>NC_137074.1:112203395-112628395 GCF_951640355.1 Cnephaeus nilssonii
CCACAAGTAGAGGAGAAGGCCCATTATTGGAAACAGCTAGAAATCAGTAGTAATTCTGAGGAAATACTAATGAATATCACAGACTTATGAGAGAACAAGTGGAAAAGACATCAAAACGTAAGTTTCTAGTCTAGAAAGGATGCTGTACACTGCAGAAATCCTTGAAATAGAGTTAGTTCACATGAAACCAGTGTTTGAAACCACCAGAGTTCACTGAAAAGTAGTATTCAACTGTAAAACAGTTGAAAGACAAGTTTATGTAGCTTCGCAAGTTCAGAGAAGAGTGTATAAACTTGTTTGTACATGTGGTGAAGTCCCACAAGTAGAGGAGAAGGCCCATTATAGGAAACAGCTAGAAATCAGTAGTCATTCAGAGCAAATACTAATGAATATCACAGAATAGTGAGAGAACAAGTGTAAAAGACATCAAAATGTAAGTCTCTAGTCTAGACAGGATATTTTACACTACAGAAATCCTTGAAATAGAGTTAGTTCACATGAAAGCAGTGTTTGAAACCACCAGAGTTCACTGAAAAGTAGTATTCAACTGTAAAACAATTGAAAGACAAGTTTATGTAGCTTCGCAAGTTCAGAGAAGAGTGTATAAACTTGTTTGTACATGTGGTGAAGTCCCACAAGTAGAGGAGAAGGCCCATTATAGGAAACAGCTAGAAATCAGTAGTCATTCAGAGCAAATACTAATGAATATCACAGAATAGTGAGAGAACAAGTGTAAAAGACATCAAAATGTAAGTCTCTAGTCTAGACAGGATGTTTTACACTACAGAAATCCTTGAAATAGAGTTAGTTCACATGAAAGCAGTGTTTGAAACCACCAGAGTTCACTGAAAAGTAGTATTCAACTGTAAAACAGTTGAAAGACAAGTTTATGTAGCTTCGCAAGTTCAGAGAAGAGTGTATAAAGTTGCTTCTACATGTGGTGAAGTCCCACAAGTAGAGGAGAAGGCCCATTATAGGAAACAGCTAGAAATCAGTAGTCATTCAGAGCAAATACTAATGAATATCACAGAATAGTGAGAGAACAAGTGTAAAAGACATCAAAATGTAAGTCTCTAGTCTAGACAGGATGTTGTACACTGCAGAAATCCTTGAAATAGAGTTAGTTCACATGAAACCAGTCTTTTATACCACCAGAATTCACTGAAAAGTAGTATTCAACTGTAAAACAGTTGAAAGACAAGTGTGTATAGCTTCTCAAGTTCTGAGAAGAGTGTATAATGTTGTTTCTACATGTGGTGAAGTCCCACAAGTAGAGGAGAAGGCCCATTATAGGAAACACCTAGAAATCAGTAGTCATTCTGAGCAAATACTAATGAATATCACAGACTTATGAGAGAACAAGTGTAAAAGACATCAAAATGTAAGTTTCTAGTCTAGAAAGGATGTTATACACTACAGAAACCTTGAAATAGAGTTACTTCACAAGAAACAAGTGTTTCAACCCACTGGAATTCACTGAAAAGTAGTATTTCAGTGTAAAACAGTTGAAAGACAAGTTTATGTAGCTTCGCAAGTTCAGAGAAGAGTGTATAAGCTTGTTTGTACATGTGGTGAAGTCCAACAAGTAGAGGAGAAGGCCCATTATAGGAAACAGCTAGAAATCAGTAGTCATTCAGAGCAAATAATAATGAATATCACAGAATAGTGAGAGAACAAGTGTAAAAGACATCAAAATGTAAGTCTCTCGTCTAGAGAGGATGTTGTACACTGCAGAAATCCTTGAAATAGAGGTAGTTCACATGAAACCAGTGTTTGAAACCACCAGAGTTCACTGAAAAGTAGTATTCAACTGTAAAACAGTTGAAAGACAAGTGTATATAGCTTCGCAAGTTCAGAGAAGAGTGTATAAAGTTGCTTCTACATGTGGTGATGTTCCACAAGTAGAGGAGAAGGCCCATTATAGGAAACAGCTAGAAATCAGTAGTCATTCAGAGCAAATACTAATGAATATCACAGAATAGTGAGAGAACAAGTGTAAAAGACATCAAAATGTAAGTCTCTAGTCTAGAAAGGATGTTGTGCACTGCAGAAATCCTTGAAATAGAGTTAGTTCACATGAAACCAGTGTTTTATACCACCAGAATTCACTGAAAAGTAGTATGCAACTGTAAAACAGTTGAAAGACAAGTGTATATAGCTTCTCAAGTTCTGAGAAGAGTGTATAATGTTGTTTCTACATGTGGTGAAGTCCCACAAGTAGAGGAGAAGGCCCATTATAGGAAACAGCTAGAAATCAGTAGTAATTCTGAGCAAATACTAATGAATATCACAGACTTATGAGAGAACAAGTGTAAAAGACATCAAAATGTAAGTTTCTAGTCTAGAAAGGATGTTATACACTACAGAAACCTTGAAATAGAGTTACTTCACAAGAAACAAGTGTTTCAACCCACTGGAATTCACTGAAAAGTAGTATTTCAGTGTAAAACAGTTGAAAGACAAGTTTATGTAGCTTGGCAAGTTCAGAGAAGAGTGTATAAAGTTGCTTCTACATGTGGTGAAGTCCCACAAGTAGATAAGAAGGCTCATTATAGGACACTGCAAGAAAGCAGTAGTAATTCAGAGCAAATACTAATGAATATCACAGACTTATGAGAGAACAAGTGGAAAGCACATCAAAATGTAAGTTTCTAGTGTAGAAAGGATGTTGTACACTGTAGAAATCCTTGAAATAGAGTTAGTTCACGTGAATCCAGTGTTTGAAACCACCAGAATTCACTGATAAGTAGTATTCAACTGTAAAACAGTTGAAAGACAAGTTTATGTAGCTTCGCAAGTTCAGAGAAGAGTGTATAAACTTGTTTGTACATGTGGTGAAGTCCCACTAGTAGAGGAGAAGGCCCATTATAGGAAACTGCTAGAAATCAGTAGTAATTCTGAGAAAATACTAATGAATATCACAGAATACTGAGAGATCAAGTGTAAAAGACATCAAAATGTAAGTCTCTAGTCTAGAAAGGATGTTGTACACTGTAGAAATCCTTGAAATAGAGTTAGTTCACATGAAACCAGTGTTTGAAACCACCAGAATTCACTGATAAGAAGTATTCAACTGTAAAACAGTTGAAAGAGAAGTATATATAGCTTCTCAAGTTCAGAGAAGAGTGTATAAAGTTGTTTGTACATGTGGTGAAGTCCCACAAGTAGAGGAGAAGGCCCATTATTGGAAACAGCTAGAAATCAGTAGTAATTCTGAGGAAATACTAATGAATATCACAGACTTATGAGAGAACAAGTGGAAAAGACATCAAAACGTAAGTTTCTAGTCTAGAAAGGATGCTGTACACTGCAGAAATCCTTGAAATAGAGTTAGTTCACATGAAACCAGTGTTTGAAACCACCAGAGTTCACTGAAAAGTAGTATTCAACTGTAAAACAGTTGAAAGACAAGTTTATGTAGCTTCGCAAGTTCAGAGAAGAGTGTATAAACTTGTTTGTACATGTGGTGAAGTCCCACAAGTAGAGGAGAAGGCCCATTATAGGAAACAGCTAGAAATCAGTAGTCATTCAGAGCAAATACTAATGAATATCACAGAATAGTGAGAGAACAAGTGTAAAAGACATCAAAATGTAAGTCTCTAGTCTAGACAGGATATTTTACACTACAGAAATCCTTGAAATAGAGTTAGTTCACATGAAAGCAGTGTTTGAAACCACCAGAGTTCACTGAAAAGTAGTATTCAACTGTAAAACAGTTGAAAGACAAGTTTATGTAGCTTCGTAAGTTCAGAGAAGAATGTATAAAGTTGCTTCTACATGTGGTGAAGTTCCACAAGTAGAGGAGAAGGCCCATTATAGGAAACAGCTAGAAATCAGTAGTCATTCAGAGCAAATACTAATGAATATCACAGAATAGTGAGAGAACAAGTGTAAAAGACATCAAAATGTAAGTCTCTAGTCTAGACAGGATGTTTTACACTGCAGAAATCTTTGAAATAAAGTTAGTTCACATGAAACCAGTGTTTTATACCACCAGAATACACTGAAAAGTGGTATTCAACTGTAAAACAATTGAAAGACAAGTTTATGTAGCTTCGCAAGTTCAGAGAAGAGTGTATAAACTTGTTTGTACATGTGGTGAAGTCCCACAAGTAGAGGAGAAGGCCCATTATAGGAAACAGCTAGAAATCAGTAGTCATTCAGAGCAAATACTAATGAATATCACAGAATAGTGAGAGAACAAGTGTAAAAGACATCAAAATGTAAGTCTCTAGTCTAGACAGGATGTTTTACACTACAGAAATCCTTGAAATAGAGTTAGTTCACATGAAAGCAGTGTTTGAAACCACCAGAGTTCACTGAAAAGTAGTATTCAACTGTAAAACAGTTGAAAGACAAGTTTATGTAGCTTCGCAAGTTCAGAGAAGAGTGTATAAAGTTGCTTCTACATGTGGTGAAGTCCCACAAGTAGAGGAGAAGGCCCATTATAGGAAACAGCTAGAAATCAGTAGTCATTCAGAGCAAATACTAATGAATATCACAGAATAGTGAGAGAACAAGTGTAAAAGACATCAAAATGTAAGTCTCTAGTCTAGACAGGATGTTGTACACTGCAGAAATCCTTGAAATAGAGTTAGTTCACATGAAAGCAGTGTTTGAAACCACCAGAGTTCACTGAAAAGTAGTATTCAACTGTAAAACAGTTGAAAGACAAGTTTATGTAGCTTCGCAAGTTCAGAGAAGAGTGTATAAAGTTGCTTCTACATGTGGTGAAGTCCCACAAGTAGAGGAGAAGGCCCATTATAGGAAACAGCTAGAAATCAGTAGTCATTCTGAGCAAATACTAATGAATATCACAGAATAGTGAGAGAACAAGTGTAAAAGACATCAAAATGTAAGTTTCTAGTCTAGAAAGGATGTTATACACTACAGAAACCTTGAAATAGAGTTACTTCACAAGAAACAAGTGTTTCAACCCACTGGAATTCACTGAAAAGTAGTATTTCAGTGTAAAACAGTTGAAAGACAAGTTTATGTAGCTTCGCAAGTTCAGAGAAGAGTGTATAAGCTTGTTTGTACATGTGGTGAAGTCCAACAAGTAGAGGAGAAGGCCCATTATAGGAAACAGCTAGAAATCAGTAGTCATTCAGAGCAAATAATAATGAATATCACAGAATAGTGAGAGAACAAGTGTAAAAGACATCAAAATGTAAGTCTCTCGTCTAGAGAGGATGTTGTACACTGCAGAAATCCTTGAAATAGAGGTAGTTCACATGAAACCAGTGTTTGAAACCACCAGAGTTCACTGAAAAGTAGTATTCAACTGTAAAACAGTTGAAAGACAAGTGTATATAGCTTCGCAAGTTCAGAGAAGAGTGTATAAAGTTGCTTCTACATGTGGTGATGTTCCACAAGTAGAGGAGAAGGCCCATTATAGGAAACAGCTAGAAATCAGTAGTCATTCAGAGCAAATACTAATGAATATCACAGAATAGTGAGAGAACAAGTGTAAAAGACATCAAAATGTAAGTCTCTAGTCTAGAAAGGATGTTGTGCACTGCAGAAATCCTTGAAATAGAGTTAGTTCACATGAAACCAGTGTTTTATACCACCAGAATTCACTGAAAAGTAGTATGCAACTGTAAAACAGTTGAAAGACAAGTGTATATAGCTTCTCAAGTTCTGAGAAGAGTGTATAATGTTGTTTCTACATGTGGTGAAGTCCCACAAGTAGAGGAGAAGGCCCATTATAGGAAACAGCTAGAAATCAGTAGTAATTCTGAGCAAATACTAATGAATATCACAGACTTATGAGAGAACAAGTGTAAAAGACATCAAAATGTAAGTTTCTAGTCTAGAAAGGATGTTATACACTACAGAAACCTTGAAATAGAGTTACTTCACAAGAAACAAGTGTTTCAACCCACTGGAATTCACTGAAAAGGAGTATTTCAGTGTAAAACAGTTGAAAGACAAGTTTATGTAGCTTCGCAAGTTCAGAGAAGAGTGTATAAAGTTGCTTCTACATGTGGTGAAGTCCCACAAGTAGATAAGAAGGCTCATTATAGGACACTGCAAGAAAGCAGTAGTAATTCAGAGCAAATACTAATGAATATCACAGACTTATGAGAGAACAAGTGGAAAGCACATCAAAATGTAAGTTTCTAGTGTAGAAAGGATGTTGTACACTGTAGAAATCCTTGAAATAGAGTTAGTTCACATGAATCCAGTGTTTGAAACCACCAGAATTCACTGATAAGTAGTATTCAACTGTAAAACAGTTGAAAGACAAGTTTATGTAGCTTCGCAAGTTCAGAGAAGAGTGTATAAACTTGTTTGTACATGTGGTGAAGTCCCACTAGTAGAGGAGAAGGCCCATTATAGGAAACTGCTAGAAATCAGTAGTAATTCTGAGAAAATACTAATGAATATCACAGAATACTGAGAGATCAAGTGTAAAAGACATCAAAATGTAAGTCTCTAGTCTAGAAAGGATGTTGTACACTGTAGAAATCCTTGAAATAGAGTTAGTTCACATGAAACCAGTGTTTGAAACCACCCAGAATTCACTGATAAGAAGTATTCAACTGTAAAACAGTTGAAAGAGAAGTATATATAGCTTCTCAAGTTCAGAGAAGAGTGTATAAAGTTGTTTGTACATGTGGTGAAGTCCCACAAGTAGAGGAGAAGGCCCATTATTGGAAACAGCTAGAAATCAGTAGTAATTCTGAGGAAATACTAATGAATATCACAGACTTATGAGAGAACAAGTGGAAAAGACATCAAAACGTAAGTTTCTAGTCTAGAAAGGATGCTGTACACTGCAGAAATCCTTGAAATAGAGTTAGTTCACATGAAAGCAGTGTTTGAAACCACCAGAGTTCACTGAAAAGTAGTATTCAACTGTAAAACAGTTGAAAGACAAGTTTATGTAGCTTCGCAAGTTCAGAGAAGAGTGTATAAACTTGTTTGTACATGTGGTGAAGTCCCACAAGTAGAGGAGAAGGCCCATTATAGGAAACAGCTAGAAATCAGTAGTCATTCAGAGCAAATACTAATGAATATCACAGAATAGTGAGAGAACAAGTGTAAAAGACATCAAAATGTAGGTCTCTAGTCTAGACAGGATGTTTTACACTACAAAAATTCTTGAAATAGAGTTAGTTCACATGAAAGCAGTGTTTGAAACCACCAGAGTTCACTGAAAAGTAGTATTCAACTGTAAAACAGTTGAAAGACAAGTTTATGTAGCTTCGCAAGTTCAGAGAAGAGTGTATAAAGTTGCTTCTACATGTGGTGAAGTCCCACAAGTAGAGGAGAAGGCCCATTATAGGAAACAGCTAGAAATCAGTAGTCATTCTGAGCAAATACTAATGAATATCACAGAATAGTGAGAGAACAAGTGTAAAAGACATCAAAATGTAAGTTTCTAGTCTAGAAAGGATGTTATACACTACAGAAACCTTGAAATAGAGTTACTTCACAAGAAACAAGTGTTTCAACCCACTGGAATTCACTGAAAAGTAGTATTTCAGTGTAAAACAGTTGAAAGACAAGTTTATGTAGCTTCGCAAGTTCAGAGAAGAGTGTATAAGCTTGTTTGTACATGTGGTGAAGTCCAACAAGTAGAGGAGAAGGCCCATTATAGGAAACAGCTAGAAATCAGTAGTCATTCAGAGCAAATAATAATGAATATCACAGAATAGTGAGAGAACAAGTGTAAAAGACATCAAAATGTAATTTTCTAGTCTAGAAAGGATGTTATACACTGCAGAAATCCTTGAAATAGAGTTAGTTCACATGAAACCAGTGTTTGAAACCACCAGAGTTCACTGAAAAGTAGTATTCAACTGTAAAACAGTTGAAAGACAAGTTTATGTAGCTTCGCAAGTTCAGAGAAGAGTGTATAAACTTGTTTGTACATGTGGTGAAGTCCCACAAGTACAGGAGAAGGCCCATTATAGGAAACAGCTAGAAATCAGTAGTCATTCAGAGCAAATACTAATGAATGTCACAGAATAGTGAGAGAACAAGTGTAAAAGACATCAAAATGTAAGTCTCTAGTCTAGACAGGATATTTTACACTACAGAAATCCTTGAAATAGAGTTAGTTCACATGAAAGCAGTGTTTGAAACCACCAGAGTTCACTGAAAAGTAGTATTCAACTGTAAAACAGTTGAAAGACAAGTTTATGTAGCTTCGCAAGTTCAGAGAAGAATGTATAAAGTTGCTTCTACATGTGGTGAAGTTCCACAAGTAGAGGAGAAGGCCCATTATAGGAAACAGCTAGAAATCAGTAGTCATTCAGAGCAAATACTAATGAATATCATAGAATAGTGAGAGAACAAGTGTAAAAGACATCAAAATGTAAGTCTCTAGTCTAGACAGGATGTTTTACACTACAGAAATCCTTGAAATAGAGTTAGTTCACATGAAAGCAGTGTTTGAAACCACCAGAGTTCACTGAAAAGTAGTATTCAACTGTAAAACAGTTGAAAGACAAGTTTATGTAGCTTCGCAAGTTCAGAGAAGAGTGTATAAAGTTGCTTCTACATGTGGTGAAGTCCCACAAGTAGAGGAGAAGGCCCATTATAGGAAACAGCTAGAAATCAGTAGTCATTCAGAGCAAATACTAATGAATATCACAGAATAGTGAGAGAACAAGTGTAAAAGACATCAAAATGTAAGTCTCTAGTCTAGACAGGATGTTGTACACTGCAGAAATCCTTGAAATAGAGTTAGTTCACATGAAACCAGTCTTTTATACCACCAGAATTCACTGAAAAGTAGTATTCAACTGTAAAACAGTTGAAAGACAAGTGTGTATAGCTTCTCAAGTTCTGAGAAGAGTGTATAATGTTGTTTCTACATGTGGTGAAGTCCCACAAGTAGAGGAGAAGGCCCATTATAGGAAACACCTAGAAATCAGTAGTCATTCTGAGCAAATACTAATGAATATCACAGACTTATGAGAGAACAAGTGTAAAAGACATCAAAATGTAAGTTTCTAGTCTAGAAAGGATGTTATACACTACAGAAACCTTGAAATAGAGTTACTTCACAAGAAACAAGTGTTTCAACCCACTGGAATTCACTGAAAAGTAGTATTTCAGTGTAAAACAGTTGAAAGACAAGTTTATGTAGCTTCGCAAGTTCAGAGAAGAGTGTATAAGCTTGTTTGTACATGTGGTGAAGTCCAACAAGTAGAGGAGAAGGCCCATTATAGGAAACAGCTAGAAATCAGTAGTCATTCAGAGCAAATAATAATGAATATCACAGAATAGTGAGAGAACAAGTGTAAAAGACATCAAAATGTAAGTCTCTCGTCTAGAGAGGATGTTGTACACTGCAGAAATCCTTGAAATAGAGGTAGTTCACATGAAACCAGTGTTTGAAACCACCAGAGTTCACTGAAAAGTAGTATTCAACTGTAAAACAGTTGAAAGACAAGTGTATATAGCTTCGCAAGTTCAGAGAAGAGTGTATAAAGTTGCTTCTACATGTGGTGATGTTCCACAAGTAGAGGAGAAGGCCCATTATAGGAAACAGCTAGAAATCAGTAGTCATTCAGAGCAAATACTAATGAATATCACAGAATAGTGAGAGAACAAGTGTAAAAGACATCAAAATGTAAGTCTCTAGTCTAGAAAGGATGTTGTGCACTGCAGAAATCCTTGAAATAGAGTTAGTTCACATGAAACCAGTGTTTTATACCACCAGAATTCACTGAAAAGTAGTATGCAACTGTAAAACAGTTGAAAGACAAGTGTATATAGCTTCTCAAGTTCTGAGAAGAGTGTATAATGTTGTTTCTACATGTGGTGAAGTCCCACAAGTAGAGGAGAAGGCCCATTATAGGAAACAGCTAGAAATCAGTAGTAATTCTGAGCAAATACTAATGAATATCACAGACTTATGAGAGAACAAGTGTAAAAGACATCAAAATGTAAGTTTCTAGTCTAGAAAGGATGTTATACACTACAGAAACCTTGAAATAGAGTTACTTCACAAGAAACAAGTGTTTCAACCCACTGGAATTCACTGAAAAGTAGTATTTCAGTATAAAACAGTTGAAAGACAAGTTTATGTAGCTTGGCAAGTTCAGAGAAGAGTGTATAAAGTTGCTTCTACATGTGGTGAAGTCCCACAAGTAGATAAGAAGGCTCATTATAGGACACTGCAAGAAAGCAGTAGTAATTCAGAGCAAATACTAATGAATATCACAGACTTATGAGAGAACAAGTGGAAAGCACATCAAAATGTAAGTTTCTAGTGTAGAAAGGATGTTGTACACTGTAGAAATCCTTGAAATAGAGTTAGTTCACATGAAACCAGTGTTTGAAACCACCAGAATTCACTGATAAGAAGTATTCAACTGTAAAACAGTTGAAAGAGAAGTATATATAGCTTCTCAAGTTCAGAGAAGAGTGTATAAAGTTGTTTGTACATGTGGTGAAGTCCCACAAGTAGAGGAGAAGGCCCATTATTGGAAACAGCTAGAAATCAGTAGTAATTCTGAGGAAATACTAATGAATATCACAGACTTATGAGAGAACAAGTGGAAAAGACATCAAAACGTAAGTTTCTAGTCTAGAAAGGATGCTGTACACTGCAGAAATCCTTGAAATAGAGTTAGTTCACATGAAACCAGTGTTTGAAACCACCAGAGTTCACTGAAAAGTAGTATTCAACTGTAAAACAGTTGAAAGACAAGTTTATGTAGCTTCGCAAGTTCAGAGAAGAGTGTATAAACTTGTTTGTACATGTGGTGAAGTCCCACAAGTAGAGGAGAAGGCCCATTATAGGAAACAGCTAGAAATCAGTAGTCATTCAGAGCAAATACTAATGAATATCACAGAATAGTGAGAGAACAAGTGTAAAAGACATCAAAATGTAAGTCTCTAGTCTAGACAGGATATTTTACACTACAGAAATCCTTGAAATAGAGTTAGTTCACATGAAAGCAGTGTTTGAAACCACCAGAGTTCACTGAAAAGTAGTATTCAACTGTAAAACAATTGAAAGACAAGTTTATGTAGCTTCGCAAGTTCAGAGAAGAGTGTATAAACTTGTTTGTACATGTGGTGAAGTCCCACAAGTAGAGGAGAAGGCCCATTATAGGAAACAGCTAGAAATCAGTAGTCATTCAGAGCAAATACTAATGAATATCACAGAATAGTGAGAGAACAAGTGTAAAAGACATCAAAATGTAAGTCTCTAGTCTAGACAGGATATTTTACACTACAGAAATCCTTGAAATAGAGTTAGTTCACATGAAAGCAGTGTTTGAAACCACCAGAGTTCACTGAAAAGTAGTATTCAACTGTAAAACAGTTGAAAGACAAGTTTATGTAGCTTCGTAAGTTCAGAGAAGAATGTATAAAGTTGCTTCTACATGTGGTGAAGTTCCACAAGTAGAGGAGAAGGCCCATTATAGGAAACAGCTAGAAATCAGTAGTCATTCAGAGCAAATACTAATGAATATCACAGAATAGTGAGAGAACAAGTGTAAAAGACATCAAAATGTAAGTCTCTAGTCTAGACAGGATGTTTTACACTGCAGAAATCTTTGAAATAAAGTTAGTTCACATGAAACCAGTGTTTTATACCACCAGAATACACTGAAAAGTGGTATTCAACTGTAAAACAATTGAAAGACAAGTTTATGTAGCTTCGCAAGTTCAGAGAAGAGTGTATAAACTTGTTTGTACATGTGGTGAAGTCCCACAAGTAGAGGAGAAGGCCCATTATTGGAAACAGCTAGAAATCAGTAGTAATTCTGAGGAAATACTAATGAATATCACAGACTTATGAGAGAACAAGTGGAAAAGACATCAAAACGTAATTTTCTAGTCTAGAAAGGATGCTGTACACTGCAGAAATCCTTGAAATAGAGTTAGTTCACATGAAAGCAGTGTTTGAAACCACCAGAGTTCACTGAAAAGTAGTATTCAACTGTAAAACAGTTGAAAGACAAGTTTATGTAGCTTCGCAAGTTCAGAGAAGAGTGTATAAACTTGTTTGTACATGTGGTGAAGTCCCACAAGTAGAGGAGAAGGCCCATTATAGGAAACAGCTAGAAATCAGTAGTCATTCAGAGCAAATACTAATGAATATCACAGAATAGTGAGAGAACAAGTGTAAAAGACATCAAAATGTAGGTCTCTAGTCTAGACAGGATGTTTTACACTACAGAAATCCTTGAAATAGAGTTAGTTCACATGAAAGCAGTGTTTGAAACCACCAGAGTTCACTGAAAAGTAGTATTCAACTGTAAAACAGTTGAAAGACAAGTTTATGTAGCTTCGCAAGTTCAGAGAAGAGTGTATAAAGTTGCTTCTACATGTGGTGAAGTCCCACAAGTAGAGGAGAAGGCCCATTATAGGAAACAGCTAGAAATCAGTAGTCATTCTGAGCAAATACTAATGAATATCACAGAATAGTGAGAGAACAAGTGTAAAAGACATCAAAATGTAAGTTTCTAGTCTAGAAAGGATGTTATACACTACAGAAACCTTGAAATAGAGTTACTTCACAAGAAACAAGTGTTTCAACCCACTGGAATTCACTGAAAAGTAGTATTTCAGTGTAAAACAGTTGAAAGACAAGTTTATGTAGCTTCGCAAGTTCAGAGAAGAGTGTATAAGCTTGTTTGTACATGTGGTGAAGTCCAACAAGTAGAGGAGAAGGCCCATTATAGGAAACAGCTAGAAATCAGTAGTCATTCAGAGCAAATAATAATGAATATCACAGAATAGTGAGAGAACAAGTGTAAAAGACATCAAAATGTAATTTTCTAGTCTAGAAAGGATGTTATACACTGCAGAAATCCTTGAAATAGAGTTAGTTCACATGAAACCAGTGTTTGAAACCACCAGAGTTCACTGAAAAGTAGTATTCAACTGTAAAACAGTTGAAAGACAAGTTTATGTAGCTTCGCAAGTTCAGAGAAGAGTGTATAAACTTGTTTGTACATGTGGTGAAGTCCCACAAGTAGAGGAGAAGGCCCATTATAGGAAACAGCTAGAAATCAGTAGTCATTCAGAGCAAATACTAATGAATATCACAGAATAGTGAGAGAACAAGTGTAAAAGACATCAAAATGTAAGTCTCTAGTCTAGACAGGATATTTTACACTACAGAAATCCTTGAAATAGAGTTAGTTCACATGAAAGCAGTGTTTGAAACCACCAGAGTTCACTGAAAAGTAGTATTCAACTGTAAAACAGTTGAAAGACAAGTTTATGTAGCTTCGCAAGTTCAGAGAAGAATGTATAAAGTTGCTTCTACATGTGGTGAAGTTCCACAAGTAGAGGAGAAGGCCCATTATAGGAAACAGCTAGAAATCAGTAGTCATTCAGAGCAAATACTAATGAATATCATAGAATAGTGAGAGAACAAGTGTAAAAGACATCAAAATGTAAGTCTCTAGTCTAGACAGGATGTTTTACACTACAGAAATCCTTGAAATAGAGTTAGTTCACATGAAAGCAGTGTTTGAAACCACCAGAGTTCACTGAAAAGTAGTATTCAACTGTAAAACAGTTGAAAGACAAGTTTATGTAGCTTCGCAAGTTCAGAGAAGAGTGTATAAAGTTGCTTCTACATGTGGTGAAGTCCCACAAGTAGAGGAGAAGGCCCATTATAGGAAACAGCTAGAAATCAGTAGTCATTCAGAGCAAATACTAATGAATATCACAGAATAGTGAGAGAACAAGTGTAAAAGACATCAAAATGTAAGTCTCTAGTCTAGACAGGATGTTGTACACTGCAGAAATCCTTGAAATAGAGTTAGTTCACATGAAACCAGTCTTTTATACCACCAGAATTCACTGAAAAGTAGTATTCAACTGTAAAACAGTTGAAAGACAAGTGTGTATAGCTTCTCAAGTTCTGAGAAGAGTGTATAATGTTGTTTCTACATGTGGTGAAGTCCCACAAGTAGAGGAGAAGGCCCATTATAGGAAACACCTAGAAATCAGTAGTCATTCTGAGCAAATACTAATGAATATCACAGACTTATGAGAGAACAAGTGTAAAAGACATCAAAATGTAAGTTTCTAGTCTAGAAAGGATGTTATACACTACAGAAACCTTGAAATAGAGTTACTTCACAAGAAACAAGTGTTTCAACCCACTGGAATTCACTGAAAAGTAGTATTTCAGTGTAAAACAGTTGAAAGACAAGTTTATGTAGCTTCGCAAGTTCAGAGAAGAGTGTATAAGCTTGTTTGTACATGTGGTGAAGTCCAACAAGTAGAGGAGAAGGCCCATTATAGGAAACAGCTAGAAATCAGTAGTCATTCAGAGCAAATAATAATGAATATCACAGAATAGTGAGAGAACAAGTGTAAAAGACATCAAAATGTAAGTCTCTCGTCTAGAGAGGATGTTGTACACTGCAGAAATCCTTGAAATAGAGGTAGTTCACATGAAACCAGTGTTTGAAACCACCAGAGTTCACTGAAAAGTAGTATTCAACTGTAAAACAGTTGAAAGACAAGTGTATATAGCTTCGCAAGTTCAGAGAAGAGTGTATAAAGTTGCTTCTACATGTGGTGATGTTCCACAAGTAGAGGAGAAGGCCCATTATAGGAAACAGCTAGAAATCAGTAGTCATTCAGAGCAAATACTAATGAATATCACAGAATAGTGAGAGAACAAGTGTAAAAGACATCAAAATGTAAGTCTCTAGTCTAGAAAGGATGTTGTGCACTGCAGAAATCCTTGAAATAGAGTTAGTTCACATGAAACCAGTGTTTTATACCACCAGAATTCACTGAAAAGTAGTATGCAACTGTAAAACAGTTGAAAGACAAGTGTATATAGCTTCTCAAGTTCTGAGAAGAGTGTATAATGTTGTTTCTACATGTGGTGAAGTCCCACAAGTAGAGGAGAAGGCCCATTATAGGAAACAGCTAGAAATCAGTAGTAATTCTGAGCAAATACTAATGAATATCACAGACTTATGAGAGAACAAGTGTAAAAGACATCAAAATGTAAGTTTCTAGTCTAGAAAGGATGTTATACACTACAGAAACCTTGAAATAGAGTTACTTCACAAGAAACAAGTGTTTCAACCCACTGGAATTCACTGAAAAGTAGTATTTCAGTGTAAAACAGTTGAAAGACAAGTTTATGTAGCTTGGCAAGTTCAGAGAAGAGTGTATAAAGTTGCTTCTACATGTGGTGAAGTCCCACAAGTAGATAAGAAGGCTCATTATAGGACACTGCAAGAAAGCAGTAGTAATTCAGAGCAAATACTAATGAATATCACAGACTTATGAGAGAACAAGTGGAAAGCACATCAAAATGTAAGTTTCTAGTGTAGAAAGGATGTTGTACACTGTAGAAATCCTTGAAATAGAGTTAGTTCACGTGAATCCAGTGTTTGAAACCACCAGAATTCACTGATAAGTAGTATTCAACTGTAAAACAGTTGAAAGACAAGTTTATGTAGCTTCGCAAGTTCAGAGAAGAGTGTATAAACTTGTTTGTACATGTGGTGAAGTCCCACTAGTAGAGGAGAAGGCCCATTATAGGAAACTGCTAGAAATCAGTAGTAATTCTGAGAAAATACTAATGAATATCACAGAATACTGAGAGATCAAGTGTAAAAGACATCAAAATGTAAGTCTCTAGTCTAGAAAGGATGTTGTACACTGTAGAAATCCTTGAAATAGAGTTAGTTCACATGAAACCAGTGTTTGAAACCACCAGAATTCACTGATAAGAAGTATTCAACTGTAAAACAGTTGAAAGAGAAGTATATATAGCTTCTCAAGTTCAGAGAAGAGTGTATAAAGTTGTTTGTACATGTGGTGAAGTCCCACAAGTAGAGGAGAAGGCCCATTATTGGAAACAGCTAGAAATCAGTAGTAATTCTGAGGAAATACTAATGAATATCACAGACTTATGAGAGAACAAGTGGAAAAGACATCAAAACGTAAGTTTCTAGTCTAGAAAGGATGCTGTACACTGCAGAAATCCTTGAAATAGAGTTAGTTCACATGAAACCAGTGTTTGAAACCACCAGAGTTCACTGAAAAGTAGTATTCAACTGTAAAACAGTTGAAAGACAAGTTTATGTAGCTTCGCAAGTTCAGAGAAGAGTGTATAAACTTGTTTGTACATGTGGTGAAGTCCCACAAGTAGAGGAGAAGGCCCATTATAGGAAACAGCTAGAAATCAGTAGTCATTCAGAGCAAATACTAATGAATATCACAGAATAGTGAGAGAACAAGTGTAAAAGACATCAAAATGTAAGTCTCTAGTCTAGACAGGATATTTTACACTACAGAAATCCTTGAAATAGAGTTAGTTCACATGAAAGCAGTGTTTGAAACCACCAGAGTTCACTGAAAAGTAGTATTCAACTGTAAAACAGTTGAAAGACAAGTTTATGTAGCTTCGTAAGTTCAGAGAAGAATGTATAAAGTTGCTTCTACATGTGGTGAAGTTCCACAAGTAGAGGAGAAGGCCCATTATAGGAAACAGCTAGAAATCAGTAGTCATTCAGAGCAAATACTAATGAATATCACAGAATAGTGAGAGAACAAGTGTAAAAGACATCAAAATGTAAGTCTCTAGTCTAGACAGGATGTTTTACACTGCAGAAATCTTTGAAATAAAGTTAGTTCACATGAAACCAGTGTTTTATACCACCAGAATACACTGAAAAGTGGTATTCAACTGTAAAACAATTGAAAGACAAGTTTATGTAGCTTCGCAAGTTCAGAGAAGAGTGTATAAACTTGTTTGTACATGTGGTGAAGTCCCACAAGTAGAGGAGAAGGCCCATTATAGGAAACAGCTAGAAATCAGTAGTCATTCAGAGCAAATACTAATGAATATCACAGAATAGTGAGAGAACAAGTGTAAAAGACATCAAAATGTAAGTCTCTAGTCTAGACAGGATGTTTTACACTACAGAAATCCTTGAAATAGAGTTAGTTCACATGAAAGCAGTGTTTGAAACCACCAGAGTTCACTGAAAAGTAGTATTCAACTGTAAAACAGTTGAAAGACAAGTTTATGTAGCTTCGCAAGTTCAGAGAAGAGTGTATAAAGTTGCTTCTACATGTGGTGAAGTCCCACAAGTAGAGGAGAAGGCCCATTATAGGAAACAGCTAGAAATCAGTAGTCATTCAGAGCAAATACTAATGAATATCACAGAATAGTGAGAGAACAAGTGTAAAAGACATCAAAATGTAAGTCTCTAGTCTAGACAGGATGTTGTACACTGCAGAAATCCTTGAAATAGAGTTAGTTCACATGAAAGCAGTGTTTGAAACCACCAGAGTTCACTGAAAAGTAGTATTCAACTGTAAAACAGTTGAAAGACAAGTTTATGTAGCTTCGCAAGTTCAGAGAAGAGTGTATAAAGTTGCTTCTACATGTGGTGAAGTCCCACAAGTAGAGGAGAAGGCCCATTATAGGAAACAGCTAGAAATCAGTAGTCATTCTGAGCAAATACTAATGAATATCACAGAATAGTGAGAGAACAAGTGTAAAAGACATCAAAATGTAAGTTTCTAGTCTAGAAAGGATGTTATACACTACAGAAACCTTGAAATAGAGTTACTTCACAAGAAACAAGTGTTTCAACCCACTGGAATTCACTGAAAAGTAGTATTTCAGTGTAAAACAGTTGAAAGACAAGTTTATGTAGCTTCGCAAGTTCAGAGAAGAGTGTATAAGCTTGTTTGTACATGTGGTGAAGTCCAACAAGTAGAGGAGAAGGCCCATTATAGGAAACAGCTAGAAATCAGTAGTCATTCAGAGCAAATAATAATGAATATCACAGAATAGTGAGAGAACAAGTGTAAAAGACATCAAAATGTAAGTCTCTCGTCTAGAGAGGATGTTGTACACTGCAGAAATCCTTGAAATAGAGGTAGTTCACATGAAACCAGTGTTTGAAACCACCAGAGTTCACTGAAAAGTAGTATTCAACTGTAAAACAGTTGAAAGACAAGTGTATATAGCTTCGCAAGTTCAGAGAAGAGTGTATAAAGTTGCTTCTACATGTGGTGATGTTCCACAAGTAGAGGAGAAGGCCCATTATAGGAAACAGCTAGAAATCAGTAGTCATTCAGAGCAAATACTAATGAATATCACAGAATAGTGAGAGAACAAGTGTAAAAGACATCAAAATGTAAGTCTCTAGTCTAGAAAGGATGTTGTGCACTGCAGAAATCCTTGAAATAGAGTTAGTTCACATGAAACCAGTGTTTTATACCACCAGAATTCACTGAAAAGTAGTATGCAACTGTAAAACAGTTGAAAGACAAGTGTATATAGCTTCTCAAGTTCTGAGAAGAGTGTATAATGTTGTTTCTACATGTGGTGAAGTCCCACAAGTAGAGGAGAAGGCCCATTATAGGAAACAGCTAGAAATCAGTAGTAATTCTGAGCAAATACTAATGAATATCACAGACTTATGAGAGAACAAGTGTAAAAGACATCAAAATGTAAGTTTCTAGTCTAGAAAGGATGTTATACACTACAGAAACCTTGAAATAGAGTTACTTCACAAGAAACAAGTGTTTCAACCCACTGGAATTCACTGAAAAGGAGTATTTCAGTGTAAAACAGTTGAAAGACAAGTTTATGTAGCTTCGCAAGTTCAGAGAAGAGTGTATAAAGTTGCTTCTACATGTGGTGAAGTCCCACAAGTAGATAAGAAGGCTCATTATAGGACACTGCAAGAAAGCAGTAGTAATTCAGAGCAAATACTAATGAATATCACAGACTTATGAGAGAACAAGTGGAAAGCACATCAAAATGTAAGTTTCTAGTGTAGAAAGGATGTTGTACACTGTAGAAATCCTTGAAATAGAGTTAGTTCACATGAATCCAGTGTTTGAAACCACCAGAATTCACTGATAAGTAGTATTCAACTGTAAAACAGTTGAAAGACAAGTTTATGTAGCTTCGCAAGTTCAGAGAAGAGTGTATAAACTTGTTTGTACATGTGGTGAAGTCCCACTAGTAGAGGAGAAGGCCCATTATAGGAAACTGCTAGAAATCAGTAGTAATTCTGAGAAAATACTAATGAATATCACAGAATACTGAGAGATCAAGTGTAAAAGACATCAAAATGTAAGTCTCTAGTCTAGAAAGGATGTTGTACACTGTAGAAATCCTTGAAATAGAGTTAGTTCACATGAAACCAGTGTTTGAAACCACCCAGAATTCACTGATAAGAAGTATTCAACTGTAAAACAGTTGAAAGAGAAGTATATATAGCTTCTCAAGTTCAGAGAAGAGTGTATAAAGTTGTTTGTACATGTGGTGAAGTCCCACAAGTAGAGGAGAAGGCCCATTATTGGAAACAGCTAGAAATCAGTAGTAATTCTGAGGAAATACTAATGAATATCACAGACTTATGAGAGAACAAGTGGAAAAGACATCAAAACGTAAGTTTCTAGTCTAGAAAGGATGCTGTACACTGCAGAAATCCTTGAAATAGAGTTAGTTCACATGAAAGCAGTGTTTGAAACCACCAGAGTTCACTGAAAAGTAGTATTCAACTGTAAAACAGTTGAAAGACAAGTTTATGTAGCTTCGCAAGTTCAGAGAAGAGTGTATAAACTTGTTTGTACATGTGGTGAAGTCCCACAAGTAGAGGAGAAGGCCCATTATAGGAAACAGCTAGAAATCAGTAGTCATTCAGAGCAAATACTAATGAATATCACAGAATAGTGAGAGAACAAGTGTAAAAGACATCAAAATGTAGGTCTCTAGTCTAGACAGGATGTTTTACACTACAGAAATCCTTGAAATAGAGTTAGTTCACATGAAAGCAGTGTTTGAAACCACCAGAGTTCACTGAAAAGTAGTATTCAACTGTAAAACAGTTGAAAGACAAGTTTATGTAGCTTCGCAAGTTCAGAGAAGAGTGTATAAAGTTGCTTCTACATGTGGTGAAGTCCCACAAGTAGAGGAGAAGGCCCATTATAGGAAACAGCTAGAAATCAGTAGTCATTCTGAGCAAATACTAATGAATATCACAGAATAGTGAGAGAACAAGTGTAAAAGACATCAAAATGTAAGTTTCTAGTCTAGAAAGGATGTTATACACTACAGAAACCTTGAAATAGAGTTACTTCACAAGAAACAAGTGTTTCAACCCACTGGAATTCACTGAAAAGTAGTATTTCAGTGTAAAACAGTTGAAAGACAAGTTTATGTAGCTTCGCAAGTTCAGAGAAGAGTGTATAAGCTTGTTTGTACATGTGGTGAAGTCCAACAAGTAGAGGAGAAGGCCCATTATAGGAAACAGCTAGAAATCAGTAGTCATTCAGAGCAAATAATAATGAATATCACAGAATAGTGAGAGAACAAGTGTAAAAGACATCAAAATGTAATTTTCTAGTCTAGAAAGGATGTTATACACTGCAGAAATCCTTGAAATAGAGTTAGTTCACATGAAACCAGTGTTTGAAACCACCAGAGTTCACTGAAAAGTAGTATTCAACTGTAAAACAGTTGAAAGACAAGTTTATGTAGCTTCGCAAGTTCAGAGAAGAGTGTATAAACTTGTTTGTACATGTGGTGAAGTCCCACAAGTAGAGGAGAAGGCCCATTATAGGAAACAGCTAGAAATCAGTAGTCATTCAGAGCAAATACTAATGAATATCACAGAATAGTGAGAGAACAAGTGTAAAAGACATCAAAATGTAAGTCTCTAGTCTAGACAGGATATTTTACACTACAGAAATCCTTGAAATAGAGTTAGTTCACATGAAAGCAGTGTTTGAAACCACCAGAGTTCACTGAAAAGTAGTATTCAACTGTAAAACAGTTGAAAGACAAGTTTATGTAGCTTCGCAAGTTCAGAGAAGAATGTATAAAGTTGCTTCTACATGTGGTGAAGTTCCACAAGTAGAGGAGAAGGCCCATTATAGGAAACAGCTAGAAATCAGTAGTCATTCAGAGCAAATACTAATGAATATCATAGAATAGTGAGAGAACAAGTGTAAAAGACATCAAAATGTAAGTCTCTAGTCTAGACAGGATGTTTTACACTACAGAAATCCTTGAAATAGAGTTAGTTCACATGAAAGCAGTGTTTGAAACCACCAGAGTTCACTGAAAAGTAGTATTCAACTGTAAAACAGTTGAAAGACAAGTTTATGTAGCTTCGCAAGTTCAGAGAAGAGTGTATAAAGTTGCTTCTACATGTGGTGAAGTCCCACAAGTAGAGGAGAAGGCCCATTATAGGAAACAGCTAGAAATCAGTAGTCATTCAGAGCAAATACTAATGAATATCACAGAATAGTGAGAGAACAAGTGTAAAAGACATCAAAATGTAAGTCTCTAGTCTAGACAGGATGTTGTACACTGCAGAAATCCTTGAAATAGAGTTAGTTCACATGAAACCAGTCTTTTATACCACCAGAATTCACTGAAAAGTAGTATTCAACTGTAAAACAGTTGAAAGACAAGTGTGTATAGCTTCTCAAGTTCTGAGAAGAGTGTATAATGTTGTTTCTACATGTGGTGAAGTCCCACAAGTAGAGGAGAAGGCCCATTATAGGAAACACCTAGAAATCAGTAGTCATTCTGAGCAAATACTAATGAATATCACAGACTTATGAGAGAACAAGTGTAAAAGACATCAAAATGTAAGTTTCTAGTCTAGAAAGGATGTTATACACTACAGAAACCTTGAAATAGAGTTACTTCACAAGAAACAAGTGTTTCAACCCACTGGAATTCACTGAAAAGTAGTATTTCAGTGTAAAACAGTTGAAAGACAAGTTTATGTAGCTTCGCAAGTTCAGAGAAGAGTGTATAAGCTTGTTTGTACATGTGGTGAAGTCCAACAAGTAGAGGAGAAGGCCCATTATAGGAAACAGCTAGAAATCAGTAGTCATTCAGAGCAAATAATAATGAATATCACAGAATAGTGAGAGAACAAGTGTAAAAGACATCAAAATGTAAGTCTCTCGTCTAGAGAGGATGTTGTACACTGCAGAAATCCTTGAAATAGAGGTAGTTCACATGAAACCAGTGTTTGAAACCACCAGAGTTCACTGAAAAGTAGTATTCAACTGTAAAACAGTTGAAAGACAAGTGTATATAGCTTCGCAAGTTCAGAGAAGAGTGTATAAAGTTGCTTCTACATGTGGTGATGTTCCACAAGTAGAGGAGAAGGCCCATTATAGGAAACAGCTAGAAATCAGTAGTCATTCAGAGCAAATACTAATGAATATCACAGAATAGTGAGAGAACAAGTGTAAAAGACATCAAAATGTAAGTCTCTAGTCTAGAAAGGATGTTGTGCACTGCAGAAATCCTTGAAATAGAGTTAGTTCACATGAAACCAGTGTTTTATACCACCAGAATTCACTGAAAAGTAGTATGCAACTGTAAAACAGTTGAAAGACAAGTGTATATAGCTTCTCAAGTTCTGAGAAGAGTGTATAATGTTGTTTCTACATGTGGTGAAGTCCCACAAGTAGAGGAGAAGGCCCATTATAGGAAACAGCTAGAAATCAGTAGTAATTCTGAGCAAATACTAATGAATATCACAGACTTATGAGAGAACAAGTGTAAAAGACATCAAAATGTAAGTTTCTAGTCTAGAAAGGATGTTATACACTACAGAAACCTTGAAATAGAGTTACTTCACAAGAAACAAGTGTTTCAACCCACTGGAATTCACTGAAAAGTAGTATTTCAGTGTAAAACAGTTGAAAGACAAGATTATGTAGCTTCGCAAGTTCAGAGAAGAGTGTATAAAGTTGCTTCTACATGTGGTGAAGTCCCACAATTAGAAAAGAAGGCTCATTATAGGACACTGCAAGAAAGCAGTAGTAATTCAGAGCAAATACTAATGAATATCACAGACTTATGAGAGAACAAGTGGAAAACACATCAAAATGTAAGTTTCTAGTGTAGAAAGGATGTTGTACACTGTAGAAATCCTTGAAATAGAGTTAGTTCACATGAATGCAGTGTTTGAAACCACCAGAGTTCACTGAAAAGTAGTATTCAACTGTAAAACAGTTGAAAGACAAGTGTATATAGCTTCGCAAGTTCAGAGAAGAGTGTATAAAGTTGTTTCTACATGAGGTGAAGTCCCACAAGTAGAGCAGAAGGCCCATTATAGGACACTACAAGAAATCAGTAGTCATTCAGAGCTAATACTAATGAATATCACAGAATAGTGAGAGAACAAGTGTAAAAGACATGAAAATGTAAGTCTCTAGTCTAGACAGGATGTTTTACACTGCAGAAATCTTTGAAATAGAGTTAGTTCACATGAAACCAGTGTTTTATACCACCAGAATTCACTGAAAAGTAGTATGCAACTGTAAAACAGTTGAAAGACAAGTGTATATAGCTTCTCAAGTTCTGAGAAGAGTGTATAATGTTGTTTGTACATGTGTTGAAGTCCCACAAGTAGAGGAGAAGGCCCATTATAGGAAACAGCTAGAAATCAGTAGTCATTCTGAGCAAATACTAATGAATATCACAGACTTATGAGAGAACAAGTGTAAAAGACATCAAAATGTAAGTTTCTAGTCTAGAAAGGATGTTATACACTACAGAAACCTTGAAATAGAGTTACTTCACAAGAAACAAGTGTTTCAACCCACTGGAATTCACTGAAAAGTAGTATTTCAGTGTAAAACAGTTGAAAGACAAGTTTCTGTAGCTTCGCACTTCAGAGAAGAGTGTATAAGCTTGTTTGTACATGTGGTGAAGTCCCACAAGTAGAGGAGAAGGCCCATTATAGGAAACAGCTAGAAATCAGTAGTCATTCAGAGCAAATAATAATGAATATCACAGAATAGTGAGAGAACAAGTGTAAAAGACATCAAAATATAAGTCTCTCGTCTAGAGAGGATGTTGTACACTGCAGAAATCCTTGAAATAGAGGTAGTTCACATGAAACCAGTGTTTGAAACCACCAGAATTCACTGATAAGTAGTATTCAACTGTAAAACAGTTGAAAGACAAGTTTATGTAGCTTCGCAAGTTCAGAGAAGAGTGTATAAACTTGTTTGTACATGTGGTGAAGTCCCACAAGTAGAGGAGAAGGCCCATTATAGGAAACTGCTAGAAATCAGTAGTAATTCTGAGAAAATACTAATGAATATCACAGAATACTGAGAGATCAAGTGTAAAAGACATCAAAATGTAAGTCTCTAGTCTAGAAAGGATGTTGTACACTGTAGAAATCCTTGAAATAGAGTTAGTTCACATGAAACCAGTGTTTGAAACCACCAGAATTCACTGATAAGAAGTATTCAACTGTAAAACAGTTGAAAGAGAAGTATATATAGCTTCTCAAGTTCAGAGAAGAGTGTATAAAGTTGTTTGTACATGTGGTGAAGTTCCACAAGTAGAGGAGAAGGCCCATTATAGGAAACAGCTAGAAATCAGTAGTCATTCAGAGCAAATACTAATGAATATCATAGAATAGTGAGAGAACAAGTGTAAAAGACATCAAAATGTAAGTCTCTAGTCTAGACAGGATGTTTTACACTACAGAAATCCTTGAAATAGAGTTAGTTCACATGAAAGCAGTGTTTGAAACCACCAGAGTTCACTGAAAAGTAGTATTCAACTGTAAAACAGTTGAAAGACAAGTTTATGTAGCTTCGCAAGTTCAGAGAAGAGTGTATAAAGTTGCTTCTACATGTGGTGAAGTCCCACAAGTAGAGGAGAAGGCCCATTATAGGAAACAGCTAGAAATCAGTAGTCATTCAGAGCAAATACTAATGAATATCACAGAATAGTGAGAGAACAAGTGTAAAAGACATCAAAATGTAAGTCTCTAGTCTAGACAGGATGTTGTACACTGCAGAAATCCTTGAAATAGAGTTAGTTCACATGAAACCAGTCTTTTATACCACCAGAATTCACTGAAAAGTAGTATTCAACTGTAAAACAGTTGAAAGACAAGTGTGTATAGCTTCTCAAGTTCTGAGAAGAGTGTATAATGTTGTTTCTACATGTGGTGAAGTCCCACAAGTAGAGGAGAAGGCCCATTATAGGAAACACCTAGAAATCAGTAGTCATTCTGAGCAAATACTAATGAATATCACAGACTTATGAGAGAACAAGTGTAAAAGACATCAAAATGTAAGTTTCTAGTCTAGAAAGGATGTTATACACTACAGAAACCTTGAAATAGAGTTACTTCACAAGAAACAAGTGTTTCAACCCACTGGAATTCACTGAAAAGTAGTATTTCAGTGTAAAACAGTTGAAAGACAAGTTTATGTAGCTTCGCAAGTTCAGAGAAGAGTGTATAAGCTTGTTTGTACATGTGGTGAAGTCCAACAAGTAGAGGAGAAGGCCCATTATAGGAAACAGCTAGAAATCAGTAGTCATTCAGAGCAAATAATAATGAATATCACAGAATAGTGAGAGAACAAGTGTAAAAGACATCAAAATGTAAGTCTCTCGTCTAGAGAGGATGTTGTACACTGCAGAAATCCTTGAAATAGAGGTAGTTCACATGAAACCAGTGTTTGAAACCACCAGAGTTCACTGAAAAGTAGTATTCAACTGTAAAACAGTTGAAAGACAAGTGTATATAGCTTCGCAAGTTCAGAGAAGAGTGTATAAAGTTGCTTCTACATGTGGTGATGTTCCACAAGTAGAGGAGAAGGCCCATTATAGGAAACAGCTAGAAATCAGTAGTCATTCAGAGCAAATACTAATGAATATCACAGAATAGTGAGAGAACAAGTGTAAAAGACATCAAAATGTAAGTCTCTAGTCTAGAAAGGATGTTGTGCACTGCAGAAATCCTTGAAATAGAGTTAGTTCACATGAAACCAGTGTTTTATACCACCAGAATTCACTGAAAAGTAGTATGCAACTGTAAAACAGTTGAAAGACAAGTGTATATAGCTTCTCAAGTTCTGAGAAGAGTGTATAATGTTGTTTCTACATGTGGTGAAGTCCCACAAGTAGAGGAGAAGGCCCATTATAGGAAACAGCTAGAAATCAGTAGTAATTCTGAGCAAATACTAATGAATATCACAGACTTATGAGAGAACAAGTGTAAAAGACATCAAAATGTAAGTTTCTAGTCTAGAAAGGATGTTATACACTACAGAAACCTTGAAATAGAGTTACTTCACAAGAAACAAGTGTTTCAACCCACTGGAATTCACTGAAAAGTAGTATTTCAGTGTAAAACAGTTGAAAGACAAGATTATGTAGCTTCGCAAGTTCAGAGAAGAGTGTATAAAGTTGCTTCTACATGTGGTGAAGTCCCACAATTAGAAAAGAAGGCTCATTATAGGACACTGCAAGAAAGCAGTAGTAATTCAGAGCAAATACTAATGAATATCACAGACTTATGAGAGAACAAGTGGAAAACACATCAAAATGTAAGTTTCTAGTGTAGAAAGGATGTTGTACACTGTAGAAATCCTTGAAATAGAGTTAGTTCACATGAATGCAGTGTTTGAAACCACCAGAGTTCACTGAAAAGTAGTATTCAACTGTAAAACAGTTGAAAGACAAGTGTATATAGCTTCGCAAGTTCAGAGAAGAGTGTATAAAGTTGTTTCTACATGAGGTGAAGTCCCACAAGTAGAGCAGAAGGCCCATTATAGGACACTACAAGAAATCAGTAGTCATTCAGAGCAAATACTAATGAATATCACAGAATAGTGAGAGAACAAGTGTAAAAGACATGAAAATGTAAGTCTCTAGTCTAGACAGGATGTTTTACACTGCAGAAATCTTTGAAATAGAGTTAGTTCACATGAAACCAGTGTTTTATACCACCAGAATTCACTGAAAAGTAGTATGCAACTGTAAAACAGTTGAAAGACAAGTGTATATAGCTTCTCAAGTTCTGAGAAGAGTGTATAATGTTGTTTGTACATGTGTTGAAGTCCCACAAGTAGAGGAGAAGGCCCATTATAGGAAACAGCTAGAAATCAGTAGTCATTCTGAGCAAATACTAATGAATATCACAGACTTATGAGAGAACAAGTGTAAAAGACATCAAAATGTAAGTTTCTAGTCTAGAAAGGATGTTATACACTACAGAAACCTTGAAATAGAGTTACTTCACAAGAAACAAGTGTTTCAACCCACTGGAATTCACTGAAAAGTAGTATTTCAGTGTAAAACAGTTGAAAGACAAGTTTCTGTAGCTTCGCACTTCAGAGAAGAGTGTATAAGCTTGTTTGTACATGTGGTGAAGTCCCACAAGTAGAGGAGAAGGCCCATTATAGGAAACAGCTAGAAATCAGTAGTCATTCAGAGCAAATAATAATGAATATCACAGAATAGTGAGAGAACAAGTGTAAAAGACATCAAAATATAAGTCTCTCGTCTAGAGAGGATGTTGTACACTGCAGAAATCCTTGAAATAGAGGTAGTTCACATGAAACCAGTGTTTGAAACCACCAGAATTCACTGATAAGTAGTATTCAACTGTAAAACAGTTGAAAGACAAGTTTATGTAGCTTCGCAAGTTCAGAGAAGAGTGTATAAACTTGTTTGTACATGTGGTGAAGTCCCACAAGTAGAGGAGAAGGCCCATTATAGGAAACTGCTAGAAATCAGTAGTAATTCTGAGAAAATACTAATGAATATCACAGAATACTGAGAGATCAAGTGTAAAAGACATCAAAATGTAAGTCTCTAGTCTAGAAAGGATGTTGTACACTGTAGAAATCCTTGAAATAGAGTTAGTTCACATGAAACCAGTGTTTGAAACCACCAGAATTCACTGATAAGAAGTATTCAACTGTAAAACAGTTGAAAGAGAAGTATATATAGCTTCTCAAGTTCAGAGAAGAGTGTATAAAGTTGTTTGTACATGTGGTGAAGTTCCACAAGTAGAGGAGAAGGCCCATTATAGGAAACAGCTAGAAATCAGTAGTCATTCAGAGCAAATACTAATGAATATCATAGAATAGTGAGAGAACAAGTGTAAAAGACATCAAAATGTAAGTCTCTAGTCTAGACAGGATGTTTTACACTACAGAAATCCTTGAAATAGAGTTAGTTCACATGAAAGCAGTGTTTGAAACCACCAGAGTTCACTGAAAAGTAGTATTCAACTGTAAAACAGTTGAAAGACAAGTTTATGTAGCTTCGCAAGTTCAGAGAAGAGTGTATAAAGTTGCTTCTACATGTGGTGAAGTCCCACAAGTAGAGGAGAAGGCCCATTATAGGAAACAGCTAGAAATCAGTAGTCATTCAGAGCAAATACTAATGAATATCACAGAATAGTGAGAGAACAAGTGTAAAAGACATCAAAATGTAAGTCTCTAGTCTAGACAGGATGTTGTACACTGCAGAAATCCTTGAAATAGAGTTAGTTCACATGAAACCAGTCTTTTATACCACCAGAATTCACTGAAAAGTAGTATTCAACTGTAAAACAGTTGAAAGACAAGTGTGTATAGCTTCTCAAGTTCTGAGAAGAGTGTATAATGTTGTTTCTACATGTGGTGAAGTCCCACAAGTAGAGGAGAAGGCCCATTATAGGAAACACCTAGAAATCAGTAGTCATTCTGAGCAAATACTAATGAATATCACAGACTTATGAGAGAACAAGTGTAAAAGACATCAAAATGTAAGTTTCTAGTCTAGAAAGGATGTTATACACTACAGAAACCTTGAACTAGAGTTACTTCACAAGAAACAAGTGTTTCAACCCACTGGAATTCACTGAAAAGTAGTATTTCAGTGTAAAACAGTTGAAAGACAAGTTTATGTAGCTTCGCAAGTTCAGAGAAGAGTGTATAAGCTTGTTTGTACATGTGGTGAAGTCCAACAAGTAGAGGAGAAGGCCCATTATAGGAAACAGCTAGAAATCAGTAGTCATTCAGAGCAAATAATAATGAATATCACAGAATAGTGAGAGAACAAGTGTAAAAGACATCAAAATGTAAGTCTCTCGTCTAGAGAGGATGTTGTACACTGCAGAAATCCTTGAAATAGAGGTAGTTCACATGAAACCAGTGTTTGAAACCACCAGAGTTCACTGAAAAGTAGTATTCAACTGTAAAACAGTTGAAAGACAAGTGTATATAGCTTCGCAAGTTCAGAGAAGAGTGTATAAAGTTGCTTCTACATGTGGTGATGTTCCACAAGTAGAGGAGAAGGCCCATTATAGGAAACAGCTAGAAATCAGTAGTCATTCAGAGCAAATACTAATGAATATCACAGAATAGTGAGAGAACAAGTGTAAAAGACATCAAAATGTAAGTCTCTAGTCTAGAAAGGATGTTGTGCACTGCAGAAATCCTTGAAATAGAGTTAGTTCACATGAAACCAGTGTTTTATACCACCAGAATTCACTGAAAAGTAGTATGCAACTGTAAAACAGTTGAAAGACAAGTGTATATAGCTTCTCAAGTTCTGAGAAGAGTGTATAATGTTGTTTCTACATGTGGTGAAGTCCCACAAGTAGAGGAGAAGGCCCATTATAGGAAACAGCTAGAAATCAGTAGTAATTCTGAGCAAATACTAATGAATATCACAGACTCATGAGAGAACAAGTGTAAAAGACATCAAAATGTAAGTTTCTAGTCTAGAAAGGATGTTATACACTACAGAAACCTTGAAATAGAGTTACTTCACAAGAAACAAGTGTTTCAACCCACTGGAATTCACTGAAAAGTAGTATTTCAGTGTAAAACAGTTGAAAGACAAGATTATGTAGCTTCGCAAGTTCAGAGAAGAGTGTATAAAGTTGCTTCTACATGTGGTGAAGTCCCACAATTAGAAAAGAAGGCTCATTATAGGACACTGCAAGAAAGCAGTAGTAATTCAGAGCAAATACTAATGAATATCACAGACTTATGAGAGAACAAGTGGAAAACACATCAAAATGTAAGTTTCTAGTGTAGAAAGGATGTTGTACACTGTAGAAATCCTTGAAATAGAGTTAGTTCACATGAATGCAGTGTTTGAAACCACCAGAGTTCACTGAAAAGTAGTATTCAACTGTAAAACAGTTGAAAGACAAGTGTATATAGCTTCGCAAGTTCAGAAAAGAGTGTATAAAGTTGTTTCTACATGAGGTGAAGTCCCACAAGTAGAGCAGAAGGCCCATTATAGGACACTACAAGAAATCAGTAGTCATTCAGAGCAAATACTAATGAATATCACAGAATAGTGAGAGAACAAGTGTAAAAGACATGAAAATGTAAGTCTCTAGTCTAGACAGGATGTTTTACACTGCAGAAATCTTTGAAATAGAGTTAGTTCACATGAAACCAGTGTTTTATACCACCAGAATTCACTGAAAAGTAGTAGGCAACTGTAAAACAGTTGAAAGACAAGTGTATATAGCTTCTCAAGTTCTGAGAAGAGTGTATAATGTTGTTTGTACATGTGTTGAAGTCCCACAAGTAGAGGAGAAGGCCCATTATAGGAAACAGCTAGAAATCAGTAGTCATTCTGAGCAAATACTAATGAATATCACAGACTTATGAGAGAACAAGTGTAAAAGACATCAAAATGTAAGTTTCTAGTCTAGAAAGGATGTTATACACTACAGAAACCTTGAAATAGAGTTACTTCACAAGAAACAACTGTTTCAACCCACTGGAATTCACTGAAAAGTAGTATTTCAGTGTAAAACAGTTGAAAGACAAGTTTCTGTAGCTTCGCAAGTTCAGAGAAGAGTGTATAAGCTTGTTTGTACATGTGGTGAAGTCCCACAAGTAGAGGAGAAGGCCCATTATAGGAAACAGCTAGAAATCAGTAGTCATTCAGAGCAAATAATAATGAATATCACAGAATAGTGAGAGAACAAGTGTAAAAGACATCAAAATATAAGTCTCTCGTCTAGAGAGGATTTTGTACACTGCAGAAATCCTTGAAATAGAGTTAGTTCACATGAAAGCAGTGTTTGAAACCACCAGAGTTCACTGAAAAGTAGTATTCAACTGTAAAACAGTTGAAAGACAAGTTTATGTAGCTTCGCAAGTTCAGAGAAGAGTGTATAAAGTTGCTTCTACATGTGGTGAAGTCCCACAAGTAGAGGAGAAGGCCCATTATAGGAAACAGCTAGAAATCAGTAGTCATTCAGAGCAAATACTAATGAATATCACAGAATAGTGAGAGAACAAGTGTAAAAGACATCAAAATGTAAGTCTCTAGTCTAGACAGGATGTTGTACACTGCAGAAATCCTTGAAATAGAGTTAGTTCACATGAAACCAGTCTTTTATACCACCAGAATTCACTGAAAAGTAGTATTCAACTGTAAAACAGTTGAAAGACAAGTGTGTATAGCTTCTCAAGTTCTGAGAAGAGTGTATAATGTTGTTTCTACATGTGGTGAAGTCCCACAAGTAGAGGAGAAGGCCCATTATAGGAAACACCTAGAAATCAGTAGTCATTCTGAGCAAATACTAATGAATATCACAGACTTATGAGAGAACAAGTGTAAAAGACATCAAAATGTAAGTTTCTAGTCTAGAAAGGATGTTATACACTACAGAAACCTTGAAATAGAGTTACTTCACAAGAAACAAGTGTTTCAACCCACTGGAATTCACTGAAAAGTAGTATTTCAGTGTAAAACAGTTGAAAGACAAGTTTATGTAGCTTCGCAAGTTCAGAGAAGAGTGTATAAGCTTGTTTGTACATGTGGTGAAGTCCAACAAGTAGAGGAGAAGGCCCATTATAGGAAACAGCTAGAAATCAGTAGTCATTCAGAGCAAATAATAATGAATATCACAGAATAGTGAGAGAACAAGTGTAAAAGACATCAAAATGTAAGTCTCTCGTCTAGAGAGGATGTTGTACACTGCAGAAATCCTTGAAATAGAGGTAGTTCACATGAAACCAGTGTTTGAAACCACCAGAGTTCACTGAAAAGTAGTATTCAACTGTAAAACAGTTGAAAGACAAGTGTATATAGCTTCGCAAGTTCAGAGAAGAGTGTATAAAGTTGCTTCTACATGTGGTGATGTTCCACAAGTAGAGGAGAAGGCCCATTATAGGAAACAGCTAGAAATCAGTAGTCATTCAGAGCAAATACTAATGAATATCACAGAATAGTGAGAGAACAAGTGTAAAAGACATCAAAATGTAAGTCTCTAGTCTAGAAAGGATGTTGTGCACTGCAGAAATCCTTGAAATAGAGTTAGTTCACATGAAACCAGTGTTTTATACCACCAGAATTCACTGAAAAGTAGTATGCAACTGTAAAACAGTTGAAAGACAAGTGTATATAGCTTCTCAAGTTCTGAGAAGAGTGTATAATGTTGTTTCTACATGTGGTGAAGTCCCACAAGTAGAGGAGAAGGCCCATTATAGGAAACAGCTAGAAATCAGTAGTAATTCTGAGCAAATACTAATGAATATCACAGACTTATGAGAGAACAAGTGTAAAAGACATCAAAATGTAAGTTTCTAGTCTAGAAAGGATGTTATACACTACAGAAACCTTGAAATAGAGTTACTTCACAAGAAACAAGTGTTTCAACCCACTGGAATTCACTGAAAAGTAGTATTTCAGTGTAAAACAGTTGAAAGACAAGATTATGTAGCTTCGCAAGTTCAGAGAAGAGTGTATAAAGTTGCTTCTACATGTGGTGAAGTCCCACAATTAGAAAAGAAGGCTCATTATAGGACACTGCAAGAAAGCAGTAGTAATTCAGAGCAAATACTAATGAATATCACAGACTTATGAGAGAACAAGTGGAAAACACATCAAAATGTAAGTTTCTAGTGTAGAAAGGATGTTGTACACTGTAGAAATCCTTGAAATAGAGTTAGTTCACATGAATGCAGTGTTTGAAACCACCAGAGTTCACTGAAAAGTAGTATTCAACTGTAAAACAGTTGAAAGACAAGTGTATATAGCTTCGCAAGTTCAGAGAAGAGTGTATAAAGTTGTTTCTACATGAGGTGAAGTCCCACAAGTAGAGCAGAAGGCCCATTATAGGACACTACAAGAAATCAGTAGTCATTCAGAGCAAATACTAATGAATATCACAGAATAGTGAGAGAACAAGTGTAAAAGACATGAAAATGTAAGTCTCTAGTCTAGACAGGATGTTTTACACTGCAGAAATCTTTGAAATAGAGTTAGTTCACATGAAACCAGTGTTTTATACCACCAGAATTCACTGAAAAGTAGTATGCAACTGTAAAACAGTTGAAAGACAAGTGTATATAGCTTCTCAAGTTCTGAGAAGAGTGTATAATGTTGTTTGTACATGTGTTGAAGTCCCACAAGTAGAGGAGAAGGCCCATTATAGGAAACAGCTAGAAATCAGTAGTCATTCTGAGCAAATACTAATGAATATCACAGACTTATGAGAGAACAAGTGTAAAAGACATCAAAATGTAAGTTTCTAGTCTAGAAAGGATGTTATACACTACAGAAACCTTGAAATAGAGTTACTTCACAAGAAACAAGTGTTTCAACCCACTGGAATTCACTGAAAAGTAGTATTTCAGTGTAAAACAGTTGAAAGACAAGTTTCTGTAGCTTCGCACTTCAGAGAAGAGTGTATAAGCTTGTTTGTACATGTGGTGAAGTCCCACAAGTAGAGGAGAAGGCCCATTATAGGAAACAGCTAGAAATCAGTAGTCATTCAGAGCAAATAATAATGAATATCACAGAATAGTGAGAGAACAAGTGTAAAAGACATCAAAATATAAGTCTCTCGTCTAGAGAGGATGTTGTACACTGCAGAAATCCTTGAAATAGAGGTAGTTCACATGAAACCAGTGTTTGAAACCACCAGAATTCACTGATAAGTAGTATTCAACTGTAAAACAGTTGAAAGACAAGTTTATGTAGCTTCGCAAGTTCAGAGAAGAGTGTATAAACTTGTTTGTACATGTGGTGAAGTCCCACAAGTAGAGGAGAAGGCCCATTATAGGAAACTGCTAGAAATCAGTAGTAATTCTGAGAAAATACTAATGAATATCACAGAATACTGAGAGATCAAGTGTAAAAGACATCAAAATGTAAGTCTCTAGTCTAGAAAGGATGTTGTACACTGTAGAAATCCTTGAAATAGAGTTAGTTCACATGAAACCAGTGTTTGAAACCACCAGAATTCACTGATAAGAAGTATTCAACTGTAAAACAGTTGAAAGAGAAGTATATATAGCTTCTCAAGTTCAGAGAAGAGTGTATAAAGTTGTTTGTACATGTGGTGAAGTTCCACAAGTAGAGGAGAAGGCCCATTATAGGAAACAGCTAGAAATCAGTAGTCATTCAGAGCAAATACTAATGAATATCATAGAATAGTGAGAGAACAAGTGTAAAAGACATCAAAATGTAAGTCTCTAGTCTAGACAGGATGTTTTACACTACAGAAATCCTTGAAATAGAGTTAGTTCACATGAAAGCAGTGTTTGAAACCACCAGAGTTCACTGAAAAGTAGTATTCAACTGTAAAACAGTTGAAAGACAAGTTTATGTAGCTTCGCAAGTTCAGAGAAGAGTGTATAAAGTTGCTTCTACATGTGGTGAAGTCCCACAAGTAGAGGAGAAGGCCCATTATAGGAAACAGCTAGAAATCAGTAGTCATTCAGAGCAAATACTAATGAATATCACAGAATAGTGAGAGAACAAGTGTAAAAGACATCAAAATGTAAGTCTCTAGTCTAGACAGGATGTTGTACACTGCAGAAATCCTTGAAATAGAGTTAGTTCACATGAAACCAGTCTTTTATACCACCAGAATTCACTGAAAAGTAGTATTCAACTGTAAAACAGTTGAAAGACAAGTGTGTATAGCTTCTCAAGTTCTGAGAAGAGTGTATAATGTTGTTTCTACATGTGGTGAAGTCCCACAAGTAGAGGAGAAGGCCCATTATAGGAAACACCTAGAAATCAGTAGTCATTCTGAGCAAATACTAATGAATATCACAGACTTATGAGAGAACAAGTGTAAAAGACATCAAAATGTAAGTTTCTAGTCTAGAAAGGATGTTATACACTACAGAAACCTTGAACTAGAGTTACTTCACAAGAAACAAGTGTTTCAACCCACTGGAATTCACTGAAAAGTAGTATTTCAGTGTAAAACAGTTGAAAGACAAGTTTATGTAGCTTCGCAAGTTCAGAGAAGAGTGTATAAGCTTGTTTGTACATGTGGTGAAGTCCAACAAGTAGAGGAGAAGGCCCATTATAGGAAACAGCTAGAAATCAGTAGTCATTCAGAGCAAATAATAATGAATATCACAGAATAGTGAGAGAACAAGTGTAAAAGACATCAAAATGTAAGTCTCTCGTCTAGAGAGGATGTTGTACACTGCAGAAATCCTTGAAATAGAGGTAGTTCACATGAAACCAGTGTTTGAAACCACCAGAGTTCACTGAAAAGTAGTATTCAACTGTAAAACAGTTGAAAGACAAGTGTATATAGCTTCGCAAGTTCAGAGAAGAGTGTATAAAGTTGCTTCTACATGTGGTGATGTTCCACAAGTAGAGGAGAAGGCCCATTATAGGAAACAGCTAGAAATCAGTAGTCATTCAGAGCAAATACTAATGAATATCACAGAATAGTGAGAGAACAAGTGTAAAAGACATCAAAATGTAAGTCTCTAGTCTAGAAAGGATGTTGTGCACTGCAGAAATCCTTGAAATAGAGTTAGTTCACATGAAACCAGTGTTTTATACCACCAGAATTCACTGAAAAGTAGTATGCAACTGTAAAACAGTTGAAAGACAAGTGTATATAGCTTCTCAAGTTCTGAGAAGAGTGTATAATGTTGTTTCTACATGTGGTGAAGTCCCACAAGTAGAGGAGAAGGCCCATTATAGGAAACAGCTAGAAATCAGTAGTAATTCTGAGCAAATACTAATGAATATCACAGACTCATGAGAGAACAAGTGTAAAAGACATCAAAATGTAAGTTTCTAGTCTAGAAAGGATGTTATACACTACAGAAACCTTGAAATAGAGTTACTTCACAAGAAACAAGTGTTTCAACCCACTGGAATTCACTGAAAAGTAGTATTTCAGTGTAAAACAGTTGAAAGACAAGATTATGTAGCTTCGCAAGTTCAGAGAAGAGTGTATAAAGTTGCTTCTACATGTGGTGAAGTCCCACAATTAGAAAAGAAGGCTCATTATAGGACACTGCAAGAAAGCAGTAGTAATTCAGAGCAAATACTAATGAATATCACAGACTTATGAGAGAACAAGTGGAAAACACATCAAAATGTAAGTTTCTAGTGTAGAAAGGATGTTGTACACTGTAGAAATCCTTGAAATAGAGTTAGTTCACATGAATGCAGTGTTTGAAACCACCAGAGTTCACTGAAAAGTAGTATTCAACTGTAAAACAGTTGAAAGACAAGTGTATATAGCTTCGCAAGTTCAGAGAAGAGTGTATAAAGTTGTTTCTACATGAGGTGAAGTCCCACAAGTAGAGCAGAAGGCCCATTATAGGACACTACAAGAAATCAGTAGTCATTCAGAGCAAATACTAATGAATATCACAGAATAGTGAGAGAACAAGTGTAAAAGACATGAAAATGTAAGTCTCTAGTCTAGACAGGATGTTTTACACTGCAGAAATCTTTGAAATAGAGTTAGTTCACATGAAACCAGTGTTTTATACCACCAGAATTCACTGAAAAGTAGTATGCAACTGTAAAACAGTTGAAAGACAAGTGTATATAGCTTCTCAAGTTCTGAGAAGAGTGTATAATGTTGTTTGTACATGTGTTGAAGTCCCACAAGTAGAGGAGAAGGCCCATTATAGGAAACAGCTAGAAATCAGTAGTCATTCTGAGCAAATACTAATGAATATCACAGACTTATGAGAGAACAAGTGTAAAAGACATCAAAATGTAAGTTTCTAGTCTAGAAAGGATGTTATACACTACAGAAACCTTGAAATAGAGTTACTTCACAAGAAACAAGTGTTTCAACCCACTGGAATTCACTGAAAAGTAGTATTTCAGTGTAAAACAGTTGAAAGACAAGTTTCTGTAGCTTCGCAAGTTCAGAGAAGAGTGTATAAGCTTGTTTGTACATGTGGTGAAGTCCCACAAGTAGAGGAGAAGGCCCATTATAGGAAACAGCTAGAAATCAGTAGTCATTCAGAGCAAATAATAATGAATATCACAGAATAGTGAGAGAACAAGTGTAAAAGACATCAAAATATAAGTCTCTCGTCTAGAGAGGATGTTGTACACTGCAGAAATCCTTGAAATAGAGGTAGTTCACATGAAACCAGTGTTTGAAACCACCAGAATTCACTGATAAGTAGTATTCAACTGTAAAACAGTTGAAAGACAAGTTTATGTAGCTTCGCAAGTTCAGAGAAGAGTGTATAAACTTGTTTGTACATGTGGTGAAGTCCCACAAGTAGAGGAGAAGGCCCATTATAGGAAACTGCTAGAAATCAGTAGTAATTCTGAGAAAATACTAATGAATATCACAGAATACTGAGAGATCAAGTGTAAAAGACATCAAAATGTAAGTCTCTAGTCTAGAAAGGATGTTGTACACTGTAGAAATCCTTGAAATAGAGTTAGTTCACATGAAACCAGTGTTTGAAACCACCAGAATTCACTGATAAGAAGTATTCAACTGTAAAACAGTTGAAAGAGAAGTATATATAGCTTCTCAAGTTCAGAGAAGAGTGTATAAAGTTGTTTGTACATGTGGTGAAGTCCCACAAGTAGAGGAGAAGGCCCATTATTGGAAACAGCTAGAAATCAGTAGTAATTCTGAGGAAATACTAATGAATATCACAGACTTATGAGAGAACAAGTGGAAAAGACATCAAAACGTAAGTTTCTAGTCTAGAAAGGATGCTGTACACTGCAGAAATCCTTGAAATAGAGTTAGTTCACATGAAACCAGTGTTTGAAACCACCAGAGTTCACTGAAAAGTAGTATTCAACTGTAAAACAGTTGAAAGACAAGTTTATGTAGCTTCGCAAGTTCAGAGAAGAATGTATAAAGTTGCTTCTACATGTGGTGAAGTTCCACAAGTAGAGGAGAAGGCCCATTATAGGAAACAGCTAGATATCAGTAGTCATTCAGAGCAAATACTAATGAATATCACAGAATAGTGAGAGAACAAGTGTAAAAGACATCAAAATGTAAGTCTCTAGTCTAGACAGGATGTTTTACACTGCAGAAATCTTTGAAATAAAGTTAGTTCACATGAAACCAGTGTTTTATACCACCAGAATACACTGAAAAGTGGTATTCAACTGTAAAACAGTTGAAAGACAAGTTTATGTAGCTTCGCAAGTTCAGAGAAGAGTGTATAAAGTTGCTTCTACATGTGGTGAAGTCCCACAAGTAGAGGAGAAGGCCCATTATAGGAAACAGCTAGAAATCAGTAGTCATTCAGAGCAAATACTAATGAATATCACAGAATAGTGAGAGAACAAGTGTAAAAGACATCAAAATGTAAGTCTCTAGTCTAGACAGGATGTTGTACACTGCAGAAATCCTTGAAATAGAGTTAGTTCACATGAAACCAGTCTTTTATACCACCAGAATTCACTGAAAAGTAGTATTCAACTGTAAAACAGTTGAAAGACAAGTGTGTATAGCTTCTCAAGTTCTGAGAAGAGTGTATAATGTTGTTTCTACATGTGGTGAAGTCCCACAAGTAGAGGAGAAGGCCCATTATAGGAAACAGCTAGAAATCAGTAGTCATTCTGAGCAAATACTAATGAATATCACAGACTTATGAGAGAACAAGTGTAAAAGACATCAAAATGTAAGTTTCTAGTCTAGAAAGGATGTTATACACTACAGAAACCTTGAAATAGAGTTACTTCACAAGAAACAAGTGTTTCAACCCACTGGAATTCACTGAAAAGTAGTATTTCAGTGTAAAACAGTTGAAAGACAAGTTTATGTAGCTTCGCAAGTTCAGAGAAGAGTGTATAAGCTTGTTTGTACATGTGGTGAAGTCCAACAAGTAGAGGAGAAGGCCCATTATAGGAAACAGCTAGAAATCAGTAGTCATTCAGAGCAAATAATAATGAATATCACAGAATAGTGAGAGAACAAGTGTAAAAGACATCAAAATGTAAGTCTCTCGTCTAGAGAGGATGTTGTACACTGCAGAAATCCTTGAAATAGAGGTAGTTCACATGAAACCAGTGTTTGAAACCACCAGAGTTCACTGAAAAGTAGTATTCAACTGTAAAACAGTTGAAAGACAAGTGTATATAGCTTCGCAAGTTCAGAGAAGAGTGTATAAAGTTGCTTCTACATGTGGTGATGTTCCACAAGTAGAGGAGAAGGCCCATTATAGGAAACTGCTAGAAATCAGTAGTAATTCTGAGAAAATACTAATGAATATCACAGAATACTGAGAGATCAAGTGTAAAAGACATCAAAATGTAAGTCTCTAGTCTAGAAAGGATGTTGTGCACTGCAGAAATCCTTGAAATAGAGTTAGTTCACATGAAACCAGTGTTTTATACCACCAGAATTCACTGAAAAGTAGTATGCAACTGTAAAACAGTTGAAAGACAAGTGTATATAGCTTCTCAAGTTCTGAGAAGAGTGTATAATGTTGTTTCTACATGTGGTGAAGTCCCACAAGTAGAGGAGAAGGCCCATTATAGGAAACAGCTAGAAATCAGTAGTAATTCTGAGCAAATACTAATGAATATCACAGACTTATGAGAGAACAAGTGTAAAAGACATCAAAATGTAAGTTTCTAGTCTAGAAAGGATGTTATACACTACAGAAACCTTGAAATAGAGTTACTTCACAAGAAACAAGTGTTTCAACCCACTGGAATTCACTGAAAAGGAGTATTTCAGTGTAAAACAGTTGAAAGACAAGTTTATGTAGCTTCGCAAGTTCAGAGAAGAGTGTATAAAGTTGCTTCTACATGTGGTGAAGTCCCACAAGTAGATAAGAAGGCTCATTATAGGACACTGCAAGAAAGCAGTAGTAATTCAGAGCAAATACTAATGAATATCACAGACTTATGAGAGAACAAGTGGAAAGCACATCAAAATGTAAGTTTCTAGTGTAGAAAGGATGTTGTACACTGTAGAAATCCTTGAAATAGAGTTAGTTCACATGAATCCAGTGTTTGAAACCACCAGAATTCACTGATAAGTAGTATTCAACTGTAAAACAGTTGAAAGACAAGTTTATGTAGCTTCGCAAGTTCAGAGAAGAGTGTATAAACTTGTTTGTACATGTGGTGAAGTCCCACTAGTAGAGGAGAAGGCCCATTATAGGAAACTGCTAGAAATCAGTAGTAATTCTGAGAAAATACTAATGAATATCACAGAATACTGAGAGATCAAGTGTAAAAGACATCAAAATGTAAGTCTCTAGTCTAGAAAGGATGTTGTACACTGTAGAAATCCTTGAAATAGAGTTAGTTCACATGAAACCAGTGTTTGAAACCACCCAGAATTCACTGATAAGAAGTATTCAACTGTAAAACAGTTGAAAGAGAAGTATATATAGCTTCTCAAGTTCAGAGAAGAGTGTATAAAGTTGTTTGTACATGTGGTGAAGTCCCACAAGTAGAGGAGAAGGCCCATTATTGGAAACAGCTAGAAATCAGTAGTAATTCTGAGGAAATACTAATGAATATCACAGACTTATGAGAGAACAAGTGGAAAAGACATCAAAACGTAATTTTCTAGTCTAGAAAGGATGCTGTACACTGCAGAAATCCTTGAAATAGAGTTAGTTCACATGAAAGCAGTGTTTGAAACCACCAGAGTTCACTGAAAAGTAGTATTCAACTGTAAAACAGTTGAAAGACAAGTTTATGTAGCTTCGCAAGTTCAGAGAAGAGTGTATAAACTTGTTTGTACATGTGGTGAAGTCCCACAAGTAGAGGAGAAGGCCCATTATAGGAAACAGCTAGAAATCAGTAGTCATTCAGAGCAAATACTAATGAATATCACAGAATAGTGAGAGAACAAGTGTAAAAGACATCAAAATGTAGGTCTCTAGTCTAGACAGGATGTTTTACACTACAGAAATCCTTGAAATAGAGTTAGTTCACATGAAAGCAGTGTTTGAAACCACCAGAGTTCACTGAAAAGTAGTATTCAACTGTAAAACAGTTGAAAGACAAGTTTATGTAGCTTCGCAAGTTCAGAGAAGAGTGTATAAAGTTGCTTCTACATGTGGTGAAGTCCCACAAGTAGAGGAGAAGGCCCATTATAGGAAACAGCTAGAAATCAGTAGTCATTCTGAGCAAATACTAATGAATATCACAGAATAGTGAGAGAACAAGTGTAAAAGACATCAAAATGTAAGTTTCTAGTCTAGAAAGGATGTTATACACTACAGAAACCTTGAAATAGAGTTACTTCACAAGAAACAAGTGTTTCAACCCACTGGAATTCACTGAAAAGTAGTATTTCAGTGTAAAACAGTTGAAAGACAAGTTTATGTAGCTTCGCAAGTTCAGAGAAGAGTGTATAAGCTTGTTTGTACATGTGGTGAAGTCCAACAAGTAGAGGAGAAGGCCCATTATAGGAAACAGCTAGAAATCAGTAGTCATTCAGAGCAAATAATAATGAATATCACAGAATAGTGAGAGAACAAGTGTAAAAGACATCAAAATGTAATTTTCTAGTCTAGAAAGGATGTTATACACTGCAGAAATCCTTGAAATAGAGTTAGTTCACATGAAACCAGTGTTTGAAACCACCAGAGTTCACTGAAAAGTAGTATTCAACTGTAAAACAGTTGAAAGACAAGTTTATGTAGCTTCGCAAGTTCAGAGAAGAGTGTATAAACTTGTTTGTACATGTGGTGAAGTCCCACAAGTAGAGGAGAAGGCCCATTATAGGAAACAGCTAGAAATCAGTAGTCATTCAGAGCAAATACTAATGAATATCACAGAATAGTGAGAGAACAAGTGTAAAAGACATCAAAATGTAAGTCTCTAGTCTAGACAGGATATTTTACACTACAGAAATCCTTGAAATAGAGTTAGTTCACATGAAAGCAGTGTTTGAAACCACCAGAGTTCACTGAAAAGTAGTATTCAACTGTAAAACAGTTGAAAGACAAGTTTATGTAGCTTCGCAAGTTCAGAGAAGAATGTATAAAGTTGCTTCTACATGTGGTGAAGTTCCACAAGTAGAGGAGAAGGCCCATTATAGGAAACAGCTAGAAATCAGTAGTCATTCAGAGCAAATACTAATGAATATCATAGAATAGTGAGAGAACAAGTGTAAAAGACATCAAAATGTAAGTCTCTAGTCTAGACAGGATGTTTTACACTACAGAAATCCTTGAAATAGAGTTAGTTCACATGAAAGCAGTGTTTGAAACCACCAGAGTTCACTGAAAAGTAGTATTCAACTGTAAAACAGTTGAAAGACAAGTTTATGTAGCTTCGCAAGTTCAGAGAAGAGTGTATAAAGTTGCTTCTACATGTGGTGAAGTCCCACAAGTAGAGGAGAAGGCCCATTATAGGAAACAGCTAGAAATCAGTAGTCATTCAGAGCAAATACTAATGAATATCACAGAATAGTGAGAGAACAAGTGTAAAAGACATCAAAATGTAAGTCTCTAGTCTAGACAGGATGTTGTACACTGCAGAAATCCTTGAAATAGAGTTAGTTCACATGAAACCAGTCTTTTATACCACCAGAATTCACTGAAAAGTAGTATTCAACTGTAAAACAGTTGAAAGACAAGTGTGTATAGCTTCTCAAGTTCTGAGAAGAGTGTATAATGTTGTTTCTACATGTGGTGAAGTCCCACAAGTAGAGGAGAAGGCCCATTATAGGAAACACCTAGAAATCAGTAGTCATTCTGAGCAAATACTAATGAATATCACAGACTTATGAGAGAACAAGTGTAAAAGACATCAAAATGTAAGTTTCTAGTCTAGAAAGGATGTTATACACTACAGAAACCTTGAAATAGAGTTACTTCACAAGAAACAAGTGTTTCAACCCACTGGAATTCACTGAAAAGTAGTATTTCAGTGTAAAACAGTTGAAAGACAAGTTTATGTAGCTTCGCAAGTTCAGAGAAGAGTGTATAAGCTTGTTTGTACATGTGGTGAAGTCCAACAAGTAGAGGAGAAGGCCCATTATAGGAAACAGCTAGAAATCAGTAGTCATTCAGAGCAAATAATAATGAATATCACAGAATAGTGAGAGAACAAGTGTAAAAGACATCAAAATGTAAGTCTCTCGTCTAGAGAGGATGTTGTACACTGCAGAAATCCTTGAAATAGAGGTAGTTCACATGAAACCAGTGTTTGAAACCACCAGAGTTCACTGAAAAGTAGTATTCAACTGTAAAACAGTTGAAAGACAAGTGTATATAGCTTCGCAAGTTCAGAGAAGAGTGTATAAAGTTGCTTCTACATGTGGTGATGTTCCACAAGTAGAGGAGAAGGCCCATTATAGGAAACAGCTAGAAATCAGTAGTCATTCAGAGCAAATACTAATGAATATCACAGAATAGTGAGAGAACAAGTGTAAAAGACATCAAAATGTAAGTCTCTAGTCTAGAAAGGATGTTGTGCACTGCAGAAATCCTTGAAATAGAGTTAGTTCACATGAAACCAGTGTTTTATACCACCAGAATTCACTGAAAAGTAGTATGCAACTGTAAAACAGTTGAAAGACAAGTGTATATAGCTTCTCAAGTTCTGAGAAGAGTGTATAATGTTGTTTCTACATGTGGTGAAGTCCCACAAGTAGAGGAGAAGGCCCATTATAGGAAACAGCTAGAAATCAGTAGTAATTCTGAGCAAATACTAATGAATATCACAGACTTATGAGAGAACAAGTGTAAAAGACATCAAAATGTAAGTTTCTAGTCTAGAAAGGATGTTATACACTACAGAAACCTTGAAATAGAGTTACTTCACAAGAAACAAGTGTTTCAACCCACTGGAATTCACTGAAAAGTAGTATTTCAGTGTAAAACAGTTGAAAGACAAGATTATGTAGCTTCGCAAGTTCAGAGAAGAGTGTATAAAGTTGCTTCTACATGTGGTGAAGTCCCACAATTAGAAAAGAAGGCTCATTATAGGACACTGCAAGAAAGCAGTAGTAATTCAGAGCAAATACTAATGAATATCACAGACTTATGAGAGAACAAGTGGAAAACACATCAAAATGTAAGTTTCTAGTGTAGAAAGGATGTTGTACACTGTAGAAATCCTTGAAATAGAGTTAGTTCACATGAATGCAGTGTTTGAAACCACCAGAGTTCACTGAAAAGTAGTATTCAACTGTAAAACAGTTGAAAGACAAGTGTATATAGCTTCGCAAGTTCAGAGAAGAGTGTATAAAGTTGTTTCTACATGAGGTGAAGTCCCACAAGTAGAGCAGAAGGCCCATTATAGGACACTACAAGAAATCAGTAGTCATTCAGAGCAAATACTAATGAATATCACAGAATAGTGAGAGAACAAGTGTAAAAGACATGAAAATGTAAGTCTCTAGTCTAGACAGGATGTTTTACACTGCAGAAATCTTTGAAATAGAGTTAGTTCACATGAAACCAGTGTTTTATACCACCAGAATTCACTGAAAAGTAGTATGCAACTGTAAAACAGTTGAAAGACAAGTGTATATAGCTTCTCAAGTTCTGAGAAGAGTGTATAATGTTGTTTGTACATGTGTTGAAGTCCCACAAGTAGAGGAGAAGGCCCATTATAGGAAACAGCTAGAAATCAGTAGTCATTCTGAGCAAATACTAATGAATATCACAGACTTATGAGAGAACAAGTGTAAAAGACATCAAAATGTAAGTTTCTAGTCTAGAAAGGATGTTATACACTACAGAAACCTTGAAATAGAGTTACTTCACAAGAAACAAGTGTTTCAACCCACTGGAATTCACTGAAAAGTAGTATTTCAGTGTAAAACAGTTGAAAGACAAGTTTATGTAGCTTCGCAAGTTCAGAGAAGAGTGTATAAGCTTGTTTGTACATGTGGTGAAGTCCAACAAGTAGAGGAGAAGGCCCATTATAGGAAACAGCTAGAAATCAGTAGTCATTCAGAGCAAATAATAATGAATATCACAGAATAGTGAGAGAACAAGTGTAAAAGACATCAAAATGTAAGTCTCTCGTCTAGAGAGGATGTTGTACACTGCAGAAATCCTTGAAATAGAGGTAGTTCACATGAAACCAGTGTTTGAAACCACCAGAGTTCACTGAAAAGTTGTATTCAACTGTAAAACAGTTGAAAGACAAGTGTATATAGCTTCGCAAGTTCAGAGAAGAGTGTATAAAGTTGCTTCTACATGTGGTGATGTTCCACAAGTAGAGGAGAAGGCCCATTATAGGAAACTGCTAGAAATCAGTAGTAATTCTGAGAAAATACTAATGAATATCACAGAATACTGAGAGATCAAGTGTAAAAGACATCAAAATGTAAGTCTCTAGTCTAGAAAGGATGTTGTGCACTGCAGAAATCCTTGAAATAGAGTTAGTTCACATGAAACCAGTGTTTTATACCACCAGAATTCACTGAAAAGTAGTATGCAACTGTAAAACAGTTGAAAGACAAGTGTATATAGCTTCTCAAGTTCTGAGAAGAGTGTATAATGTTGTTTCTACATGTGGTGAAGTCCCACAAGTAGAGGAGAAGGCCCATTATAGGAAACAGCTAGAAATCAGTAGTAATTCTGAGCAAATACTAATGAATATCACAGACTTATGAGAGAACAAGTGTAAAAGACATCAAAATGTAAGTTTCTAGTCTAGAAAGGATGTTATACACTACAGAAACCTTGAAATAGAGTTACTTCACAAGAAACAAGTGTTTCAACCCACTGGAATTCACTGAAAAGGAGTATTTCAGTGTAAAACAGTTGAAAGACAAGTTTATGTAGCTTCGCAAGTTCAGAGAAGAGTGTATAAAGTTGCTTCTACATGTGGTGAAGTCCCACAAGTAGATAAGAAGGCTCATTATAGGACACTGCAAGAAAGCAGTAGTAATTCAGAGCAAATACTAATGAATATCACAGACTTATGAGAGAACAAGTGGAAAGCACATCAAAATGTAAGTTTCTAGTGTAGAAAGGATGTTGTACACTGTAGAAATCCTTGAAATAGAGTTAGTTCACATGAATCCAGTGTTTGAAACCACCAGAATTCACTGATAAGTAGTATTCAACTGTAAAACAGTTGAAAGACAAGTTTATGTAGCTTCGCAAGTTCAGAGAAGAGTGTATAAACTTGTTTGTACATGTGGTGAAGTCCCACTAGTAGAGGAGAAGGCCCATTATAGGAAACTGCTAGAAATCAGTAGTAATTCTGAGAAAATACTAATGAATATCACAGAATACTGAGAGATCAAGTGTAAAAGACATCAAAATGTAAGTCTCTAGTCTAGAAAGGATGTTGTACACTGTAGAAATCCTTGAAATAGAGTTAGTTCACATGAAACCAGTGTTTGAAACCACCCAGAATTCACTGATAAGAAGTATTCAACTGTAAAACAGTTGAAAGAGAAGTATATATAGCTTCTCAAGTTCAGAGAAGAGTGTATAAAGTTGTTTGTACATGTGGTGAAGTCCCACAAGTAGAGGAGAAGGCCCATTATTGGAAACAGCTAGAAATCAGTAGTAATTCTGAGGAAATACTAATGAATATCACAGACTTATGAGAGAACAAGTGGAAAAGACATCAAAACGTAAGTTTCTAGTCTAGAAAGGATGCTGTACACTGCAGAAATCCTTGAAATAGAGTTAGTTCACATGAAAGCAGTGTTTGAAACCACCAGAGTTCACTGAAAAGTAGTATTCAACTGTAAAACAGTTGAAAGACAAGTTTATGTAGCTTCGCAAGTTCAGAGAAGAGTGTATAAACTTGTTTGTACATGTGGTGAAGTCCCACAAGTAGAGGAGAAGGCCCATTATAGGAAACAGCTAGAAATCAGTAGTCATTCAGAGCAAATACTAATGAATATCACAGAATAGTGAGAGAACAAGTGTAAAAGACATCAAAATGTAGGTCTCTAGTCTAGACAGGATGTTTTACACTACAGAAATCCTTGAAATAGAGTTAGTTCACATGAAAGCAGTGTTTGAAACCACCAGAGTTCACTGAAAAGTAGTATTCAACTGTAAAACAGTTGAAAGACAAGTTTATGTAGCTTCGCAAGTTCAGAGAAGAGTGTATAAAGTTGCTTCTACATGTGGTGAAGTCCCACAAGTAGAGGAGAAGGCCCATTATAGGAAACAGCTAGAAATCAGTAGTCATTCTGAGCAAATACTAATGAATATCACAGAATAGTGAGAGAACAAGTGTAAAAGACATCAAAATGTAAGTTTCTAGTCTAGAAAGGATGTTATACACTACAGAAACCTTGAAATAGAGTTACTTCACAAGAAACAAGTGTTTCAACCCACTGGAATTCACTGAAAAGTAGTATTTCAGTGTAAAACAGTTGAAAGACAAGTTTATGTAGCTTCGCAAGTTCAGAGAAGAGTGTATAAGCTTGTTTGTACATGTGGTGAAGTCCAACAAGTAGAGGAGAAGGCCCATTATAGGAAACAGCTAGAAATCAGTAGTCATTCAGAGCAAATAATAATGAATATCACAGAATAGTGAGAGAACAAGTGTAAAAGACATCAAAATGTAATTTTCTAGTCTAGAAAGGATGTTATACACTGCAGAAATCCTTGAAATAGAGTTAGTTCACATGAAACCAGTGTTTGAAACCACCAGATTTCACTGAAAAGTAGTATTCAACTGTAAAACAGTTGAAAGACAAGTTTATGTAGCTTCGCAAGTTCAGAGAAGAGTGTATAAACTTGTTTGTACATGTGGTGAAGTCCCACAAGTAGAGGAGAAGGCCCATTATAGGAAACTGCTAGAAATCAGTAGTAATTCTGAGAAAATACTAATGAATATCACAGAATACTGAGAGATCAAGTGTAAAAGACATCAAAATGTAAGTCTCTAGTCTAGAAAGGATGTTGTGCACTGCAGAAATCCTTGAAATAGAGTTAGTTCACATGAAACCAGTGTTTTATACCACCAGAATTCACTGAAAAGTAGTATGCAACTGTAAAACAGTTGAAAGACAAGTGTATATAGCTTCTCAAGTTCTGAGAAGAGTGTATAATGTTGTTTCTACATGTGGTGAAGTCCCACAAGTAGAGGAGAAGGCCCATTATAGGAAACAGCTAGAAATCAGTAGTAATTCTGAGCAAATACTAATGAATATCACAGACTTATGAGAGAACAAGTGTAAAAGACATCAAAATGTAAGTTTCTAGTCTAGAAAGGATGTTATACACTACAGAAACCTTGAAATAGAGTTACTTCACAAGAAACAAGTGTTTCAACCCACTGGAATTCACTGAAAAGGAGTATTTCAGTGTAAAACAGTTGAAAGACAAGTTTATGTAGCTTCGCAAGTTCAGAGAAGAGTGTATAAAGTTGCTTCTACATGTGGTGAAGTCCCACAAGTAGATAAGAAGGCTCATTATAGGACACTGCAAGAAAGCAGTAGTAATTCAGAGTAAATACTAATGAATATCACAGACTTATGAGAGAACAAGTGGAAAGCACATCAAAATGTAAGTTTCTAGTGTAGAAAGGATGTTGTACACTGTAGAAATCCTTGAAATAGAGTTAGTTCACATGAATCCAGTGTTTGAAACCACCAGAATTCACTGATAAGTAGTATTCAACTGTAAAACAGTTGAAAGACAAGTTTATGTAGCTTCGCAAGTTCAGAGAAGAGTGTATAAACTTGTTTGTACATGTGGTGAAGTCCCACTAGTAGAGGAGAAGGCCCATTATAGGAAACTGCTAGAAATCAGTAGTAATTCTGAGAAAATACTAATGAATATCACAGAATACTGAGAGATCAAGTGTAAAAGACATCAAAATGTAAGTCTCTAGTCTAGAAAGGATGTTGTACACTGTAGAAATCCTTGAAATAGAGTTAGTTCACATGAAACCAGTGTTTGAAACCACCCAGAATTCACTGATAAGAAGTATTCAACTGTAAAACAGTTGAAAGAGAAGTATATATAGCTTCTCAAGTTCAGAGAAGAGTGTATAAAGTTGTTTGTACATGTGGTGAAGTCCCACAAGTAGAGGAGAAGGCCCATTATTGGAAACAGCTAGAAATCAGTAGTAATTCTGAGGAAATACTAATGAATATCACAGACTTATGAGAGAACAAGTGGAAAAGACATCAAAACGTAAGTTTCTAGTCTAGAAAGGATGCTGTACACTGCAGAAATCCTTGAAATAGAGTTAGTTCACATGAAAGCAGTGTTTGAAACCACCAGAGTTCACTGAAAAGTAGTATTCAACTGTAAAACAGTTGAAAGACAAGTTTATGTAGCTTCGCAAGTTCAGAGAAGAGTGTATAAACTTGTTTGTACATGTGGTGAAGTCCCACAAGTAGAGGAGAAGGCCCATTATAGGAAACAGCTAGAAATCAGTAGTCATTCAGAGCAAATACTAATGAATATCACAGAATAGTGAGAGAACAAGTGTAAAAGACATCAAAATGTAGGTCTCTAGTCTAGACAGGATGTTTTACACTACAGAAATCCTTGAAATAGAGTTAGTTCACATGAAAGCAGTGTTTGAAACCACCAGAGTTCACTGAAAAGTAGTATTCAACTGTAAAACAGTTGAAAGACAAGTTTATGTAGCTTCGCAAGTTCAGAGAAGAGTGTATAAAGTTGCTTCTACATGTGGTGAAGTCCCACAAGTAGAGGAGAAGGCCCATTATAGGAAACAGCTAGAAATCAGTAGTCATTCTGAGCAAATACTAATGAATATCACAGAATAGTGAGAGAACAAGTGTAAAAGACATCAAAATGTAAGTTTCTAGTCTAGAAAGGATGTTATACACTACAGAAACCTTGAAATAGAGTTACTTCACAAGAAACAAGTGTTTCAACCCACTGGAATTCACTGAAAAGTAGTATTTCAGTGTAAAACAGTTGAAAGACAAGTTTATGTAGCTTCGCAAGTTCAGAGAAGAGTGTATAAGCTTGTTTGTACATGTGGTGAAGTCCAACAAGTAGAGGAGAAGGCCCATTATAGGAAACAGCTAGAAATCAGTAGTCATTCAGAGCAAATAATAATGAATATCACAGAATAGTGAGAGAACAAGTGTAAAAGACATCAAAATGTAATTTTCTAGTCTAGAAAGGATGTTATACACTGCAGAAATCCTTGAAATAGAGTTAGTTCACATGAAACCAGTGTTTGAAACCACCAGAGTTCACTGAAAAGTAGTATTCAACTGTAAAACAGTTGAAAGACAAGTTTATGTAGCTTCGCAAGTTCAGAGAAGAGTGTATAAACTTGTTTGTACATGTGGTGAAGTCCCACAAGTAGAGGAGAAGGCCCATTATAGGAAACAGCTAGAAATCAGTAGTCATTCAGAGCAAATACTAATGAATATCACAGAATAGTGAGAGAACAAGTGTAAAAGACATCAAAATGTAAGTCTCTAGTCTAGACAGGATATTTTACACTACAGAAATCCTTGAAATAGAGTTAGTTCACATGAAAGCAGTGTTTGAAACCACCAGAGTTCACTGAAAAGTAGTATTCAACTGTAAAACAGTTGAAAGACAAGTTTATGTAGCTTCGCAAGTTCAGAGAAGAATGTATAAAGTTGCTTCTACATGTGGTGAAGTTCCACAAGTAGAGGAGAAGGCCCATTATAGGAAACAGCTAGAAATCAGTAGTCATTCAGAGCAAATACTAATGAATATCATAGAATAGTGAGAGAACAAGTGTAAAAGACATCAAAATGTAAGTCTCTAGTCTAGACAGGATGTTTTACACTACAGAAATCCTTGAAATAGAGTTAGTTCACATGAAAGCAGTGTTTGAAACCACCAGAGTTCACTGAAAAGTAGTATTCAACTGTAAAACAGTTGAAAGACAAGTTTATGTAGCTTCGCAAGTTCAGAGAAGAGTGTATAAAGTTGCTTCTACATGTGGTGAAGTCCCACAAGTAGAGGAGAAGGCCCATTATAGGAAACAGCTAGAAATCAGTAGTCATTCAGAGCAAATACTAATGAATATCACAGAATAGTGAGAGAACAAGTGTAAAAGACATCAAAATGTAAGTCTCTAGTCTAGACAGGATGTTGTACACTGCAGAAATCCTTGAAATAGAGTTAGTTCACATGAAACCAGTCTTTTATACCACCAGAATTCACTGAAAAGTAGTATTCAACTGTAAAACAGTTGAAAGACAAGTGTGTATAGCTTCTCAAGTTCTGAGAAGAGTGTATAATGTTGTTTCTACATGTGGTGAAGTCCCACAAGTAGAGGAGAAGGCCCATTATAGGAAACACCTAGAAATCAGTAGTCATTCTGAGCAAATACTAATGAATATCACAGACTTATGAGAGAACAAGTGTAAAAGACATCAAAATGTAAGTCTCTCGTCTAGAGAGGATGTTGTACACTGCAGAAATCCTTGAAATAGAGGTAGTTCACATGAAACCAGTGTTTGAAACCACCAGAGTTCACTGAAAAGTAGTATTCAACTGTAAAACAGTTGAAAGACAAGTGTATATAGCTTCGCAAGTTCAGAGAAGAGTGTATAAAGTTGCTTCTACATGTGGTGATGTTCCACAAGTAGAGGAGAAGGCCCATTATAGGAAACAGCTAGAAATCAGTAGTCATTCAGAGCAAATACTAATGAATATCACAGAATAGTGAGAGAACAAGTGTAAAAGACATCAAAATGTAAGTCTCTAGTCTAGAAAGGATGTTGTGCACTGCAGAAATCCTTGAAATAGAGTTAGTTCACATGAAACCAGTGTTTTATACCACCAGAATTCACTGAAAAGTAGTATGCAACTGTAAAACAGTTGAAAGACAAGTGTATATAGCTTCTCAAGTTCTGAGAAGAGTGTATAATGTTGTTTCTACATGTGGTGAAGTCCCACAAGTAGAGGAGAAGGCCCATTATAGGAAACAGCTAGAAATCAGTAGTAATTCTGAGCAAATACTAATGAATATCACAGACTTATGAGAGAACAAGTGTAAAAGACATCAAAATGTAAGTTTCTAGTCTAGAAAGGATGTTATACACTACAGAAACCTTGAAATAGAGTTACTTCACAAGAAACAAGTGTTTCAACCCACTGGAATTCACTGAAAAGTAGTATTTCAGTGTAAAACAGTTGAAAGACAAGATTATGTAGCTTCGCAAGTTCAGAGAAGAGTGTATAAAGTTGCTTCTACATGTGGTGAAGTCCCACAATTAGAAAAGAAGGCTCATTATAGGACACTGCAAGAAAGCAGTAGTAATTCAGAGCAAATACTAATGAATATCACAGACTTATGAGAGAACAAGTGGAAAACACATCAAAATGTAAGTTTCTAGTGTAGAAAGGATGTTGTACACTGTAGAAATCCTTGAAATAGAGTTAGTTCACATGAATGCAGTGTTTGAAACCACCAGAGTTCACTGAAAAGTAGTATTCAACTGTAAAACAGTTGAAAGACAAGTGTATATAGCTTCGCAAGTTCAGAGAAGAGTGTATAAAGTTGTTTCTACATGAGGTGAAGTCCCACAAGTAGAGCAGAAGGCCCATTATAGGACACTACAAGAAATCAGTAGTCATTCAGAGCAAATACTAATGAATATCACAGAATAGTGAGAGAACAAGTGTAAAAGACATGAAAATGTAAGTCTCTAGTCTAGACAGGATGTTTTACACTGCAGAAATCTTTGAAATAGAGTTAGTTCACATGAAACCAGTGTTTTATACCACCAGAATTCACTGAAAAGTAGTATGCAACTGTAAAACAGTTGAAAGACAAGTGTATATAGCTTCTCAAGTTCTGAGAAGAGTGTATAATGTTGTTTGTACATGTGTTGAAGTCCCACAAGTAGAGGAGAAGGCCCATTATAGGAAACAGCTAGAAATCAGTAGTCATTCTGAGCAAATACTAATGAATATCACAGACTTATGAGAGAACAAGTGTAAAAGACATCAAAATGTAAGTTTCTAGTCTAGAAAGGATGTTATACACTACAGAAACCTTGAAATAGAGTTACTTCACAAGAAACAAGTGTTTCAACCCACTGGAATTCACTGAAAAGTAGTATTTCAGTGTAAAACAGTTGAAAGACAAGTTTCTGTAGCTTCGCACTTCAGAGAAGAGTGTATAAGCTTGTTTGTACATGTGGTGAAGTCCCACAAGTAGAGGAGAAGGCCCATTATAGGAAACAGCTAGAAATCAGTAGTCATTCAGAGCAAATAATAATGAATATCACAGAATAGTGAGAGAACAAGTGTAAAAGACATCAAAATATAAGTCTCTCGTCTAGAGAGGATGTTGTACACTGCAGAAATCCTTGAAATAGAGGTAGTTCACATGAAACCAGTGTTTGAAACCACCAGAATTCACTGATAAGTAGTATTCAACTGTAAAACAGTTGAAAGACAAGTTTATGTAGCTTCGCAAGTTCAGAGAAGAGTGTATAAACTTGTTTGTACATGTGGTGAAGTCCCACAAGTAGAGGAGAAGGCCCATTATAGGAAACTGCTAGAAATCAGTAGTAATTCTGAGAAAATACTAATGAATATCACAGAATACTGAGAGATCAAGTGTAAAAGACATCAAAATGTAAGTCTCTAGTCTAGAAAGGATGTTGTACACTGTAGAAATCCTTGAAATAGAGTTAGTTCACATGAAACCAGTGTTTGAAACCACCAGAATTCACTGATAAGAAGTATTCAACTGTAAAACAGTTGAAAGAGAAGTATATATAGCTTCGCAAGTTCAGAGAAGAGTGTATAAGCTTGTTTGTACATGTGGTGAAGTCCAACAAGTAGAGGAGAAGGCCCATTATAGGAAACAGCTAGAAATCAGTAGTCATTCAGAGCAAATAATAATGAATATCACAGAATAGTGAGAGAACAAGTGTAAAAGACATCAAAATGTAAGTCTCTCGTCTAGAGAGGATGTTGTACACTGCAGAAATCCTTGAAATAGAGGTAGTTCACATGAAACCAGTGTTTGAAACCACCAGAGTTCACTGAAAAGTAGTATTCAACTGTAAAACAGTTGAAAGACAAGTGTATATAGCTTCGCAAGTTCAGAGAAGAGTGTATAAAGTTGCTTCTACATGTGGTGATGTTCCACAAGTAGAGGAGAAGGCCCATTATAGGAAACAGCTAGAAATCAGTAGTCATTCAGAGCAAATACTAATGAATATCACAGAATAGTGAGAGAACAAGTGTAAAAGACATCAAAATGTAAGTCTCTAGTCTAGAAAGGATGTTGTGCACTGCAGAAATCCTTGAAATAGAGTTAGTTCACATGAAACCAGTGTTTTATACCACCAGAATTCACTGAAAAGTAGTATGCAACTGTAAAACAGTTGAAAGACAAGTGTATATAGCTTCTCAAGTTCTGAGAAGAGTGTATAATGTTGTTTCTACATGTGGTGAAGTCCCACAAGTAGAGGAGAAGGCCCATTATAGGAAACAGCTAGAAATCAGTAGTAATTCTGAGCAAATACTAATGAATATCACAGACTTATGAGAGAACAAGTGTAAAAGACATCAAAATGTAAGTTTCTAGTCTAGAAAGGATGTTATACACTACAGAAACCTTGAAATAGAGTTACTTCACAAGAAACAAGTGTTTCAACCCACTGGAATTCACTGAAAAGTAGTATTTCAGTGTAAAACAGTTGAAAGACAAGTTTATGTAGCTTCGCAAGTTCAGAGAAGAGTGTATAAAGTTGCTTCTACATGTGGTGAAGTCCCACAATTAGAAAAGAAGGCTCATTATAGGACACTGCAAGAAAGCAGTAGTAATTCAGAGCAAATACTAATGAATATCACAGACTTATGAGAGAACAAGTGGAAAACACATCAAAATGTAAGTTTCTAGTGTAGAAAGGATGTTGTACACTGTAGAAATCCTTGAAATAGAGTTAGTTCACATGAATGCAGTGTTTGAAACCACCAGAGTTCACTGAAAAGTAGTATTCAACTGTAAAACAGTTGAAAGACAAGTGTATATAGCTTCGCAAGTTCAGAGAAGAGTGTATAAAGTTGTTTCTACATGAGGTGAAGTCCCACAAGTAGAGCAGAAGGCCCATTATAGGACACTACAAGAAATCAGTAGTCATTCAGAGCAAATACTAATGAATATCACAGAATAGTGAGAGAACAAGTGTAAAAGACATGAAAATGTAAGTCTCTAGTCTAGACAGGATGTTTTACACTGCAGAAATCTTTGAAATAGAGTTAGTTCACATGAAACCAGTGTTTTATACCACCAGAATTCACTGAAAAGTAGTATGCAACTGTAAAACAGTTGAAAGACAAGTGTATATAGCTTCTCAAGTTCTGAGAAGAGTGCATAATGTTGTTTGTACATGTGTTGAAGTCCCACAAGTAGAGGAGAAGGCCCATTATAGGAAACAGCTAGAAATCAGTAGTCATTCTGAGCAAATACTAATGAATATCACAGACTTATGAGAGAACAAGTGTAAAAGACATCAAAATGTAAGTTTCTAGTCTAGAAAGGATGTTATACACTACAGAAACCTTGAAATAGAGTTACTTCACAAGAAACAAGTGTTTCAACCCACTGGAATTCACTGAAAAGTAGTATTTCAGTGTAAAACAGTTGAAAGACAAGTTTCTGTAGCTTCGCAAGTTCAGAGAAGAGTGTATAAGCTTGTTTGTACATGTGGTGAAGTCCCACAAGTAGAGGAGAAGGCCCATTATAGGAAACAGCTAGAAATCAGTAGTCATTCAGAGCAAATAATAATGAATATCACAGAATAGTGAGAGAACAAGTGTAAAAGACATCAAAATATAAGTCTCTCGTCTAGAGAGGATGTTGTACACTGCAGAAATCCTTGAAATAGAGGTAGTTCACATGAAACCAGTGTTTGAAACCACCAGAATTCACTGATAAGTAGTATTCAACTGTAAAACAGTTGAAAGACAAGTTTATGTAGCTTCGCAAGTTCAGAGAAGAGTGTATAAACTTGTTTGTACATGTGGTGAAGTCCCACAAGTAGAGGAGAAGGCCCATTATAGGAAACTGCTAGAAATCAGTAGTAATTCTGAGAAAATACTAATGAATATCACAGAATACTGAGAGATCAAGTGTAAAAGACATCAAAATGTAAGTCTCTAGTCTAGAAAGGATGTTGTACACTGTAGAAATCCTTGAAATAGAGTTAGTTCACATGAAACCAGTGTTTGAAACCACCAGAATTCACTGATAAGAAGTATTCAACTGTAAAACAGTTGAAAGAGAAGTATATATAGCTTCTCAAGTTCAGAGAAGAGTGTATAAAGTTGTTTGTACATGTGGTGAAGTCCCACAAGTAGAGGAGAAGGCCCATTATTGGAAACAGCTAGAAATCAGTAGTAATTCTGAGGAAATACTAATGAATATCACAGACTTATGAGAGAACAAGTGGAAAAGACATCAAAACGTAAGTTTCTAGTCTAGAAAGGATGCTGTACACTGCAGAAATCCTTGAAATAGAGTTAGTTCACATGAAACCAGTGTTTGAAACCACCAGAGTTCACTGAAAAGTAGTATTCAACTGTAAAACAGTTGAAAGACAAGTTTATGTAGCTTCGCAAGTTCAGAGAAGAATGTATAAAGTTTCTTCTACATGTGGTGAAGTTCCACAAGTAGAGGAGAAGGCCCATTATAGGAAACAGCTAGATATCAGTAGTCATTCAGAGCAAATACTAATGAATATCACAGAATAGTGAGAGAACAAGTGTAAAAGACATCAAAATGTAAGTCTCTAGTCTAGACAGGATGTTTTACACTGCAGAAATCTTTGAAATAAAGTTAGTTCACATGAAACCAGTGTTTTATTCCACCAGAATACACTGAAAAGTGGTATTCAACTGTAAAACAGTTGAAAGACAAGTTTATGTAGCTTCGCAAGTTCAGAGAAGAGTGTATAAAGTTGCTTCTACATGTGGTGAAGTCCCACAAGTAGAGGAGAAGGCCCATTATAGGAAACAGCTAGAAATCAGTAGTCATTCAGAGCAAATACTAATGAATATCACAGAATAGTGAGAGAACAAGTGTAAAAGACATCAAAATGTAAGTCTCTAGTCTAGACAGGATGTTGTACACTGCAGAAATCCTTGAAATAGAGTTAGTTCACATGAAACCAGTGTTTTATACCACCAGAATTCACTGAAAAGTAGTATGCAACTGTAAAACAGTTGAAAGACAAGTGTATATAGCTTCTCAAGTTCTGAGAAGAGTGTATAATGTTGTTTCTACATGTGGTGAAGTCCCACAAGTAGAGGAGAAGGCCCATTATAGGAAACAGCTAGAAATCAGTAGTAATTCTGAGCAAATACTAATGAATATCACAGACTTATGAGAGAACAAGTGTAAAAGACATCAAAATGTAAGTTTCTAGTCTAGAAAGGATGTTATACACTACAGAAACCTTGAAATAGAGTTACTTCACAAGAAACAAGTGTTTCAACCCACTGGAATTCACTGAAAAGTAGTATTTCAGTGTAAAACAGTTGAAAGACAAGTTTATGTAGCTTGGCAAGTTCAGAGAAGAGTGTATAAAGTTGCTTCTACATGTGGTGAAGTCCCACAAGTAGATAAGAAGGCTCATTATAGGACACTGCAAGAAAGCAGTAGTAATTCAGAGCAAATACTAATGAATATCACAGACTTATGAGAGAACAAGTGGAAAGCACATCAAAATGTAAGTTTCTAGTGTAGAAAGGATGTTGTACACTGTAGAAATCCTTGAAATAGAGTTAGTTCACATGAATCCAGTGTTTGAAACCACCAGAATTCACTGATAAGTAGTATTCAACTGTAAAACAGTTGAAAGACAAGTTTATGTAGCTTCGCAAGTTCAGAGAAGAGTGTATAAACTTGTTTGTACATGTGGTGAAGTCCCACTAGTAGAGGAGAAGGCCCATTATAGGAAACTGCTAGAAATCAGTAGTAATTCTGAGAAAATACTAATGAATATCACAGAATACTGAGAGATCAAGTGTAAAAGACATCAAAATGTAAGTCTCTAGTCTAGAAAGGATGTTGTACACTGTAGAAATCCTTGAAATAGAGTTAGTTCACATGAAACCAGTGTTTGAAACCACCAGAATTCACTGATAAGAAGTATTCAACTGTAAAACAGTTGAAAGAGAAGTATATATAGCTTCTCAAGTTCAGAGAAGAGTGTATAAAGTTGTTTGTACATGTGGTGAAGTCCCACAAGTAGAGGAGAAGGCCCATTATTGGAAACAGCTAGAAATCAGTAGTCATTCTGAGGAAATACTAATGAATATCACAGACTTATGAGAGAACAAGTGGAAAAGACATCAAAACGTAAGTTTCTAGTCTAGAAAGGATGCTGTACACTGCAGAAATCCTTGAAATAGAGTTAGTTCACATGAAACCAGTGTTTGAAACCACCAGAGTTCACTGAAAAGTAGTATTCAACTGTAAAACAGTTGAAAGACAAGTTTATGTAGCTTCGCAAGTTCAGAGAAGAGTGTATAAACTTGTTTGTACATGTGGTGAAGTCCCACAAGTAGAGGAGAAGGCCCATTATAGGAAACAGCTAGAAATCAGTAGTCATTCAGAGCAAATACTAATGAATATCACAGAATAGTGAGAGAACAAGTGTAAAAGACATCAAAATGTAAGTCTCTGGTCTAGACAGGATATTTTACACTACAGAAATCCTTGAAATAGAGTTAGTTCACATGAAAGAAGTGTTTGAAACCACCAGAGTTCACTGAAAAGTAGTATTCAACTGTAAAACAGTTGAAAGACAAGTTTATGTAGCTTCGCAAGTTCAGAGAAGAATGTATAAAGTTGCTTCTACATGTGGTGAAGTTCCACAAGTAGAGGAGAAGGCCCATTATAGGAAACAGCTAGAAATCAGTAGTCATTCAGAGCAAATACTAATGAATATCACAGAATAGTGAGAGAACAAGTGTAAAAGACATCAAAATGTAAGTCTCTAGTCTAGACAGGATGTTTTACACTGCAGAAATCTTTGAAATAAAGTTAGTTCACATGAAACCAGTGTTTTATACCACCAGAATACACTGAAAAGTGGTATTCAACTGTAAAACAATTGAAAGACAAGTTTATGTAGCTTCGCAAGTTCAGAGAAGAGTGTATAAACTTGTTTGTACATGTGGTGAAGTCCCACAAGTAGAGGAGAAGGCCCATTATAGGAAACAGCTAGAAATCAGTAGTCATTCAGAGCAAATACTAATGAATATCACAGAATAGTGAGAGAACAAGTGTAAAAGACATCAAAATGTAAGTCTCTAGTCTAGACAGGATGTTTTACACTACAGAAATCCTTGAAATAGAGTTAGTTCACATGAAAGCAGTGTTTGAAACCACCAGAGTTCACTGAAAAGTAGTATTCAACTGTAAAACAGTTGAAAGACAAGTTTATGTAGCTTCGCAAGTTCAGAGAAGAGTGTATAAAGTTGCTTCTACATGTGGTGAAGTCCCACAAGTAGAGGAGAAGGCCCATTATAGGAAACAGCTAGAAATCAGTAGTCATTCAGAGCAAATACTAATGAATATCACAGAATAGTGAGAGAACAAGTGTAAAAGACATCAAAATGTAAGTCTCTAGTCTAGACAGGATGTTGTACACTGCAGAAATCCTTGAAATAGAGTTAGTTCACATGAAACCAGTCTTTTATACCACCAGAATTCACTGAAAAGTAGTATTCAACTGTAAAACAGTTGAAAGACAAGTGTGTATAGCTTCTCAAGTTCTGAGAAGAGTGTATAATGTTGTTTCTACATGTGGTGAAGTCCCACAAGTAGAGGAGAAGGCCCATTATAGGAAACACCTAGAAATCAGTAGTCATTCTGAGCAAATACTAATGAATATCACAGACTTATGAGAGAACAAGTGTAAAAGACATCAAAATGTAAGTTTCTAGTCTAGAAAGGATGTTATACACTACAGAAACCTTGAAATAGAGTTACTTCACAAGAAACAAGTGTTTCAACCCACTGGAATTCACTGAAAAGTAGTATTTCAGTGTAAAACAGTTGAAAGACAAGTTTATGTAGCTTCGCAAGTTCAGAGAAGAGTGTATAAGCTTGTTTGTACATGTGGTGAAGTCCAACAAGTAGAGGAGAAGGCCCATTATAGGAAACAGCTAGAAATCAGTAGTCATTCAGAGCAAATAATAATGAATATCACAGAATAGTGAGAGAACAAGTGTAAAAGACATCAAAATGTAAGTCTCTCGTCTAGAGAGGATGTTGTACACTGCAGAAATCCTTGAAATAGAGGTAGTTCACATGAAACCAGTGTTTGAAACCACCAGAGTTCACTGAAAAGTAGTATTCAACTGTAAAACAGTTGAAAGACAAGTGTATATAGCTTCGCAAGTTCAGAGAAGAGTGTATAAAGTTGCTTCTACATGTGGTGATGTTCCACAAGTAGAGGAGAAGGCCCATTATAGGAAACAGCTAGAAATCAGTAGTCATTCAGAGCAAATACTAATGAATATCACAGAATAGTGAGAGAACAAGTGTAAAAGACATCAAAATGTAAGTCTCTAGTCTAGAAAGGATGTTGTGCACTGCAGAAATCCTTGAAATAGAGTTAGTTCACATGAAACCAGTGTTTTATACCACCAGAATTCACTGAAAAGTAGTATGCAACTGTAAAACAGTTGAAAGACAAGTGTATATAGCTTCTCAAGTTCTGAGAAGAGTGTATAATGTTGTTTCTACATGTGGTGAAGTCCCACAAGTAGAGGAGAAGGCCCATTATAGGAAACAGCTAGAAATCAGTAGTAATTCTGAGCAAATACTAATGAATATCACAGACTTATGAGAGAACAAGTGTAAAAGACATCAAAATGTAAGTTTCTAGTCTAGAAAGGATGTTATACACTACAGAAACCTTGAAATAGAGTTACTTCACAAGAAACAAGTGTTTCAACCCACTGGAATTCACTGAAAAGTAGTATTTCAGTGTAAAACAGTTGAAAGACAAGTTTATGTAGCTTCGCAAGTTCAGAGAAGAGTGTATAAAGTTGCTTCTACATGTGGTGAAGTCCCACAAGTAGATAAGAAGGCTCATTATAGGACACTGCAAGAAAGCAGTAGTAATTCAGAGCAAATACTAATGAATATCACAGACTTATGAGAGAACAAGTGGAAAGCACATCAAAATGTAAGTTTCTAGTGTAGAAAGGATGTTGTACACTGTAGAAATCCTTGAAATAGAGTTAGTTCACATGAATCCAGTGTTTGAAACCACCAGAATTCACTGATAAGTAGTATTCAACTGTAAAACAGTTGAAAGACAAGTTTATGTAGCTTCGCAAGTTCAGAGAAGAGTGTATAAACTTGTTTGTACATGTGGTGAAGTCCCACTAGTAGAGGAGAAGGCCCATTATAGGAAACTGCTAGAAATCAGTAGTAATTCTGAGAAAATACTAATGAATATCACAGAATACTGAGAGATCAAGTGTAAAAGACATCAAAATGTAAGTCTCTAGTCTAGAAAGGATGTTGTACACTGTAGAAATCCTTGAAATAGAGTTAGTTCACATGAAACCAGTGTTTGAAACCACCAGAATTCACTGATAAGAAGTATTCAACTGTAAAACAGTTGAAAGAGAAGTATATATAGCTTCTCAAGTTCAGAGAAGAGTGTATAAAGTTGTTTGTACATGTGGTGAAGTCCCACAAGTAGAGGAGAAGGCCCATTATTGGAAACAGCTAGAAATCAGTAGTAATTCTGAGGAAATACTAATGAATATCACAGACTTATGAGAGAACAAGTGGAAAAGACATCAAAACGTAAGTTTCTAGTCTAGAAAGGATGCTGTACACTGCAGAAATCCTTGAAATAGAGTTAGTTCACATGAAAGCAGTGTTTGAAACCACCAGAGTTCACTGAAAAGTAGTATTCAACTGTAAAACAGTTGAAAGACAAGTTTATGTAGCTTCGCAAGTTCAGAGAAGAGTGTATAAACTTGTTTGTACATGTGGTGAAGTCCCACAAGTAGAGGAGAAGGCCCATTATAGGAAACAGCTAGAAATCAGTAGTCATTCAGAGCAAATACTAATGAATATCACAGAATAGTGAGAGAACAAGTGTAAAAGACATCAAAATGTAGGTCTCTAGTCTAGACAGGATGTTTTACACTACAGAAATCCTTGAAATAGAGTTAGTTCACATGAAAGCAGTGTTTGAAACCACCAGAGTTCACTGAAAAGTAGTATTCAACTGTAAAACAGTTGAAAGACAAGTTTATGTAGCTTCGCAAGTTCAGAGAAGAGTGTATAAAGTTGCTTCTACATGTGGTGAAGTCCCACAAGTAGAGGAGAAGGCCCATTATAGGAAACAGCTAGAAATCAGTAGTCATTCTGAGCAAATACTAATGAATATCACAGAATAGTGAGAGAACAAGTGTAAAAGACATCAAAATGTAAGTTTCTAGTCTAGAAAGGATGTTATACACTACAGAAACCTTGAAATAGAGTTACTTCACAAGAAACAAGTGTTTCAACCCACTGGAATTCACTGAAAAGTAATATTTCAGTGTAAAACAGTTGAAAGACAAGTTTATGTAGCTTCGCAAGTGCAGAGAAGAGTGTATAAACTTGCTTCTACATGTGGTGAAGTCCAACAAGTAGAGGAGAAGGCCCATTATAGGAAACAGCTAGAAATCAGTAGTCATTCAGAGCAAATAATAATGAATATCACAGAATAGTGAGAGAACAAGTGTAAAAGACATCAAAATGTAAGTCTCTCGTCTAGAGAGGATGTTGTACACTGCAGAAATCCTTGAAATAGAGGTAGTTCACATGAAACCAGTGTTTGAAACCACCAGAGTTCACTGAAAAGTAGTATTCAACTGTAAAACAGTTGAAAGACAAGTGTATATAGCTTCGCAAGTTCAGAGAAGAGTGTATAAAGTTGCTTCTACATGTGGTGATGTTCCACAAGTAGAGGAGAAGGCCCATTATAGGAAACAGCTAGAAATCAGTAGTCATTCAGAGCAAATACTAATGAATATCACAGAATAGTGAGAGAACAAGTGTAAAAGACATCAAAATGTAAGTCTCTAGTCTAGAAAGGATGTTGTGCACTGCAGAAATCCTTGAAATAGAGTTAGTTCACATGAAACCAGTGTTTTATACCACCAGAATTCACTGAAAAGTAGTATGCAACTGTAAAACAGTTGAAAGACAAGTGTATATAGCTTCTCAAGTTCTGAGAAGAGTGTATAATGTTGTTTCTACATGTGGTGAAGTCCCACAAGTAGAGGAGAAGGCCCATTATAGGAAACAGCTAGAAATCAGTAGTAATTCTGAGCAAATACTAATGAATATCACAGACTTATGAGAGAACAAGTGTAAAAGACATCAAAATGTAAGTTTCTAGTCTAGAAAGGATGTTATACACTACAGAAACCTTGAAATAGAGTTACTTCACAAGAAACAAGTGTTTCAACCCACTGGAATTCACTGAAAAGTAGTATTTCAGTGTAAAACAGTTGAAAGACAAGTTTATGTAGCTTCGCAAGTTCAGAGAAGAGTGTATAAAGTTGCTTCTACATGTGGTGAAGTCCCACAAGTAGATAAGAAGGCTCATTATAGGACACTGCAAGAAAGCAGTAGTAATTCAGAGCAAATACTAATGAATATCACAGACTTATGAGAGAACAAGTGGAAAGCACATCAAAATGTAAGTTTCTAGTGTAGAAAGGATGTTGTACACTGTAGAAATCCTTGAAATAGAGTTAGTTCACATGAATCCAGTGTTTGAAACCACCAGAATTCACTGATAAGTAGTATTCAACTGTAAAACAGTTGAAAGACAAGTTTATGTAGCTTCGCAAGTTCAGAGAAGAGTGTATAAACTTGTTTGTACATGTGGTGAAGTCCCACTAGTAGAGGAGAAGGCCCATTATAGGAAACTGCTAGAAATCAGTAGTAATTCTGAGAAAATACTAATGAATATCACAGAATACTGAGAGATCAAGTGTAAAAGACATCAAAATGTAAGTCTCTAGTCTAGAAAGGATGTTGTACACTGTAGAAATCCTTGAAATAGAGTTAGTTCACATGAAACCAGTGTTTGAAACCACCAGAATTCACTGATAAGAAGTATTCAACTGTAAAACAGTTGAAAGAGAAGTATATATAGCTTCTCAAGTTCAGAGAAGAGTGTATAAAGTTGTTTGTACATGTGGTGAAGTCCCACAAGTAGAGGAGAAGGCCCATTATTGGAAACAGCTAGAAATCAGTAGTAATTCTGAGGAAATACTAATGAATATCACAGACTTATGAGAGAACAAGTGGAAAAGACATCAAAACGTAAGTTTCTAGTCTAGAAAGGATGCTGTACACTGCAGAAATCCTTGAAATAGAGTTAGTTCACATGAAAGCAGTGTTTGAAACCACCAGAGTTCACTGAAAAGTAGTATTCAACTGTAAAACAGTTGAAAGACAAGTTTATGTAGCTTCGCAAGTTCAGAGAAGAGTGTATAAACTTGTTTGTACATGTGGTGAAGTCCCACAAGTAGAGGAGAAGGCCCATTATAGGAAACAGCTAGAAATCAGTAGTCATTCAGAGCAAATACTAATGAATATCACAGAATAGTGAGAGAACAAGTGTAAAAGACATCAAAATGTAGGTCTCTAGTCTAGACAGGATGTTTTACACTACAGAAATCCTTGAAATAGAGTTAGTTCACATGAAAGCAGTGTTTGAAACCACCAGAGTTCACTGAAAAGTAGTATTCAACTGTAAAACAGTTGAAAGACAAGTTTATGTAGCTTCGCAAGTTCAGAGAAGAGTGTATAAAGTTGCTTCTACATGTGGTGAAGTCCCACAAGTAGAGGAGAAGGCCCATTATAGGAAACAGCTAGAAATCAGTAGTCATTCTGAGCAAATACTAATGAATATCACAGAATAGTGAGAGAACAAGTGTAAAAGACATCAAAATGTAAGTTTCTAGTCTAGAAAGGATGTTATACACTACAGAAACCTTGAAATAGAGTTACTTCACAAGAAACAAGTGTTTCAACCCACTGGAATTCACTGAAAAGTAGTATTTCAGTGTAAAACAGTTGAAAGACAAGTTTATGTAGCTTCGCAAGTGCAGAGAAGAGTGTATAAACTTGCTTCTACATGTGGTGAAGTCCAACAAGTAGAGGAGAAGGCCCATTATAGGAAACAGCTAGAAATCAGTAGTCATTCAGAGCAAATAATAATGAATATCACAGAATAGTGAGAGAACAAGTGTAAAAGACATCAAAATGTAAGTCTCTAGTCTAGAAAGGATGTTGTGCACTGCAGAAATCCTTGAAATAGAGTTAGTTCACATGAAACCAGTGTTTTATACCACCAGAATTCACTGAAAAGTAGTATGCAACTGTAAAACAGTTGAAAGACAAGTGTATATAGCTTCTCAAGTTCTGAGAAGAGTGTATAATGTTGTTTCTACATGTGGTGAAGTCCCACAAGTAGAGGAGAAGGCCCATTATAGGAAACAGCTAGAAATCAGTAGTAATTCTGAGCAAATACTAATGAATATCACAGACTTATGAGAGAACAAGTGTAAAAGACATCAAAATGTAATTTTCTAGTCTAGAAAGGATGTTATACACTGCAGAAATCCTTGAAATAGAGTTAGTTCACATGAAACCAGTGTTTGAAACCACCAGAGTTCACTGAAAAGTAGTATTCAACTGTAAAACAGTTGAAAGACAAGTTTATGTAGCTTCGCAAGTTCAGAGAAGAGTGTATAAACTTGTTTGTACATGTGGTGAAGTCCCACAAGTAGAGGAGAAGGCGCATTATAGGAAACCGCTAGAAATCAGTAGTCATTCAGAGCAAATACTAAGGAATATCACAGAATAGTGAGAGAACAAGTGTAAAAGACATCAAAATGTAAGTCTCTAGTCTAGACAGGATATTTTACACTACAGAAATCCTTGAAATAGAGTTAGTTCACATGAAAGCAGTGTTTGAAACCACCAGAGTTCACTGAAAAGTAGTATTCAACTGTAAAACAGTTGAAAGACAAGTTTATGTAGCTTCGCAAGTTCAGAGAAGAATGTATAAAGTTGCTTCTACATGTGGTGAAGTTCCACAAGTAGAGGAGAAGGCCCATTATAGGAAACAGCTAGAAATCAGTAGTCATTCAGAGCAAATACTAATGAATATCATAGAATAGTGAGAGAACAAGTGTAAAAGACATCAAAATGTAAGTCTCTAGTCTAGACAGGATGTTTTACACTACAGAAATCCTTGAAATAGAGTTAGTTCACATGAAAGCAGTGTTTGAAACCACCAGAGTTCACTGAAAAGTAGTATTCAACTGTAAAACAGTTGAAAGACAAGTTTATGTAGCTTCGCAAGTTCAGAGAAGAGTGTATAAAGTTGCTTCTACATGTGGTGAAGTCCCACAAGTAGAGGAGAAGGCCCATTATAGGAAACAGCTAGAAATCAGTAGTCATTCAGAGCAAATACTAATGAATATCACAGAATAGTGAGAGAACAAGTGTAAAAGACATCAAAATGTAAGTCTCTAGTCTAGACAGGATGTTGTACACTGCTGAAATCCTTGAAATAGAGTTAGTTCACATGAAACCAGTCTTTTATACCACCAGAATTCACTGAAAAGTAGTATTCAACTGTAAAACAGTTGAAAGACAAGTGTGTATAGCTTCTCAAGTTCTGAGAAGAGTGTATAATGTTGTTTCTACATGTGGTGAAGTCCCACAAGTAGAGGAGAAGGCCCATTATAGGAAACACCTAGAAATCAGTAGTCATTCTGAGCAAATACTAATGAATATCACAGACTTATGAGAGAACAAGTGTAAAAGACATCAAAATGTAAGTTTCTAGTCTAGAAAGGATGTTATACACTACAGAAACCTTGAAATAGAGTTACTTCACAAGAAACAAGTGTTTCAACCCACTGGAATTCACTGAAAAGTAGTATTTCAGTGTAAAACAGTTGAAAGACAAGTTTATGTAGCTTCGCAAGTTCAGAGAAGAGTGTATAAGCTTGTTTGTACATGTGGTGAAGTCCAACAAGTAGAGGAGAAGGCCCATTATAGGAAACAGCTAGAAATCAGTAGTCATTCAGAGCTAATAATAATGAATATCACAGAATAGTGAGAGAACAAGTGTAAAAGACATCAAAATGTAAGTCTCTCGTCTAGAGAGGATGTTGTACACTGCAGAAATCCTTGAAATAGAGGTAGTTCACATGAAACCAGTGTTTGAAACCACCAGAGTTCACTGAAAAGTAGTATTCAACTGTAAAACAGTTGAAAGACAAGTGTATATAGCTTCGCAAGTTCAGAGAAGAGTGTATAAAGTTGTTTCTACATGAGGTGAAGTCCCACAAGTAGAGCAGAAGGCCCATTATAGGACACTACAAGAAATCAGTAGTCATTCAGAGCAAATACTAATGAATATCACAGAATAGTGAGAGAACAAGTGTAAAAGACATGAAAATGTAAGTCTCTAGTCTAGACAGGATGTTTTACACTGCAGAAATCTTTGAAATAGAGTTAGTTCACATGAAACCAGTGTTTTATACCACCAGAATTCACTGAAAAGTAGTATGCAACTGTAAAACAGTTGAAAGACAAGTGTATATAGCTTCTCAAGTTCTGAGAAGAGTGTATAATGTTGTTTGTACATGTGTTGAAGTCCCACAAGTAGAGGAGAAGGCCCATTATAGGAAACAGCTAGAAATCAGTAGTCATTCTGAGCAAATACTAATGAATATCACAGACTTATGAGAGAACAAGTGTAAAAGACATCAAAATGTAAGTTTCTAGTCTAGAAAGGATGTTATACACTACAGAAACCTTGAAATAGAGTTACTTCACAAGAAACAAGTGTTTCAACCCACTGGAATTCACTGAAAAGTAGTATTTCAGTGTAAAACAGTTGAAAGACAAGTTTCTGTAGCTTCGCAAGTTCAGAGAAGAGTGTATAAGCTTGTTTGTACATGTGGTGAAGTCCCACAAGTAGAGGAGAAGTCCCATTATAGGAAACAGCTAGAAATCAGTAGTCATTCAGAGCAAATAATAATGAATATCACAGAATAGTGAGAGAACAAGTGTAAAAGACATCAAAATATAAGTCTCTCGTCTAGAGAGGATGTTGTACACTGCAGAAATCCTTGAAATAGAGGTAGTTCACATGAAACCAGTGTTTGAAACCACCAGAATTCACTGATAAGTAGTATTCAACTGTAAAACAGTTGAAAGACAAGTTTATGTAGCTTCGCAAGTTCAGAGAAGAGTGTATAAACTTGTTTGTACATGTGGTGAAGTCCCACAAGTAGAGGAGAAGGCCCATTATAGGAAACTGCTAGAAATCAGTAGTAATTCTGAGAAAATACTAATGAATATCACAGAATACTGAGAGATCAAGTGTAAAAGACATCAAAATGTAAGTCTCTAGTCTAGAAAGGATGTTGTACACTGTAGAAATCCTTGAAATAGAGTTAGTTCACATGAAACCAGTGTTTGAAACCACCAGAATTCACTGATAAGAAGTATTCAACTGTAAAACAGTTGAAAGAGAAGTATATATAGCTTCTCAAGTTCAGAGAAGAGTGTATAAAGTTGTTTGTACATGTGGTGAAGTCCCACAAGTAGAGGAGAAGGCCCATTATTGGAAACAGCTAGAAATCAGTAGTAATTCTGAGGAAATACTAATGAATATCACAGACTTATGAGAGAACAAGTGGAAAAGACATCAAAACGTAAGTTTCTAGTCTAGAAAGGATGCTGTACACTGCAGAAATCCTTGAAATAGAGTTAGTTCACATGAAAGCAGTGTTTGAAACCACCAGAGTTCACTGAAAAGTAGTATTCAACTGTAAAACAGTTGAAAGACAAGTTTATGTAGCTTCGCAAGTTCAGAGAAGAATGTATAAAGTTGCTTCTACATGTGGTGAAGTTCCACAAGTAGAGGAGAAGGCCCATTATAGGAAACAGCTAGATATCAGTAGTCATTCAGAGCAAATACTAATGAATATCACAGAATAGTGAGAGAACAAGTGTAAAAGACATCAAAATGTAAGTCTCTAGTCTAGACAGGATGTTTTACACTGCAGAAATCTTTGAAATAAAGTTAGTTCACATGAAACCAGTGTTTTATACCACCAGAATACACTGAAAAGTGGTATTCAACTGTAAAACAGTTGAAAGACAAGTTTATGTAGCTTCGCAAGTTCAGAGAAGAGTGTATAAAGTTGCTTCTACATGTGGTGAAGTCCCACAAGTAGAGGAGAAGGCCCATTATAGGAAACAGCTAGAAATCAGTAGTCATTCAGAGCAAATACTAATGAATATCACAGAATAGTGAGAGAACAAGTGTAAAAGACATCAAAATGTAAGTCTCTAGTCTAGACAGGATGTTGTACACTGCAGAAATCCTTGAAATAGAGTTAGTTCACATGAAACCAGTCTTTTATACCACCAGAATTCACTGAAAAGTAGTATTCAACTGTAAAACAGTTGAAAGACAAGTGTGTATAGCTTCTCAAGTTCTGAGAAGAGTGTATAATGTTGTTTCTACATGTGGTGAAGTCCCACAAGTAGAGGAGAAGGCCCATTATAGGAAACAGCTAGAAATCAGTAGTCATTCTGAGCAAATACTAATGAATATCACAGACTTATGAGAGAACAAGTGTAAAAGACATCAAAATGTAAGTTTCTAGTCTAGAAAGGATGTTATACACTACAGAAACCTTGAAATAGAGTTACTTCACAAGAAACAAGTGTTTCAACCCACTGGAATTCACTGAAAAGTAGTATTTCAGTGTAAAACAGTTGAAAGACAAGTTTATGTAGCTTCGCAAGTTCAGAGAAGAGTGTATAAGCTTGTTTGTACATGTGGTGAAGTCCAACAAGTAGAGGAGAAGGCCCATTATAGGAAACAGCTAGAAATCAGTAGTCATTCAGAGCAAATAATAATGAATATCACAGAATAGTGAGAGAACAAGTGTAAAAGACATCAAAATGTAAGTCTCTCGTCTAGAGAGGATGTTGTACACTGCAGAAATCCTTGAAATAGAGGTAGTTCACATGAAACCAGTGTTTGAAACCACCAGAGTTCACTGAAAAGTAGTATTCAACTGTAAAACAGTTGAAAGACAAGTGTATATAGCTTCGCAAGTTCAGAGAAGAGTGTATAAAGTTGCTTCTACATGTGGTGATGTTCCACAAGTAGAGGAGAAGGCCCATTATAGGAAACAGCTAGAAATCAGTAGTCATTCAGAGCAAATACTAATGAATATCACAGAATAGTGAGAGAACAAGTGTAAAAGACATCAAAATGTAAGTCTCTAGTCTAGAAAGGATGTTGTGCACTGCAGAAATCCTTGAAATAGAGTTAGTTCACATGAAACCAGTGTTTTATACCACCAGAATTCACTGAAAAGTAGTATGCAACTGTAAAACAGTTGAAAGACAAGTGTATATAGCTTCTCAAGTTCTGAGAAGAGTGTATAATGTTGTTTCTACATGTGGTGAAGTCCCACAAGTAGAGGAGAAGGCCCATTATAGGAAACAGCTAGAAATCAGTAGTAATTCTGAGCAAATACTAATGAATATCACAGACTTATGAGAGAACAAGTGTAAAAGACATCAAAATGTAAGTTTCTAGTCTAGAAAGGATGTTATACACTACAGAAACCTTGAAATAGAGTTACTTCACAAGAAACAAGTGTTTCAACCCACTGGAATTCACTGAAAAGTAGTATTTCAGTGTAAAACAGTTGAAAGACAAGTTTATGTAGCTTGGCAAGTTCAGAGAAGAGTGTATAAAGTTGCTTCTACATGTGGTGAAGTCCCACAAGTAGATAAGAAGGCTCATTATAGGACACTGCAAGAAAGCAGTAGTAATTCAGAGCAAATACTAATGAATATCACAGACTTATGAGAGAACAAGTGGAAAGCACATCAAAATGTAAGTTTCTAGTGTAGAAAGGATGTTGTACACTGTAGAAATCCTTGAAATAGAGTTAGTTCACATGAATCCAGTGTTTGAAACCACCAGAATTCACTGATAAGTAGTATTCAACTGTAAAACAGTTGAAAGACAAGTTTATGTAGCTTCGCAAGTTCAGAGAAGAGTGTATAAACTTGTTTGTACATGTGGTGAAGTCCCACTAGTAGAGGAGAAGGCCCATTATAGGAAACTGCTAGAAATCAGTAGTAATTCTGAGAAAATACTAATGAATATCACAGAATACTGAGAGATCAAGTGTAAAAGACATCAAAATGTAAGTCTCTAGTCTAGAAAGGATGTTGTACACTGTAGAAATCCTTGAAATAGAGTTAGTTCACATGAAACCAGTGTTTGAAACCACCAGAATTCACTGATAAGAAGTATTCAACTGTAAAACAGTTGAAAGAGAAGTATATATAGCTTCTCAAGTTCAGAGAAGAGTGTATAAAGTTGTTTGTACATGTGGTGAAGTCCCACAAGTAGAGGAGAAGGCCCATTATTGGAAACAGCTAGAAATCAGTAGTAATTCTGAGGAAATACTAATGAATATCACAGACTTATGAGAGAACAAGTGGAAAAGACATCAAAACGTAAGTTTCTAGTCTAGAAAGGATGCTGTACACTGCAGAAATCCTTGAAATAGAGTTAGTTCACATGAAACCAGTGTTTGAAACCACCAGAGTTCACTGAAAAGTAGTATTCAACTGTAAAACAGTTGAAAGACAAGTTTATGTAGCTTCGCAAGTTCAGAGAAGAGTGTATAAACTTGTTTGTACATGTGGTGAAGTCCCACAAGTAGAGGAGAAGGCCCATTATAGGAAACAGCTAGAAATCAGTAGTCATTCAGAGCAAATACTAATGAATATCACAGAATAGTGAGAGAACAAGTGTAAAAGACATCAAAATGTAAGTCTCTAGTCTAGACAGGATATTTTACACTACAGAAATCCTTGAAATAGAGTTAGTTCACATGAAAGCAGTGTTTGAAACCACCAGAGTTCACTGAAAGTAGTATTCAACTGTAAAACAGTTGAAAGACAAGTTTATGTAGCTTCGCAAGTTCAGAGAAGAATGTATAAAGTTGCTTCTACATGTGGTGAAGTTCCACAAGTAGAGGAGAAGGCCCATTATAGGAAACAGCTAGAAATCAGTAGTCATTCAGAGCAAATACTAATGAATATCACAGAATAGTGAGAGAACAAGTGTAAAAGACATCAAAATGTAAGTCTCTAGTCTAGAAAGGATGTTTTACACTGCAGAAATCTTTGAAATAAAGTTAGTTCACATGAAACCAGTGTTTTATACCACCAGAATACACTGAAAAGTGGTATTCAACTGTAAAACAATTGAAAGACAAGTTTATGTAGCTTCGCAAGTTCAGAGAAGAGTGTATAAACTTGTTTGTACATCTGGTGAAGTCCCACAAGTAGAGGAGAAGGCCCATTATAGGAAACAGCTAGAAATCAGTAGTCATTCAGAGCAAATACTAATGAATATCACAGAATAGTGAGAGAACAAGTGTAAAAGACATCAAAATGTAAGTCTCTAGTCTAGACAGGATGTTTTACACTACAGAAATCCTTGAAATAGAGTTAGTTCACATGAAAGCAGTGTTTGAAACCACCAGAGTTCACTGAAAAGTAGTATTCAACTGTAAAACAGTTGAAAGACAAGTGTATATAGCTTCGCAAGTTCAGAGAAGAGTGTATAAAGTTGCTTCTACATGTGGTGATGTTCCACAAGTAGAGGAGAAGGCCCATTATAGGAAACTGCTAGAAATCAGTAGTAATTCTGAGAAAATACTAATGAATATCACAGAATACTGAGAGATCAAGTGTAAAAGACATCAAAATGTAAGTCTCTAGTCTAGAAAGGATGTTGTACACTGTAGAAATCCTTGAAATAGAGTTAGTTCACATGAAACCAGTGTTTGAAACCACCAGAATTCACTGATAAGAAGTATTCAACTGTAAAACAGTTGAAAGAGAAGTATATATAGCTTCTCAAGTTCAGAGAAGAGTGTATAAAGTTGTTTGTACATGTGGTGAAGTCCCACAAGTAGAGGAGAAGGCCCATTATTGGAAACAGCTAGAAATCAGTAGTAATTCTGAGGAAATACTAATGAATGTCACAGACTTATGAGAGAACAAGTGGAAAAGACATCAAAACGTAAGTTTCTAGTCTAGAAAGGATGCTGTACACTGCAGAAATCCTTGAAATAGAGTTAGTTCACATGAAACCAGTGTTTGAAACCACCAGAGTTCACTGAAAAGTAGTATTCAACTGTAAAACAGTTGAAAGACAAGTTTCTGTAGCTTCGCAAGTTCAGAGAAGAGTGTATAAGCTTGTTTGTACATGTGGTGAAGTCCCACAAGTAGAGGAGAAGTCCCATTATAGGAAACAGCTAGAAATCAGTAGTCATTCAGAGCAAATAATAATGAATATCACAGAATAGTGAGAGAACAAGTGTAAAAGACATCAAAATATAAGTCTCTCGTCTAGAGAGGATGTTGTACACTGCAGAAATCCTTGAAATAGAGGTAGTTCACATGAAACCAGTGTTTGAAACCACCAGAATTCACTGATAAGTAGTATTCAACTGTAAAACAGTTGAAAGACAAGTTTATGTAGCTTCGCAAGTTCAGAGAAGAGTGTATAAACTTGTTTGTACATGTGGTGAAGTCCCACAAGTAGAGGAGAAGGCCCATTATAGGAAACTGCTAGAAATCAGTAGTAATTCTGAGAAAATACTAATGAATATCACAGAATACTGAGAGATCAAGTGTAAAAGACATCAAAATGTAAGTCTCTAGTCTAGAAAGGATGTTGTACACTGTAGAAATCCTTGAAATAGAGTTAGTTCACATGAAACCAGTGTTTGAAACCACCAGAATTCACTGATAAGAAGTATTCAACTGTAAAACAGTTGAAAGAGAAGTATATATAGCTTCTCAAGTTCAGAGAAGAGTGTATAAAGTTGTTTGTACATGTGGTGAAGTCCCACAAGTAGAGGAGAAGGCCCATTATTGGAAACAGCTAGAAATCAGTAGTAATTCTGAGGAAATACTAATGAATATCACAGACTTATGAGAGAACAAGTGGAAAAGACATCAAAACGTAAGTTTCTAGTCTAGAAAGGATGCTGTACACTGCAGAAATCCTTGAAATAGAGTTAGTTCACATGAAACCAGTGTTTGAAACCACCAGAGTTCACTGAAAAGTAGTATTCAACTGTAAAACAGTTGAAAGACAAGTTTATGTAGCTTCGCAAGTTCAGAGAAGAATGTATAAAGTTGCTTCTACATGTGGTGAAGTTCCACAAGTAGAGGAGAAGGCCCATTATAGGAAACAGCTAGATATCAGTAGTCATTCAGAGCAAATACTAATGAATATCACAGAATAGTGAGAGAACAAGTGTAAAAGACATCAAAATGTAAGTCTCTAGTCTAGACAGGATGTTTTACACTGCAGAAATCTTTGAAATAAAGTTAGTTCACATGAAACCAGTGTTTTATACCACCAGAATACACTGAAAAGTGGTATTCAACTGTAAAACAGTTGAAAGACAAGTTTATGTAGCTTCGCAAGTTCAGAGAAGAGTGTATAAAGTTGCTTCTACATGTGGTGAAGTCCCACAAGTAGAGGAGAAGGCCCATTATAGGAAACAGCTAGAAATCAGTAGTCATTCAGAGCAAATACTAATGAATATCACAGAATAGTGAGAGAACAAGTGTAAAAGACATCAAAATGTAAGTCTCTAGTCTAGACAGGATGTTGTACACTGCAGAAATCCTTGAAATAGAGTTAGTTCACATGAAACCAGTCTTTTATACCACCAGAATTCACTGAAAAGTAGTATTCAACTGTAAAACAGTTGAAAGACAAGTGTGTATAGCTTCTCAAGTTCTGAGAAGAGTGTATAATGTTGTTTCTACATGTGGTGAAGTCCCACAAGTAGAGGAGAAGGCCCATTATAGGAAACAGCTAGAAATCAGTAGTCATTCTGAGCAAATACTAATGAATATCACAGACTTATGAGAGAACAAGTGTAAAAGACATCAAAATGTAAGTTTCTAGTCTAGAAAGGATGTTATACACTACAGAAACCTTGAAATAGAGTTACTTCACAAGAAACAAGTGTTTCAACCCACTGGAATTCACTGAAAAGTAGTATTTCAGTGTAAAACAGTTGAAAGACAAGTTTATGTAGCTTCGCAAGTTCAGAGAAGAGTGTATAAGCTTGTTTGTACATGTGGTGAAGTCCAACAAGTAGAGGAGAAGGCCCATTATAGGAAACAGCTAGAAATCAGTAGTCATTCAGAGCAAATAATAATGAATATCACAGAATAGTGAGAGAACAAGTGTAAAAGACATCAAAATGTAAGTCTCTCGTCTAGAGAGGATGTTGTACACTGCAGAAATCCTTGAAATAGAGGTAGTTCACATGAAACCAGTGTTTGAAACCACCAGAGTTCACTGAAAAGTAGTATTCAACTGTAAAACAGTTGAAAGACAAGTGTATATAGCTTCGCAAGTTCAGAGAAGAGTGTATAAAGTTGCTTCTACATGTGGTGATGTTCCACAAGTAGAGGAGAAGGCCCATTATAGGAAACTGCTAGAAATCAGTAGTAATTCTGAGAAAATACTAATGAATATCACAGAATACTGAGAGATCAAGTGTAAAAGACATCAAAATGTAAGTCTCTAGTCTAGAAAGGATGTTGTACACTGTAGAAATCCTTGAAATAGAGTTAGTTCACATGAAACCAGTGTTTGAAACCACCAGAATTCACTGATAAGAAGTATTCAACTGTAAAACAGTTGAAAGAGAAGTATATATAGCTTCTCAAGTTCAGAGAAGAGTGTATAAAGTTGTTTGTACATGTGGTGAAGTCCCACAAGTAGAGGAGAAGGCCCATTATTGGAAACAGCTAGAAATCAGTAGTAATTCTGAGGAAATACTAATGAATGTCACAGACTTATGAGAGAACAAGTGGAAAAGACATCAAAACGTAAGTTTCTAGTCTAGAAAGGATGCTGTACACTGCAGAAATCCAGTGTTTGAAACCACCAGAGTTCACTGAAAAGTAGTATTCAACTGTAAAACAGTTGAAAGACAAGTTTATGTAGCTTCGCAAGTTCAGAGAAGAATGTATAAAGTTGCTTCTACATGTGGTGAAGTTCCACAAGTAGAGGAGAAGGCCCATTATAGGAAACAGCTAGATATCAGTAGTCATTCAGAGCAAATACTAATGAATATCACAGAATAGTGAAAGAACAAGTGTAAAAGACATCAAAATGTAAGTCTCTAGTCTAGACAGGATGTTTTACACTGCAGAAATCTTTGAAATAAAGTTAGTTCACATGAAACCAGTGTTTTATACCACCAGAATACACTGAAAAGTGGTATTCAACTGTAAAACAGTTGAAAGACAAGTTTATGTAGCTTCGCAAGTTCAGAGAAGAGTGTATAAAGTTGCTTCTACATGTGGTGAAGTCCCACAAGTAGAGGAGAAGGCCCATTATAGGAAACAGCTAGAAATCAGTAGTCATTCAGAGCAAATACTAATGAATATCACAGAATAGTGAGAGAACAAGTGTAAAAGACATCAAAATGTAAGTCTCTAGTCTAGACAGGATGTTGTACACTGCAGAAATCCTTGAAATAGAGTTAGTTCACATGAAACCAGTCTTTTATACCACCAGAATTCACTGAAAAGTAGTATTCAACTGTAAAACAGTTGAAAGACAAGTGTGTATAGCTTCTCAAGTTCTGAGAAGAGTGTATAATGTTGTTTCTACATGTGGTGAAGTCCCACAAGTAGAGGAGAAGGCCCATTATAGGAAACAGCTAGAAATCAGTAGTCATTCTGAGCAAATACTAATGAATATCACAGACTTATGAGAGAACAAGTGTAAAAGACATCAAAATGTAAGTTTCTAGTCTAGAAAGGATGTTATACACTACAGAAACCTTGAAATAGAGTTACTTCACAAGAAACAAGTGTTTCAACCCACTGGAATTCACTGAAAAGTAGTATTTCAGTGTAAAACAGTTGAAAGACAAGTTTATGTAGCTTCGCAAGTTCAGAGAAGAGTGTATAAGCTTGTTTGTACATGTGGTGAAGTCCAACAAGTAGAGGAGAAGGCCCATTATAGGAAACAGCTAGAAATCAGTAGTCATTCAGAGCAAATAATAATGAATATCACAGAATAGTGAGAGAACAAGTGTAAAAGACATCAAAATGTAAGTCTCTCGTCTAGAGAGGATGTTGTACACTGCAGAAATCCTTGAAATAGAGGTAGTTCACATGAAACCAGTGTTTGAAACCACCAGAGTTCACTGAAAAGTAGTATTCAACTGTAAAACAGTTGAAAGACAAGTGTATATAGCTTCGCAAGTTCAGAGAAGAGTGTATAAAGTTGCTTCTACATGTGGTGATGTTCCACAAGTAGAGGAGAAGGCCCATTATAGGAAACAGCTAGAAATCAGTAGTCATTCAGAGCAAATACTAATGAATATCACAGAATAGTGAGAGAACAAGTGTAAAAGACATCAAAATGTAAGTCTCTAGTCTAGAAAGGATGTTGTGCACTGCAGAAATCCTTGAAATAGAGTTAGTTCACATGAAACCAGTGTTTTATACCACCAGAATTCACTGAAAAGTAGTATGCAACTGTAAAACAGTTGAAAGACAAGTGTATATAGCTTCTCAAGTTCTGAGAAGAGTGTATAATGTTGTTTCTACATGTGGTGAAGTCCCACAAGTAGAGGAGAAGGCCCATTATAGGAAACAGCTAGAAATCAGTAGTAATTCTGAGCAAATACTAATGAATATCACAGACTTATGAGAGAACAAGTGTAAAAGACATCAAAATGTAAGTTTCTAGTCTAGAAAGGATGTTATACACTACAGAAACCTTGAAATAGAGTTACTTCACAAGAAACAAGTGTTTCAACCCACTGGAATTCACTGAAAAGTAGTATTTCAGTGTAAAACAGTTGAAAGACAAGTTTATGTAGCTTGGCAAGTTCAGAGAAGAGTGTATAAAGTTGCTTCTACATGTGGTGAAGTCCCACAAGTAGATAAGAAGGCTCATTATAGGACACTGCAAGAAAGCAGTAGTAATTCAGAGCAAATACTAATGAATATCACAGACTTATGAGAGAACAAGTGGAAAGCACATCAAAATGTAAGTTTCTAGTGTAGAAAGGATGTTGTACACTGTAGAAATCCTTGAAATAGAGTTAGTTCACATGAATCCAGTGTTTGAAACCACCAGAATTCACTGATAAGTAGTATTCAACTGTAAAACAGTTGAAAGACAAGTTTATGTAGCTTCGCAAGTTCAGAGAAGAGTGTATAAACTTGTTTGTACATGTGGTGAAGTCCCACTAGTAGAGGAGAAGGCCCATTATAGGAAACTGCTAGAAATCAGTAGTAATTCTGAGAAAATACTAATGAATATCACAGAATACTGAGAGATCAAGTGTAAAAGACATCAAAATGTAAGTCTCTAGTCTAGAAAGGATGTTGTACACTGTAGAAATCCTTGAAATAGAGTTAGTTCACATGAAACCAGTGTTTGAAACCACCAGAATTCACTGATAAGAAGTATTCAACTGTAAAACAGTTGAAAGAGAAGTATATATAGCTTCTCAAGTTCAGAGAAGAGTGTATAAAGTTGTTTGTACATGTGGTGAAGTCCCACAAGTAGAGGAGAAGGCCCATTATTGGAAACAGCTAGAAATCAGTAGTAATTCTGAGGAAATACTAATGAATATCACAGACTTATGAGAGAACAAGTGGAAAAGACATCAAAACGTAAGTTTCTAGTCTAGAAAGGATGCTGTACACTGCAGAAATCCTTGAAATAGAGTTAGTTCACATGAAACCAGTGTTTGAAACCACCAGAGTTCACTGAAAAGTAGTATTCAACTGTAAAACAGTTGAAAGACAAGTTTATGTAGCTTCGCAAGTTCAGAGAAGAGTGTATAAACTTGTTTGTACATGTGGTGAAGTCCCACAAGTAGAGGAGAAGGCCCATTATAGGAAACAGCTAGAAATCAGTAGTCATTCAGAGCAAATACTAATGAATATCACAGAATAGTGAGAGAACAAGTGTAAAAGACATCAAAATGTAAGTCTCTAGTCTAGACAGGATATTTTACACTACAGAAATCCTTGAAATAGAGTTAGTTCACATGAAAGCAGTGTTTGAAACCACCAGAGTTCACTGAAAGTAGTATTCAACTGTAAAACAGTTGAAAGACAAGTTTATGTAGCTTCGCAAGTTCAGAGAAGAATGTATAAAGTTGCTTCTACATGTGGTGAAGTTCCACAAGTAGAGGAGAAGGCCCATTATAGGAAACAGCTAGAAATCAGTAGTCATTCAGAGCAAATACTAATGAATATCACAGAATAGTGAGAGAACAAGTGTAAAAGACATCAAAATGTAAGTCTCTAGTCTAGAAAGGATGTTTTACACTGCAGAAATCTTTGAAATAAAGTTAGTTCACATGAAACCAGTGTTTTATACCACCAGAATACACTGAAAAGTGGTATTCAACTGTAAAACAATTGAAAGACAAGTTTATGTAGCTTCGCAAGTTCAGAGAAGAGTGTATAAACTTGTTTGTACATCTGGTGAAGTCCCACAAGTAGAGGAGAAGGCCCATTATAGGAAACAGCTAGAAATCAGTAGTCATTCAGAGCAAATACTAATGAATATCACAGAATAGTGAGAGAACAAGTGTAAAAGACATCAAAATGTAAGTCTCTAGTCTAGACAGGATGTTTTACACTACAGAAATCCTTGAAATAGAGTTAGTTCACATGAAAGCAGTGTTTGAAACCACCAGAGTTCACTGAAAAGTAGTATTCAACTGTAAAACAGTTGAAAGACAAGTGTATATAGCTTCGCAAGTTCAGAGAAGAGTGTATAAAGTTGCTTCTACATGTGGTGATGTTCCACAAGTAGAGGAGAAGGCCCATTATAGGAAACTGCTAGAAATCAGTAGTAATTCTGAGAAAATACTAATGAATATCACAGAATACTGAGAGATCAAGTGTAAAAGACATCAAAATGTAAGTCTCTAGTCTAGAAAGGATGTTGTACACTGTAGAAATCCTTGAAATAGAGTTAGTTCACATGAAACCAGTGTTTGAAACCACCAGAATTCACTGATAAGAAGTATTCAACTGTAAAACAGTTGAAAGAGAAGTATATATAGCTTCTCAAGTTCAGAGAAGAGTGTATAAAGTTGTTTGTACATGTGGTGAAGTCCCACAAGTAGAGGAGAAGGCCCATTATTGGAAACAGCTAGAAATCAGTAGTAATTCTGAGGAAATACTAATGAATGTCACAGACTTATGAGAGAACAAGTGGAAAAGACATCAAAACGTAAGTTTCTAGTCTAGAAAGGATGCTGTACACTGCAGAAATCCTTGAAATAGAGTTAGTTCACATGAAACCAGTGTTTGAAACCACCAGAGTTCACTGAAAAGTAGTATTCAACTGTAAAACAGTTGAAAGACAAGTTTATGTAGCTTCGCAAGTTCAGAGAAGAATGTATAAAGTTGCTTCTACATGTGGTGAAGTTCCACAAGTAGAGGAGAAGGCCCATTATAGGAAACAGCTAGATATCAGTAGTCATTCAGAGCAAATACTAATGAATATCACAGAATAGTGAGAGAACAAGTGTAAAAGACATCAAAATGTAAGTCTCTAGTCAAGACAGGATGTTTTACACTGCAGAAATCTTTGAAATAAAGTTAGTTCACATGAAACCAGTGTTTTATACCACCAGAATACACTGAAAAGTGGTATTCAACTGTAAAACAGTTGAAAGACAAGTTTATGTAGCTTCGCAAGTTCAGAGAAGAGTGTATAAAGTTGCTTCTACATGTGGTGAAGTCCCACAAGTAGAGGAGAAGGCCCATTATAGGAAACAGCTAGAAATCAGTAGTCATTCAGAGCAAATACTAATGAATATCACAGAATAGTGAGAGAACAAGTGTAAAAGACATCAAAATGTAAGTCTCTAGTCTAGACAGGATGTTGTACACTGCAGAAATCCTTGAAATAGAGTTAGTTCACATGAAACCAGTCTTTTATACCACCAGAATTCACTGAAAAGTAGTATTCAACTGTAAAACAGTTGAAAGACAAGTGTGTATAGCTTCTCAAGTTCTGAGAAGAGTGTATAATGTTGTTTCTACATGTGGTGAAGTCCCACAAGTAGAGGAGAAGGCCCATTATAGGAAACAGCTAGAAATCAGTAGTCATTCTGAGCAAATACTAATGAATATCACAGACTTATGAGAGAACAAGTGTAAAAGACATCAAAATGTAAGTTTCTAGTCTAGAAAGGATGTTATACACTACAGAAACCTTGAAATAGAGTTACTTCACAAGAAACAAGTGTTTCAACCCACTGGAATTCACTGAAAAGTAGTATTTCAGTGTAAAACAGTTGAAAGACAAGTTTATGTAGCTTCGCAAGTTCAGAGAAGAGTGTATAAGCTTGTTTGTACATGTGGTGAAGTCCAACAAGTAGAGGAGAAGGCCCATTATAGGAAACAGCTAGAAATCAGTAGTCATTCAGAGCAAATAATAATGAATATCACAGAATAGTGAGAGAACAAGTGTAAAAGACATCAAAATGTAAGTCTCTCGTCTAGAGAGGATGTTGTACACTGCAGAAATCCTTGAAATAGAGGTAGTTCACATGAAACCAGTGTTTGAAACCACCAGAGTTCACTGAAAAGTAGTATTCAACTGTAAAACAGTTGAAAGACAAGTGTATATAGCTTCGCAAGTTCAGAGAAGAGTGTATAAAGTTGCTTCTACATGTGGTGATGTTCCACAAGTAGAGGAGAAGGCCCATTATAGGAAACAGCTAGAAATCAGTAGTCATTCAGAGCAAATACTAATGAATATCACAGAATAGTGAGAGAACAAGTGTAAAAGACATCAAAATGTAAGTCTCTAGTCTAGAAAGGATGTTGTGCACTGCAGATATCCTTGAAATAGAGTTAGTTCACATGAAACCAGTGTTTTATACCACCAGAATTCACTGAAAAGTAGTATGCAACTGTAAAACAGTTGAAAGACAAGTGTATATAGCTTCTCAAGTTCTGAGAAGAGTGTATAATGTTGTTTCTACATGTGGTGAAGTCCCACAAGTAGAGGAGAAGGCCCATTATAGGAAACAGCTAGAAATCAGTAGTAATTCTGAGCAAATACTAATGAATATCACAGACTTATGAGAGAACAAGTGTAAAAGACATCAAAATGTAAGTTTCTAGTCTAGAAAGGATGTTATACACTACAGAAACCTTGAAATAGAGTTACTTCACAAGAAACAAGTGTTTCAACCCACTGGAATTCACTGAAAAGTAGTATTTCAGTGTAAAACAGTTGAAAGACAAGTTTATGTAGCTTGGCAAGTTCAGAGAAGAGTGTATAAAGTTGCTTCTACATGTGGTGAAGTCCCACAAGTAGATAAGAAGGCTCATTATAGGACACTGCAAGAAAGCAGTAGTAATTCAGAGCAAATACTAATGAATATCACAGACTTATGAGAGAACAAGTGGAAAGCACATCAAAATGTAAGTTTCTAGTGTAGAAAGGATGTTGTACACTGTAGAAATCCTTGAAATAGAGTTAGTTCACATGAATCCAGTGTTTGAAACCACCAGAATTCACTGATAAGTAGTATTCAACTGTAAAACAGTTGAAAGACAAGTTTATGTAGCTTCGCAAGTTCAGAGAAGAGTGTATAAACTTGTTTGTACATGTGGTGAAGTCCCACTAGTAGAGGAGAAGGCCCATTATAGGAAACTGCTAGAAATCAGTAGTAATTCTGAGAAAATACTAATGAATATCACAGAATACTGAGAGATCAAGTGTAAAAGACATCAAAATGTAAGTCTCTAGTCTAGAAAGGATGTTGTACACTGTAGAAATCCTTGAAATAGAGTTAGTTCACATGAAACCAGTGTTTGAAACCACCAGAATTCACTGATAAGAAGTATTCAACTGTAAAACAGTTGAAAGAGAAGTATATATAGCTTCTCAAGTTCAGAGAAGAGTGTATAAAGTTGTTTGTACATGTGGTGAAGTCCCACAAGTAGAGGAGAAGGCCCATTATTGGAAACAGCTAGAAATCAGTAGTAATTCTGAGGAAATACTAATGAATATCACAGACTTATGAGAGAACAAGTGGAAAAGACATCAAAACGTAAGTTTCTAGTCTAGAAAGGATGCTGTACACTGCAGAAATCCTTGAAATAGAGTTAGTTCACATGAAACCAGTGTTTGAAACCACCAGAGTTCACTGAAAAGTAGTATTCAACTGTAAAACAGTTGAAAGACAAGTTTATGTAGCTTCGCAAGTTCAGAGAAGAGTGTATAAACTTGTTTGTACATGTGGTGAAGTCCCACAAGTAGAGGAGAAGGCCCATTATAGGAAACAGCTAGAAATCAGTAGTCATTCAGAGCAAATACTAATGAATATCACAGAATAGTGAGAGAACAAGTGTAAAAGACATCAAAATGTAAGTCTCTAGTCTAGACAGGATATTTTACACTACAGAAATCCTTGAAATAGAGTTAGTTCACATGAAAGCAGTGTTTGAAACCACCAGAGTTCACTGAAAGTAGTATTCAACTGTAAAACAGTTGAAAGACAAGTTTATGTAGCTTCGCAAGTTCAGAGAAGAATGTATAAAGTTGCTTCTACATGTGGTGAAGTTCCACAAGTAGAGGAGAAGGCCCATTATAGGAAACAGCTAGAAATCAGTAGTCATTCAGAGCAAATACTAATGAATATCACAGAATAGTGAGAGAACAAGTGTAAAAGACATCAAAATGTAAGTCTCTAGTCTAGACAGGATGTTTTACACTGCAGAAATCTTTGAAATAAAGTTAGTTCACATGAAACCAGTGTTTTATACCACCAGAATACACTGAAAAGTGGTATTCAACTGTAAAACAATTGAAAGACAAGTTTATGTAGCTTCGCAAGTTCAGAGAAGAGTGTATAAACTTGTTTGTACATGTGGTGAAGTCCCACAAGTAGAGGAGAAGGCCCATTATAGGAAACAGCTAGAAATCAGTAGTCATTCAGAGCAAATACTAATGAATATCACAGAATAGTGAGAGAACAAGTGTAAAAGACATCAAAATGTAAGTCTCTAGTCTAGACAGGATGTTTTACACTACAGAAATCCTTGAAATAGAGTTAGTTCACATGAAAGCAGTGTTTGAAACCACCAGAGTTCACTGAAAAGTAGTATTCAACTGTAAAACAGTTGAAAGACAAGTTTATGTAGCTTCGCAAGTTCAGAGAAGAGTGTATAAAGTTGCTTCTACATGTGGTGAATTCCCACAAGTAGAGGAGAAGGCCCATTATAGGAAACAGCTAGAAATCAGTAGTCATTCAGAGCAAATACTAATGAATATCACAGAATAGTGAGAGAACAAGTGTAAAAGACATCAAAATGTAAGTCTCTAGTCTAGACAGGATGTTGTACACTGCAGAAATCCTTGAAATAGAGTTAGTTCACATGAAACCAGTCTTTTATACCACCAGAATTCACTGAAAAGTAGTATTCAACTGTAAAACAGTTGAAAGACAAGTGTGTATAGCTTCTCAAGTTCTGAGAAGAGTGTATAATGTTGTTTCTACATGTGGTGAAGTCCCACAAGTAGAGGAGAAGGCCCATTATAGGAAACACCTAGAAATCAGTAGTCATTCTGAGCAAATACTAATGAATATCACAGACTTATGAGAGAACAAGTGTAAAAGACATCAAAATGTAAGTTTCTAGTCTAGAAAGGATGTTATACACTACAGAAACCTTGAAATAGAGTTACTTCACAAGAAACAAGTGTTTCAACCCACTGGAATTCACTGAAAAGTAGTATTTCAGTGTAAAACAGTTGAAAGACAAGTTTATGTAGCTTCGCAAGTTCAGAGAAGAGTGTATAAGCTTGTTTGTACATGTGGTGAAGTCCAACAAGTAGAGGAGAAGGCCCATTATAGGAAACAGCTAGAAATCAGTAGTCATTCAGAGCAAATAATAATGAATATCACAGAATAGTGAGAGAACAAGTGTAAAAGACATCAAAATGTAAGTCTCTCGTCTAGAGAGGATGTTGTACACTGCAGAAATCCTTGAAATAGAGGTAGTTCACATGAAACCAGTGTTTGAAACCACCAGAGTTCACTGAAAAGTAGTATTCAACTGTAAAACAGTTGAAAGACAAGTGTATATAGCTTCGCAAGTTCAGAGAAGAGTGTATAAAGTTGCTTCTACATGTGGTGATGTTCCACAAGTAGAGGAGAAGGCCCATTATAGGAAACAGCTAGAAATCAGTAGTCATTCAGAGCAAATACTAATGAATATCACAGAATAGTGAGAGAACAAGTGTAAAAGACATCAAAATGTAAGTCTCTAGTCTAGAAAGGATGTTGTGCACTGCAGAAATCCTTGAAATAGAGTTAGTTCACATGAAACCAGTGTTTTATACCACCAGAATTCACTGAAAAGTAGTATGCAACTGTAAAACAGTTGAAAGACAAGTGTATATAGCTTCTCAAGTTCTGAGAAGAGTGTATAATGTTGTTTCTACATGTGGTGAAGTCCCACAAGTAGAGGAGAAGGCCCATTATAGGAAACAGCTAGAAATCAGTAGTCATTCTGAGCAAATACTAATGAATATCACAGACTTATGAGAGAACAAGTGTAAAAGACATCAAAATGTAAGTTTCTAGTCTAGAAAGGATGTTATACACTACAGAAACCTTGAAATAGAGTTACTTCACAAGAAACAAGTGTTTCAACCCACTGGAATTCACTGAAAAGTAGTATTTCAGTGTAAAACAGTTGAAAGACAAGTTTATGTAGCTTCGCAAGTTCAGAGAAGAGTGTATAAAGTTGCTTCTACATGTGGTGAAGTCCCACAAGTAGATAAGAAGGCTCATTATAGGACACTGCAAGAAAGCAGTAGTAATTCAGAGCAAATACTAATGAATATCACAGACTTATGAGAGAACAAGTGGAAAGCACATCAAAATGTAAGTTTCTAGTGTAGAAAGGATGTTGTACACTGTAGAAATCCTTGAAATAGAGTTAGTTCACATGAATCCAGTGTTTGAAACCACCAGAATTCACTGATAAGAAGTATTCAACTGTAAAACAGTTGAAAGAGAAGTATATATAGCTTCTCAAGTTCAGAGAAGAGTGTATAAAGTTGTTTGTACATGTGGTGAAGTCCCACAAGTAGAGGAGAAGGCCCATTATTGGAAACAGCTAGAAATCAGTAGTAATTCTGAGGAAATACTAATGAATATCACAGACTTATGAGAGAACAAGTGGAAAAGACATCAAAACGTAAGTTTCTAGTCTAGAAAGGATGCTGTACACTGCAGAAATCCTTGAAATAGAGTTAGTTCACATGAAAGCAGTGTTTGAAACCACCAGAGTTCACTGAAAAGTAGTATTCAACTGTAAAACAGTTGAAAGACAAGTTTATGTAGCTTCGCAAGTTCAGAGAAGAGTGTATAAAGTTGCTTCTACATGTGGTGAAGTCCCACAAGTAGAGGAGAAGGCCCATTATAGGAAACAGCTAGAAATCAGTAGTCATTCAGAGCAAATACTAATGAATATCACAGAATAGTGAGAGAACAAGTGTAAAAGACATCAAAATGTAGGTCTCTAGTCTAGACAGGATGTTTTACACTACAGAAACCTTGAAATAGAGTTACTTCACAAGAAACAAGTGTTTCAACCCACTGGAATTCACTGAAAAGTAGTATTTCAGTGTAAAACAGTTGAAAGACAAGTTTATGTAGCTTCGCAAGTTCAGAGAAGAGTGTATAAGCTTGTTTGTACATGTGGTGAAGTCCAACAAGTAGAGGAGAAGGCCCATTATAGGAAACAGCTAGAAATCAGTAGTCATTCAGAGCAAATAATAATGAATATCACAGAATAGTGAGAGAACAAGTGTAAAAGACATCAAAATGTAAGTCTCTCGTCTAGAGAGGATGTTGTACACTGCAGAAATCCTTGAAATAGAGGTAGTTCACATGAAACCAGTGTTTGAAACCACCAGAGTTCACTGAAAAGTAGTATTCAACTGTAAAACAGTTGAAAGACAAGTGTATATAGCTTCGCAAGTTCAGAGAAGAGTGTATAAAGTTGCTTCTACATGTGGTGATGTTCCACAAGTAGAGGAGAAGGCCCATTATAGGAAACAGCTAGAAATCAGTAGTCATTCAGAGCAAATACTAATGAATATCACAGAATAGTGAGAGAACAAGTGTAAAAGACATCAAAATGTAAGTCTCTAGTCTAGAAAGGATGTTGTGCACTGCAGAAATCCTTGAAATAGAGTTAGTTCACATGAAACCAGTGTTTTATACCACCAGAATTCACTGAAAAGTAGTATGCAACTGTAAAACAGTTGAAAGACAAGTGTATATAGCTTCTCAAGTTCTGAGAAGAGTGTATAATGTTGTTTCTACATGTGGTGAAGTCCCACAAGTAGAGGAGAAGGACCATTATAGGAAACAGCTAGAAATCAGTAGTCATTCAGAGCAAATACTAATGAATATCATAGAATAGTGAGAGAACAAGTGTAAAAGACATCAAAATGTAAGTCTCTAGTCTAGACAGGATGTTTTACACTACAGAAATCCTTGAAATAGAGTTAGTTCACATGAAAGCAGTGTTTGAAACCACCAGAGTTCACTGAAAAGTAGTATTCAACTGTAAAACAGTTGAAAGACAAGTTTATGTAGCTTCGCAAGTTCAGAGAAGAGTGTATAAAGTTGCTTCTACATGTGGTGAAGTCCCACAAGTAGAGGAGAAGGCCCATTATAGGAAACAGCTAGAAATCAGTAGTCATTCAGAGCAAATACTAATGAATATCACAGAATAGTGAGAGAACAAGTGTAAAAGACATCAAAATGTAGGTCTCTAGTCTAGACAGGATGTTTTACACTACAGAAATCCTTGAAATAGAGTTAGTTCACATGAAAGCAGTGTTTGAAACCACCAGAGTTCACTGAAAAGTAGTATTCAACTGTAAAACAGTTGAAAGACAAGTTTATGTAGCTTCGCAAGTTCAGAGAAGAGTGTATAAAGTTGCTTCTACATGTGGTGAAGTCCCACAAGTAGAGGAGAAGGCCCATTATAGGAAACAGCTAGAAATCAGTAGTCATTCTGAGCAAATACTAATGAATATCACAGAATAGTGAGAGAACAAGTGTAAAAGACATCAAAATGTAAGTTTCTAGTCTAGAAAGGATGTTATACACTACAGAAACCTTGAAATAGAGTTACTTCACAAGAAACAAGTGTTTCAACCCACTGGAATTCACTGAAAAGTAGTATTTCAGTGTAAAACAGTTGAAAGACAAGTTTATGTAGCTTCGCAAGTTCAGAGAAGAGTGTATAAGCTTGTTTGTACATGTGGTGAAGTCCAACAAGTAGAGGAGAAGGCCCATTATAGGAAACAGCTAGAAATCAGTAGTCATTCAGAGCAAATAATAATGAATATCACAGAATAGTGAGAGAACAAGTGTAAAAGACATCAAAATGTAAGTCTCTCGTCTAGAGAGGATGTTGTACACTGCAGAAATCCTTGAAATAGAGGTAGTTCACATGAAACCAGTGTTTGAAACCACCAGAGTTCACTGAAAAGTAGTATTCAACTGTAAAACAGTTGAAAGACAAGTGTATATAGCTTCGCAAGTTCAGAGAAGAGTGTATAAACTTGTTTGTACATGTGGTGAAGTCCCACAAGTAGAGGAGAAGGCCCATTATAGGAAACAGCTAGAAATCAGTAGTCATTCAGAGCAAATACTAATGAATATCACAGAATAGTGAGAGAACAAGTGTAAAAGACATCAAAATGTAAGTCTCTAGTCTAGACAGGATGTTTTACACTACAGAAATCCTTGAAATAGAGTTAGTTCACATGAAAGCAGTGTTTGAAACCACCAGAGTTCACTGAAAAGTAGTATTCAACTGTAAAACAGTTGAAAGACAAGTTTATGTAGCTTCGCAAGTTCAGAGAAGAGTGTATAAAGTTGCTTCTACATGTGGTGAATTCCCACAAGTAGAGGAGAAGGCCCATTATAGGAAACAGCTAGAAATCAGTAGTCATTCAGAGCAAATACTAATGAATATCACAGAATAGTGAGAGAACAAGTGTAAAAGACATCAAAATGTAAGTCTCTAGTCTAGACAGGATGTTGTACACTGCAGAAATCCTTGAAATAGAGTTAGTTCACATGAAACCAGTCTTTTATACCACCAGAATTCACTGAAAAGTAGTATTCAACTGTAAAACAGTTGAAAGACAAGTGTGTATAGCTTCTCAAGTTCTGAGAAGAGTGTATAATGTTGTTTCTACATGTGGTGAAGTCCCACAAGTAGAGGAGAAGGCCCATTATAGGAAACACCTAGAAATCAGTAGTCATTCTGAGCAAATACTAATGAATATCACAGACTTATGAGAGAACAAGTGTAAAAGACATCAAAATGTAAGTTTCTAGTCTAGAAAGGATGTTATACACTACAGAAACCTTGAAATAGAGTTACTTCACAAGAAACAAGTGTTTCAACCCACTGGAATTCACTGAAAAGTAGTATTTCAGTGTAAAACAGTTGAAAGACAAGTTTATGTAGCTTCGCAAGTTCAGAGAAGAGTGTATAAGCTTGTTTGTACATGTGGTGAAGTCCAACAAGTAGAGGAGAAGGCCCATTATAGGAAACAGCTAGAAATCAGTAGTCATTCAGAGCAAATAATAATGAATATCACAGAATAGTGAGAGAACAAGTGTAAAAGACATCAAAATGTAAGTCTCTCGTCTAGAGAGGATGTTGTACACTGCAGAAATCCTTGAAATAGAGGTAGTTCACATGAAACCAGTGTTTGAAACCACCAGAGTTCACTGAAAAGTAGTATTCAACTGTAAAACAGTTGAAAGACAAGTGTATATAGCTTCGCAAGTTCAGAGAAGAGTGTATAAAGTTGCTTCTACATGTGGTGATGTTCCACAAGTAGAGGAGAAGGCCCATTATAGGAAACAGCTAGAAATCAGTAGTCATTCAGAGCAAATACTAATGAATATCACAGAATAGTGAGAGAACAAGTGTAAAAGACATCAAAATGTAAGTCTCTAGTCTAGAAAGGATGTTGTGCACTGCAGAAATCCTTGAAATAGAGTTAGTTCACATGAAACCAGTGTTTTATACCACCAGAATTCACTGAAAAGTAGTATGCAACTGTAAAACAGTTGAAAGACAAGTGTATATAGCTTCTCAAGTTCTGAGAAGAGTGTATAATGTTGTTTCTACATGTGGTGAAGTCCCACAAGTAGAGGAGAAGGCCCATTATAGGAAACAGCTAGAAATCAGTAGTCATTCTGAGCAAATACTAATGAATATCACAGACTTATGAGAGAACAAGTGTAAAAGACATCAAAATGTAAGTTTCTAGTCTAGAAAGGATGTTATACACTACAGAAACCTTGAAATAGAGTTACTTCACAAGAAACAAGTGTTTCAACCCACTGGAATTCACTGAAAAGTAGTATTTCAGTGTAAAACAGTTGAAAGACAAGTTTATGTAGCTTCGCAAGTTCAGAGAAGAGTGTATAAAGTTGCTTCTACATGTGGTGAAGTCCCACAAGTAGATAAGAAGGCTCATTATAGGACACTGCAAGAAAGCAGTAGTAATTCAGAGCAAATACTAATGAATATCACAGACTTATGAGAGAACAAGTGGAAAGCACATCAAAATGTAAGTTTCTAGTGTAGAAAGGATGTTGTACACTGTAGAAATCCTTGAAATAGAGTTAGTTCACATGAATCCAGTGTTTGAAACCACCAGAATTCACTGATAAGAAGTATTCAACTGTAAAACAGTTGAAAGAGAAGTATATATAGCTTCTCAAGTTCAGAGAAGAGTGTATAAAGTTGTTTGTACATGTGGTGAAGTCCCACAAGTAGAGGAGAAGGCCCATTATTGGAAACAGCTAGAAATCAGTAGTAATTCTGAGGAAATACTAATGAATATCACAGACTTATGAGAGAACAAGTGGAAAAGACATCAAAACGTAAGTTTCTAGTCTAGAAAGGATGCTGTACACTGCAGAAATCCTTGAAATAGAGTTAGTTCACATGAAAGCAGTGTTTGAAACCACCAGAGTTCACTGAAAAGTAGTATTCAACTGTAAAACAGTTGAAAGACAAGTTTATGTAGCTTCGCAAGTTCAGAGAAGAGTGTATAAAGTTGCTTCTACATGTGGTGAAGTCCCACAAGTAGAGGAGAAGGCCCATTATAGGAAACAGCTAGAAATCAGTAGTCATTCAGAGCAAATACTAATGAATATCACAGAATAGTGAGAGAACAAGTGTAAAAGACATCAAAATGTAGGTCTCTAGTCTAGACAGGATGTTTTACACTACAGAAACCTTGAAATAGAGTTACTTCACAAGAAACAAGTGTTTCAACCCACTGGAATTCACTGAAAAGTAGTATTTCAGTGTAAAACAGTTGAAAGACAAGTTTATGTAGCTTCGCAAGTTCAGAGAAGAGTGTATAAGCTTGTTTGTACATGTGGTGAAGTCCAACAAGTAGAGGAGAAGGCCCATTATAGGAAACAGCTAGAAATCAGTAGTCATTCAGAGCAAATAATAATGAATATCACAGAATAGTGAGAGAACAAGTGTAAAAGACATCAAAATGTAAGTCTCTCGTCTAGAGAGGATGTTGTACACTGCAGAAATCCTTGAAATAGAGGTAGTTCACATGAAACCAGTGTTTGAAACCACCAGAGTTCACTGAAAAGTAGTATTCAACTGTAAAACAGTTGAAATACAAGTGTATATAGCTTCGCAAGTTCAGAGAAGAGTGTATAAAGTTGCTTCTACATGTGGTGATGTTCCACAAGTAGAGGAGAAGGCCCATTATAGGAAACAGCTAGAAATCAGTAGTCATTCAGAGCAAATACTAATGAATATCACAGAATAGTGAGAGAACAAGTGTAAAAGACATCAAAATGTAAGTCTCTAGTCTAGAAAGGATGTTGTGCACTGCAGAAATCCTTGAAATAGAGTTAGTTCACATGAAACCAGTGTTTTATACCACCAGAATTCACTGAAAAGTAGTATGCAACTGTAAAACAGTTGAAAGACAAGTGTATATAGCTTCTCAAGTTCTGAGAAGAGTGTATAATGTTGTTTCTACATGTGGTGAAGTCCCACAAGTAGAGGAGAAGGACCATTATAGGAAACAGCTAGAAATCAGTAGTCATTCAGAGCAAATACTAATGAATATCATAGAATAGTGAGAGAACAAGTGTAAAAGACATCAAAATGTAAGTCTCTAGTCTAGACAGGATGTTTTACACTACAGAAATCCTTGAAATAGAGTTAGTTCACATGAAAGCAGTGTTTGAAACCACCAGAGTTCACTGAAAAGTAGTATTCAACTGTAAAACAGTTGAAAGACAAGTTTATGTAGCTTCGCAAGTTCAGAGAAGAGTGTATAAAGTTGCTTCTACATGTGGTGAAGTCCCACAAGTAGAGGAGAAGGCCCATTATAGGAAACAGCTAGAAATCAGTAGTCATTCAGAGCAAATACTAATGAATATCACAGAATAGTGAGAGAACAAGTGTAAAAGACATCAAAATGTAGGTCTCTAGTCTAGACAGGATGTTTTACACTACAGAAATCCTTGAAATAGAGTTAGTTCACATGAAAGCAGTGTTTGAAACCACCAGAGTTCACTGAAAAGTAGTATTCAACTGTAAAACAGTTGAAAGACAAGTTTATGTAGCTTCGCAAGTTCAGAGAAGAGTGTATAAAGTTGCTTCTACATGTGGTGAAGTCCCACAAGTAGAGGAGAAGGCCCATTATAGGAAACAGCTAGAAATCAGTAGTCATTCTGAGCAAATACTAATGAATATCACAGAATAGTGAGAGAACAAGTGTAAAAGACATCAAAATGTAAGTTTCTAGTCTAGAAAGGATGTTATACACTACAGAAACCTTGAAATAGAGTTACTTCACAAGAAACAAGTGTTTCAACCCACTGGAATTCACTGAAAAGTAGTATTTCAGTGTAAAACAGTTGAAAGACAAGTTTATGTAGCTTCGCAAGTTCAGAGAAGAGTGTATAAGCTTGTTTGTACATGTGGTGAAGTCCAACAAGTAGAGGAGAAGGCCCATTATAGGAAACAGCTAGAAATCAGTAGTCATTCAGAGCAAATAATAATGAATATCACAGAATAGTGAGAGAACAAGTGTAAAAGACATCAAAATGTAAGTCTCTCGTCTAGAGAGGATGTTGTACACTGCAGAAATCCTTGAAATAGAGGTAGTTCACATGAAACCAGTGTTTGAAACCACCAGAGTTCACTGAAAAGTAGTATTCAACTGTAAAACAGTTGAAAGACAAGTGTATATAGCTTCGCAAGTTCAGAGAAGAGTGTATAAAGTTGCTTCTACATGTGGTGATGTTCCACAAGTAGAGGAGAAGGCCCATTATAGGAAACAGCTAGAAATCAGTAGTCATTCAGAGCAAATACTAATGAATATCACAGAATAGTGAGAGAACAAGTGTAAAAGACATCAAAATGTAAGTCTCTAGTCTAGAAAGGATGTTGTGCACTGCAGAAATCCTTGAAATAGAGGTAGTTCACATGAAACCAGTGTTTTATACCACCAGAATTCACTGAAAAGTAGTATGCAACTGTAAAACAGTTGAAAGACAAGTGTATATAGCTTCTCAAGTTCTGAGAAGAGTGTATAATGTTGTTTCTACATGTGGTGAAGTCCCACAAGTAGAGGAGAAGGACCATTATAGGAAACAGCTAGAAATCAGTAGTAATTCTGAGCAAATACTAATGAATATCACAGACTTATGAGAGAACAAGTGTAAAAGACATCAAAATGTAAGTTTCTAGTCTAGAAAGGATGTTATACACTGCAGAAATCCATGAAATAGAGTTAGTTCACATGAAACCAGTGTTTGAAACCACCAGAGTTCACTGAAAAGTAGTATTCAACTGTAAAACAGTTGAAAGACAAGTTTATGTAGCTTCGCAAGTTCAGAGAAGAGTGTATAAACTTGTTTGTACATGTGGTGAAGTCCCACAAGTAGAGGAGAAGGCCCATTATAGGAAACAGCTAGAAATCAGTAGTCATTCAGAGCAAATACTAATGAATATCACAGAATAGTGAGAGAACAAGTGTAAAAGACATCAAAATGTAAGTCTCTAGTCTAGACAGGATATTTTACACTACAGAAATCCTTGAAATAGAGTTAGTTCACATGAAAGCAGTGTTTGAAACCACCAGAGTTCACTGAAAAGTAGTATTCAACTGTAAAACAGTTGAAAGACAAGTTTATGTAGCTTCGCAAGTTCAGAGAAGAATGTATAAAATTGCTTCTACATGTGGTGAAGTTCCACAAGTAGAGGAGAAGGCCCATTATAGGAAACAGCTAGAAATCAGTAGTCATTCAGAGCAAATACTAATGAATATCATAGAATAGTGAGAGAACAAGTGTAAAAGACATCAAAATGTAAGTCTCTAGTCTAGACAGGATGTTTTACACTACAGAAATCCTTGAAATAGAGTTAGTTCACATGAAAGCAGTGTTTGAAACCACCAGAGTTCACTGAAAAGTAGTATTCAACTGTAAAACAGTTGAAAGACAAGTTTATGTAGCTTCGCAAGTTCAGAGAAGAGTGTATAAAGTTGCTTCTACATGTGGTGAAGTCCCACAAGTAGAGGAGAAGGCCCATTATAGGAAACAGCTAGAAATCAGTAGTCATTCAGAGCAAATACTAATGAATATCACAGAATAGTGAGAGAACAAGTGTAAAAGACATCAAAATGTAAGTCTCTAGTCTAGACAGGATGTTGTACACTGCAGAAATCCTTGAAATAGAGTTAGTTCACATGAAACCAGTCTTTTATACCACCAGAATTCACTGAAAAGTAGTATTCAACTGTAAAACAGTTGAAAGACAAGTGTGTATAGCTTCTCAAGTTCTGAGAAGAGTGTATAATGTTGTTTCTACATGTGGTGAAGTCCCACAAGTAGAGGAGAAGGCCCATTATAGGAAACACCTAGAAATCAGTAGTCATTCTGAGCAAATACTAATGAATATCACAGACTTATGAGAGAACAAGTGTAAAAGACATCAAAATGTAAGTTTCTAGTCTAGAAAGGATGTTATACACTACAGAAACCTTGAAATAGAGTTACTTCACAAGATACAAGTGTTTCAACCCACTGGAATTCACTGAAAAGTAGTATTTCAGTGTAAAACAGTTGAAAGACAAGTTTATGTAGCTTCGCAAGTTCAGAGAAGAGTGTATAAGCTTGTTTGTACATGTGGTGAAGTCCAACAAGTAGAGGAGAAGGCCCATTATAGGAAACAGCTAGAAATCAGTAGTCATTCAGAGCAAATAATAATGAATATCACAGAATAGTGAGAGAACAAGTGTAAAAGACATCAAAATGTAAGTCTCTCGTCTAGAGAGGATGTTGTACACTGCAGAAATCCTTGAAATAGAGGTAGTTCACATGAAACCAGTGTTTGAAACCACCAGAGTTCACTGAAAAGTAGTATTCAACTGTAAAACAGTTGAAAGACAAGTGTATATAGCTTCGCAAGTTCAGAGAAGAGTGTATAAAGTTGCTTCTACATGTGGTGATGTTCCACAAGTAGAGGAGAAGGCCCATTATAGGAAACAGCTAGAAATCAGTAGTCATTCAGAGCAAATACTAATGAATATCACAGAATAGTGAGAGAACAAGTGTAAAAGACATCAAAATGTAAGTCTCTAGTCTAGAAAGGATGTTGTGCACTGCAGAAATCCTTGAAATAGAGTTAGTTCACATGAAACCAGTGTTTTATACCACCAGAATTCACTGAAAAGTAGTATGCAACTGTAAAACAGTTGAAAGACAAGTGTATATAGCTTCTCAAGTTCTGAGAAGAGTGTATAATGTTGTTTCTACATGTGGTGAAGTCCCACAAGTAGAGGAGAAGGCCCATTATAGGAAACAGCTAGAAATCAGTAGTCATTCTGAGCAAATACTAATGAATATCACAGAATAGTGAGAGAACAAGTGTAAAAGACATCAAAATGTAAGTTTCTAGTCTAGAAAGGATGTTATACACTACAGAAACCTTGAAATAGAGTTACTTCACAAGAAACAAGTGTTTCAACCCACTGGAATTCACTGAAAAGTAGTATTTCAGTGTAAAACAGTTGAAAGACAAGTTTATGTAGCTTCGCAAGTTCAGAGAAGAGTGTATAAAGTTGCTTCTACATGTGGTGAAGTCCCACAAGTAGATAAGAAGGCTCATTATAGGACACTGCAAGAAAGCAGTAGTAATTCAGAGCAAATACTAATGAATATCACAGACTTATGAGAGAACAAGTGGAAAGCACATCAAAATGTAAGTTTCTAGTGTAGAAAGGATGTTGTACACTGCAGAAATCCTTGAAATAGAGTTAGTTCACATGAAACCAGTCTTTTATACCACCAGAATTCACTGATAAGTAGTATTCAACTGTAAAACAGTTGAAAGACAAGTTTATGTAGCTTCGCAAGTTCAGAGAAGAGTGTATAAACTTGTTTGTACATGTGGTGAAGTCCCACTAGTAGAGGAGAAGGCCCATTATAGGAAACTGCTAGAAATCAGTAGTAATTCTGAGAAAATACTAATGAATATCACAGAATACTGAGAGATCAAGTGTAAAAGACATCAAAATGTAAGTCTCTAGTCTAGAAAGGATGTTGTACACTGTAGAAATCCTTGAAATAGAGTTAGTTCACATGAAACCAGTGTTTGAAACCACCAGAATTCACTGATAAGAAGTATTCAACTGTAAAACAGTTGAAAGAGAAGTATATATAGCTTCTCAAGTTCAGAGAAGAGTGTATAAAGTTGTTTGTACATGTGGTGAAGTCCCACAAGTAGAGGAGAAGGCCCATTATTGGAAACAGCTAGAAATCAGTAGTAATTCTGAGCAAATACTAATGAATATCACAGACTTATGAGAGAACAAGTGTAAAAGACATCAAAATGTAAGTTTCTAGTCTAGAAAGGATGTTATACACTGCAGAAATCCTTGAAATAGAGTTAGTTCACATGAAACCAGTGTTTGAAACCACCAGAGTTCACTGAAAAGTAGTATTCAACTGTAAAACAGTTGAAAGACAAGTTTATGTAGCTTCGCAAGTTCAGAGAAGAGTGTATAAACTTGTTTGTACATGTGGTGAAGTCCCACAAGTAGAGGAGAAGGCCCATTATAGGAAACAGCTAGAAATCAGTAGTCATTCAGAGCAAATACTAATGAATATCACAGAATAGTGAGAGAACAAGTGTAAAAGACATCAAAATGTAAGTCTCTAGTCTAGACAGGATATTTTACACTACAGAAATCCTTGAAATAGAGTTAGTTCACATGAAAGCAGTGTTTGAAACCACCAGAGTTCACTGAAAAGTAGTATTCAACTGTAAAACAGTTGAAAGACAAGTTTATGTAGCTTCGCAAGTTCAGAGAAGAATGTATAAAATTGCTTCTACATGTGGTGAAGTTCCACAAGTAGAGGAGAAGGCCCATTATAGGAAACAGCTAGAAATCAGTAGTCATTCAGAGCAAATACTAATGAATATCATAGAATAGTGAGAGAACAAGTGTAAAAGACATCAAAATGTAAGTCTCTAGTCTAGACAGGATGTTTTACACTACAGAAATCCTTGAAATAGAGTTAGTTCACATGAAAGCAGTGTTTGAAACCACCAGAGTTCACTGAAAAGTAGTATTCAACTGTAAAACAGTTGAAAGACAAGTTTATGTAGCTTCGCAAGTTCAGAGAAGAGTGTATAAAGTTGCTTCTACATGTGGTGAAGTCCCACAAGTAGAGGAGAAGGCCCATTATAGGAAACAGCTAGAAATCAGTAGTCATTCAGAGCAAATACTAATGAATATCACAGAATAGTGAGAGAACAAGTGTAAAAGACATCAAAATGTAGGTCTCTAGTCTAGACAGGATGTTTTACACTACAGAAATCCTTGAAATAGAGTTAGTTCACATGAAAGCAGTGTTTGAAACCACCAGAGTTCACTGAAAAGTAGTATTCAACTGTAAAACAGTTGAAAGACAAGTTTATGTAGCTTCGCAAGTTCAGAGAAGAGTGTATAAAGTTGCTTCTACATGTGGTGAAGTCCCACAAGTAGAGGAGAAGGCCCATTATAGGAAACAGCTAGAAATCAGTAGTCATTCTGAGCAAATACTAATGAATATCACAGAATAGTGAGAGAACAAGTGTAAAAGACATCAAAATGTAAGTTTCTAGTCTAGAAAGGATGTTATACACTACAGAAACCTTGAAATAGAGTTACTTCACAAGAAACAAGTGTTTCAACCCACTGGAATTCACTGAAAAGTAGTATTTCAGTGTAAAACAGTTGAAAGACAAGTTTATGTAGCTTCGCAAGTTCAGAGAAGAGTGTATAAGCTTGTTTGTACATGTGGTGAAGTCCAACAAGTAGAGGAGAAGGCCCATTATAGGAAACAGCTAGAAATCAGTAGTCATTCAGAGCAAATAATAATGAATATCACAGAATAGTGAGAGAACAAGTGTAAAAGACATCAAAATGTAAGTCTCTCGTCTAGAGAGGATGTTGTACACTGCAGAAATCCTTGAAATAGAGGTAGTTCACATGAAACCAGTGTTTGAAACCACCAGAGTTCACTGAAAAGTAGTATTCAACTGTAAAACAGTTGAAAGACAAGTGTATATAGCTTCGCAAGTTCAGAGAAGAGTGTATAAAGTTGCTTCTACATGTGGTGATGTTCCACAAGTAGAGGAGAAGGCCCATTATAGGAAACAGCTAGAAATCAGTAGTCATTCAGAGCAAATACTAATGAATATCACAGAATAGTGAGAGAACAAGTGTAAAAGACATCAAAATGTAAGTCTCTAGTCTAGAAAGGATGTTGTGCACTGCAGAAATCCTTGAAATAGAGGTAGTTCACATGAAACCAGTGTTTTATACCACCAGAATTCACTGAAAAGTAGTATGCAACTGTAAAACAGTTGAAAGACAAGTGTATATAGCTTCTCAAGTTCTGAGAAGAGTGTATAATGTTGTTTCTACATGTGGTGAAGTCCCACAAGTAGAGGAGAAGGACCATTATAGGAAACAGCTAGAAATCAGTAGTAATTCTGAGCAAATACTAATGAATATCACAGACTTATGAGAGAACAAGTGTAAAAGACATCAAAATGTAAGTTTCTAGTCTAGAAAGGATGTTATACACTGCAGAAATCCTTGAAATAGAGTTAGTTCACATGAAACCAGTGTTTGAAACCACCAGAGTTCACTGAAAAGTAGTATTCAACTGTAAAACAGTTGAAAGACAAGTTTATGTAGCTTCGCAAGTTCAGAGAAGAGTGTATAAACTTGTTTGTACATGTGGTGAAGTCCCACAAGTAGAGGAGAAGGCCCATTATAGGAAACAGCTAGAAATCAGTAGTCATTCAGAGCAAATACTAATGAATATCACAGAATAGTGAGAGAACAAGTGTAAAAGACATCAAAATGTAAGTCTCTAGTCTAGACAGGATATTTTACACTACAGAAATCCTTGAAATAGAGTTAGTTCACATGAAAGCAGTGTTTGAAACCACCAGAGTTCACTGAAAAGTAGTATTCAACTGTAAAACAGTTGAAAGACAAGTTTATGTAGCTTCGCAAGTTCAGAGAAGAATGTATAAAATTGCTTCTACATGTGGTGAAGTTCCACAAGTAGAGGAGAAGGCCCATTATAGGAAACAGCTAGAAATCAGTAGTCATTCAGAGCAAATACTAATGAATATCATAGAATAGTGAGAGAACAAGTGTAAAAGACATCAAAATATAAGTCTCTAGTCTAGACAGGATGTTTTACACTACAGAAATCCTTGAAATAGAGTTAGTTCACATGAAAGCAGTGTTTGAAACCACCAGAGTTCACTGAAAAGTAGTATTCAACTGTAAAACAGTTGAAAGACAAGTTTATGTAGCTTCGCAAGTTCAGAGAAGAGTGTATAAAGTTGCTTCTACATGTGGTGAAGTCCCACAAGTAGAGGAGAAGGCCCATTATAGGAAACAGCTAGAAATCAGTAGTCATTCAGAGCAAATACTAATGAATATCACAGAATAGTGAGAGAACAAGTGTAAAAGACATCAAAATGTAAGTCTCTAGTCTAGACAGGATGTTGTACACTGCAGAAATCCTTGAAATAGAGTTAGTTCACATGAAACCAGTCTTTTATACCACCAGAATTCACTGAAAAGTAGTATTCAACTGTAAAACAGTTGAAAGACAAGTGTGTATAGCTTCTCAAGTTCTGAGAAGAGTGTATAATGTTGTTTCTACATGTGGTGAAGTCCCACAAGTAGAGGAGAAGGCCCATTATAGGAAACACCTAGAAATCAGTAGTCATTCTGAGCAAATACTAATGAATATCACAGACTTATGAGAGAACAAGTGTAAAAGACATCAAAATGTAAGTTTCTAGTCTAGAAAGGATGTTATACACTACAGAAACCTTGAAATAGAGTTACTTCACAAGAAACAAGTGTTTCAACCCACTGGAATTCACTGAAAAGTAGTATTTCAGTGTAAAACAGTTGAAAGACAAGTTTATGTAGCTTCGCAAGTTCAGAGAAGAGTGTATAATCTTGTTTGTACATGTGGTGAAGTCCAACAAGTAGAGGAGAAGGCCCATTATAGGAAACAGCTAGAAATCAGTAGTCATTCAGAGCAAATAATAATGAATATCACAGAATAGTGAGAGAACAAGTGTAAAAGACATCAAAATGTAAGTCTCTCGTCTAGAGAGGATGTTGTACACTGCAGAAATCCTTGAAATAGAGGTAGTTCACATGAAACCAGTGTTTGAAACCACCAGAGTTCACTGAAAAGTAGTATTCAACTGTAAAACAGTTGAAAGACAAGTGTATATAGCTTCGCAAGTTCAGAGAAGAGTGTATAAAGTTGCTTCTACATGTGGTGATGTTCCACAAGTAGAGGAGAAGGCCCATTATAGGAAACAGCTAGAAATCAGTAGTCATTCAGAGCAAATACTAATGAATATCACAGAATAGTGAGAGAACAAGTGTAAAAGACATCAAAATGTAAGTCTCTAGTCTAGAAAGGATGTTGTGCACTGCAGAAATCCTTGAAATAGAGTTAGTTCACATGAAACCAGTGTTTTATACCACCAGAATTCACTGAAAAGTAGTATGCAACTGTAAAACAGTTGAAAGACAAGTGTATATAGCTTCTCAAGTTCTGAGAAGAGTGTATAATGTTGTTTCTACATGTGGTGAAGTCCCACAAGTAGAGGAGAAGGCCCATTATAGGAAACAGCTAGAAATCAGTAGTCATTCTGAGCAAATACTAATGAATATCACAGAATAGTGAGAGAACAAGTGTAAAAGACATCAAAATGTAAGTTTCTAGTCTAGAAAGGATGTTATACACTACAGAAACCTTGAAATAGAGTTACTTCACAAGAAACAAGTGTTTCAACCCACTGGAATTCACTGAAAAGTAGTATTTCAGTGTAAAACAGTTGAAAGACAAGTTTATGTAGCTTCGCAAGTTCAGAGAAGAGTGTATAAAGTTGCTTCTACATGTGGTGAAGTCCCACAAGTAGATAAGAAGGCTCATTATAGGACACTGCAAGAAAGCAGTAGTAATTCAGAGCAAATACTAATGAATATCACAGACTTATGAGAGAACAAGTGGAAAGCACATCAAAATGTAAGTTTCTAGTGTAGAAAGGATGTTGTACACTGCAGAAATCCTTGAAATAGAGTTAGTTCACATGAAACCAGTCTTTTATACCACCAGAATTCACTGATAAGTAGTATTCAACTGTAAAACAGTTGAAAGACAAGTTTATGTAGCTTCGCAAGTTCAGAGAAGAGTGTATAAACTTGTTTGTACATGTGGTGAAGTCCCACTAGTAGAGGAGAAGGCCCATTATAGGAAACTGCTAGAAATCAGTAGTAATTCTGAGAAAATACTAATGAATATCACAGAATACTGAGAGATCAAGTGTAAAACACATCAAAATGTAAGTCTCTAGTCTAGAAAGGATGTTGTACACTGTAGAAATCCTTGAAATAGAGTTAGTTCACATGAAACCAGTGTTTGAAACCACCAGAATTCACTGATAAGAAGTATTCAACTGTAAAACAGTTGAAAGACAAGTTTATGTAGCTTCGCAAGTTCAGAGAAGAATGTATAAAATTGCTTCTACATGTGGTGAAGTTCCACAAGTAGAGGAGAAGGCCCATTATAGGAAACAGCTAGAAATCAGTAGTCATTCAGAGCAAATACTAATGAATATCATAGAATAGTGAGAGAACAAGTGTAAAAGACATCAAAATGTAAGTCTCTAGTCTAGACAGGATGTTTTACACTACAGAAATCCTTGAAATAGAGTTAGTTCACATGAAAGCAGTGTTTGAAACCACCAGAGTTCACTGAAAAGTAGTATTCAACTGTAAAACAGTTGAAAGACAAGTTTATGTAGCTTCGCAAGTTCAGAGAAGAGTGTATAAAGTTGCTTCTACATGTGGTGAAGTCCCACAAGTAGAGGAGAAGGCCCATTATAGGAAACAGCTAGAAATCAGTAGTCATTCAGAGCAAATACTAATGAATATCACAGAATAGTGAGAGAACAAGTGTAAAAGACATCAAAATGTAGGTCTCTAGTCTAGACAGGATGTTTTACACTACAGAAATCCTTGAAATAGAGTTAGTTCACATGAAAGCAGTGTTTGAAACCACCAGAGTTCACTGAAAAGTAGTATTCAACTGTAAAACAGTTGAAAGACAAGTTTATGTAGCTTCGCAAGTTCAGAGAAGAGTGTATAAAGTTGCTTCTACATGTGGTGAAGTCCCACAAGTAGAGGAGAAGGCCCATTATAGGAAACAGCTAGAAATCAGTAGTCATTCTGAGCAAATACTAATGAATATCACAGAATAGTGAGAGAACAAGTGTAAAAGACATCAAAATGTAAGTTTCTAGTCTAGAAAGGATGTTATACACTACAGAAACCTTGAAATAGAGTTACTTCACAAGAAACAAGTGTTTCAACCCACTGGAATTCACTGAAAAGTAGTATTTCAGTGTAAAACAGTTGAAAGACAAGTTTATGTAGCTTCGCAAGTTCAGAGAAGAGTGTATAAGCTTGTTTGTACATGTGGTGAAGTCCAACAAGTAGAGGAGAAGGCCCATTATAGGAAACAGCTAGAAATCAGTAGTCATTCAGAGCAAATAATAATGAATATCACAGAATAGTGAGAGAACAAGTGTAAAAGACATCAAAATGTAAGTCTCTCGTCTAGAGAGGATGTTGTACACTGCAGAAATCCTTGAAATAGAGGTAGTTCACATGAAACCAGTGTTTGAAACCACCAGAGTTCACTGAAAAGTAGTATTCAACTGTAAAACAGTTGAAAGACAAGTGTATATAGCTTCGCAAGTTCAGAGAAGAGTGTATAAAGTTGCTTCTACATGTGGTGATGTTCCACAAGTAGAGGAGAAGGCCCATTATAGGAAACAGCTAGAAATCAGTAGTCATTCAGAGCAAATACTAATGAATATCACAGAATAGTGAGAGAACAAGTGTAAAAGACATCAAAATGTAAGTCTCTAGTCTAGAAAGGATGTTGTGCACTGCAGAAATCCTTGAAATAGAGGTAGTTCACATGAAACCAGTGTTTTATACCACCAGAATTCACTGAAAAGTAGTATGCAACTGTAAAACAGTTGAAAGACAAGTGTATATAGCTTCTCAAGTTCTGAGAAGAGTGTATAATGTTGTTTCTACATGTGGTGAAGTCCCACAAGTAGAGGAGAAGGACCATTATAGGAAACAGCTAGAAATCAGTAGTAATTCTGAGCAAATACTAATGAATATCACAGACTTATGAGAGAACAAGTGTAAAAGACATCAAAATGTAAGTTTCTAGTCTAGAAAGGATGTTATACACTGCAGAAATCCTTGAAATAGAGTTAGTTCACATGAAACCAGTGTTTGAAACCACCAGAGTTCACTGAAAAGTAGTATTCAACTGTAAAACAGTTGAAAGACAAGTTTATGTAGCTTCGCAAGTTCAGAGAAGAGTGTATAAACTTGTTTGTACATGTGGTGAAGTCCCACAAGTAGAGGAGAAGGCCCATTATAGGAAACAGCTAGAAATCAGTAGTCATTCAGAGCAAATACTAATGAATATCACAGAATAGTGAGAGAACAAGTGTAAAAGACATCAAAATGTAAGTCTCTAGTCTAGACAGGATATTTTACACTACAGAAATCCTTGAAATAGAGTTAGTTCACATGAAAGCAGTGTTTGAAACCACCAGAGTTCACTGAAAAGTAGTATTCAACTGTAAAACAGTTGAAAGACAAGTTTATGTAGCTTCGCAAGTTCAGAGAAGAGTGTATAAAGTTGCTTCTACATGTGGTGAAGTCCCACAAGTAGAGGAGAAGGCCCATTATAGGAAACAGCTAGAAATCAGTAGTCATTCAGAGCAAATACTAATGAATATCACAGAATAGTGAGAGAACAAGTGTAAAAGACATCAAAATGTAAGTCTCTAGTCTAGACAGGATGTTGTACACTGCAGAAATCCTTGAAATAGAGTTAGTTCACATGAAACCAGTCTTTTATACCACCAGAATTCACTGAAAAGTAGTATTCAACTGTAAAACAGTTGAAAGACAAGTGTGTATAGCTTCTCAAGTTCTGAGAAGAGTGTATAATGTTGTTTCTACATGTGGTGAAGTCCCACAAGTAGAGGAGAAGGCCCATTATAGGAAACACCTAGAAATCAGTAGTCATTCTGAGCAAATACTAATGAATATCACAGACTTATGAGAGAACAAGTGTAAAAGACATCAAAATGTAAGTTTCTAGTCTAGAAAGGATGTTATACACTACAGAAACCTTGAAATAGAGTTACTTCACAAGAAACAAGTGTTTCAACCCACTGGAATTCACTGAAAAGTAGTATTTCAGTGTAAAACAGTTGAAAGACAAGTTTATGTAGCTTCGCAAGTTCAGAGAAGAGTGTATAAGCTTGTTTGTACATGTGGTGAAGTCCAACAAGTAGAGGAGAAGGCCCATTATAGGAAACAGCTAGAAATCAGTAGTCATTCAGAGCAAATAATAATGAATATCACAGAATAGTGAGAGAACAAGTGTAAAAGACATCAAAATGTAAGTCTCTCGTCTAGAGAGGATGTTGTACACTGCAGAAATCCTTGAAATAGAGGTAGTTCACATGAAACCAGTGTTTGAAACCACCAGAGTTCACTGAAAAGTAGTATTCAACTGTAAAACAGTTGAAAGACAAGTGTATATAGCTTCGCAAGTTCAGAGAAGAGTGTATAAAGTTGCTTCTACATGTGGTGATGTTCCACAAGTAGAGGAGAAGGCCCATTATAGGAAACAGCTAGAAATCAGTAGTCATTCAGAGCAAATACTAATGAATATCACAGAATAGTGAGAGAACAAGTGTAAAAGACATCAAAATGTAAGTCTCTAGTCTAGAAAGGATGTTGTGCACTGCAGAAATCCTTGAAATAGAGGTAGTTCACATGAAACCAGTGTTTTATACCACCAGAATTCACTGAAAAGTAGTATGCAACTGTAAAACAGTTGAAAGACAAGTGTATATAGCTTCTCAAGTTCTGAGAAGAGTGTATAATGTTGTTTCTACATGTGGTGAAGTCCCACAAGTAGAGGAGAAGGACCATTATAGGAAACAGCTAGAAATCAGTAGTAATTCTGAGCAAATACTAATGAATATCACAGACTTATGAGAGAACAAGTGTAAAAGACATCAAAATGTAAGTTTCTAGTCTAGAAAGGATGTTATACACTGCAGAAATCCTTGAAATAGAGTTAGTTCACATGAAACCAGTGTTTGAAACCACCAGAGTTCACTGAAAAGTAGTATTCAACTGTAAAACAGTTGAAAGACAAGTTTATGTAGCTTCGCAAGTTCAGAGAAGAGTGTATAAACTTGTTTGTACATGTGGTGAAGTCCCACAAGTAGAGGAGAAGGCCCATTATAGGAAACAGCTAGAAATCAGTAGTCATTCAGAGCAAATACTAATGAATATCACAGAATAGTGAGAGAACAAGTGTAAAAGACATCAAAATGTAAGTCTCTAGTCTAGACAGGATATTTTACACTACAGAAATCCTTGAAATAGAGTTAGTTCACATGAAAGCAGTGTTTGAAACCACCAGAGTTCACTGAAAAGTAGTATTCAACTGTAAAACAGTTGAAAGACAAGTTTATGTAGCTTCGCAAGTTCAGAGAAGAATGTATAAAATTGCTTCTACATGTGGTGAAGTTCCACAAGTAGAGGAGAAGGCCCATTATAGGAAACAGCTAGAAATCAGTAGTCATTCAGAGCAAATACTAATGAATATCATAGAATAGTGAGAGAACAAGTGTAAAAGACATCAAAATATAAGTCTCTAGTCTAGACAGGATGTTTTACACTACAGAAATCCTTGAAATAGAGTTAGTTCACATGAAAGCAGTGTTTGAAACCACCAGAGTTCACTGAAAAGTAGTATTCAACTGTAAAACAGTTGAAAGACAAGTTTATGTAGCTTCGCAAGTTCAGAGAAGAGTGTATAAAGTTGCTTCTACATGTGGTGAAGTCCCACAAGTAGAGGAGAAGGCCCATTATAGGAAACAGCTAGAAATCAGTAGTCATTCAGAGCAAATACTAATGAATATCACAGAATAGTGAGAGAACAAGTGTAAAAGACATCAAAATGTAAGTCTCTAGTCTAGACAGGATGTTGTACACTGCAGAAATCCTTGAAATAGAGTTAGTTCACATGAAACCAGTCTTTTATACCACCAGAATTCACTGAAAAGTAGTATTCAACTGTAAAACAGTTGAAAGACAAGTGTGTATAGCTTCTCAAGTTCTGAGAAGAGTGTATAATGTTGTTTCTACATGTGGTGAAGTCCCACAAGTAGAGGAGAAGGCCCATTATAGGAAACACCTAGAAATCAGTAGTCATTCTGAGCAAATACTAATGAATATCACAGACTTATGAGAGAACAAGTGTAAAAGACATCAAAATGTAAGTTTCTAGTCTAGAAAGGATGTTATACACTACAGAAACCTTGAAATAGAGTTACTTCACAAGAAACAAGTGTTTCAACCCACTGGAATTCACTGAAAAGTAGTATTTCAGTGTAAAACAGTTGAAAGACAAGTTTATGTAGCTTCGCAAGTTCAGAGAAGAGTGTATAAAGTTGCTTCTACATGTGGTGAAGTCCCACAAGTAGATAAGAAGGCTCATTATAGGACACTGCAAGAAAGCAGTAGTAATTCAGAGCAAATACTAATGAATATCACAGACTTATGAGAGAACAAGTGGAAAGCACATCAAAATGTAAGTTTCTAGTGTAGAAAGGATGTTGTACACTGCAGAAATCCTTGAAATAGAGGTAGTTCACATGAAACCAGTGTTTGAAACCACCAGAGTTCACTGAAAAGTAGTATTCAACTGTAAAACAGTTGAAAGACAAGTGTATATAGCTTCGCAAGTTCAGAGAAGAGTGTATAAGCTTGTTTGTACATGTGGTGAAGTCCAACAAGTAGAGGAGAAGGCCCATTATAGGAAACAGCTAGAAATCAGTAGTCATTCAGAGCAAATAATAATGAATATCACAGAATAGTGAGAGAACAAGTGTAAAAGACATCAAAATGTAAGTCTCTCGTCTAGAGAGGATGTTGTACACTGCAGAAATCCTTGAAATAGAGGTAGTTCACATGAAACCAGTGTTTGAAACCACCAGAGTTCACTGAAAAGTAGTATTCAACTGTAAAACAGTTGAAAGACAAGTGTATATAGCTTCGCAAGTTCAGAGAAGAGTGTATAAAGTTGCTTCTACATGTGGTGATGTTCCACAAGTAGAGGAGAAGGCCCATTATAGGAAACAGCTAGAAATCAGTAGTCATTCAGAGCAAATACTAATGAATATCACAGAATAGTGAGAGAACAAGTGTAAAAGACATCAAAATGTAAGTCTCTAGTCTAGACAGGATGTTTTACACTGCAGAAATCTTTGAAATAAAGTTAGTTCACATGAAACCAGTGTTTTATACTACCAGAATACACTGAAAAGTGGTATTCAACTGTAAAACAGTTGAAAGACAAGTTTATGTAGCTTCGCAAGTTCAGAGAAGAGTGTATAAACTTGTTTGTACATGTGGTGAAGTCCCACAAGTAGAGGAGAAGGCCCATTATAGGAAACAGCTAGAAATCAGTAGTCATTCTGAGCAAATACTAATGAATATCACAGAATAGTGAGAGAACAAGTGTAAAAGACATCAAAATGTAAGTTTCTAGTCTAGAAAGGATGTTATACACTACAGAAACCTTGAAATAGAGTTACTTCACAAGAAACAAGTGTTTCAACCCACTGGAATTCACTGAAAAGTAGTATTTCAGTGTAAAACAGTTGAAAGACAAGTTTATGTAGCTTCGCAAGTTCAGAGAAGAGTGTATAAGCTTGTTTGTACATGTGGTGAAGTCCAACAAGTAGAGGAGAAGGCCCATTATAGGAAACAGCTAGAAATCAGTAGTCATTCAGAGCAAATAATAATGAATATCACAGAATAGTGAGAGAACAAGTGTAAAAGACATCAAAATGTAAGTCTCTCGTCTAGAGAGGATGTTGTACACTGCAGAAATCCTTGAAATAGAGGTAGTTCACATGAAACCAGTGTTTGAAACCACCAGAGTTCACTGAAAAGTAGTATTCAACTGTAAAACAGTTGAAAGACAAGTGTATATAGCTTCGCAAGTTCAGAGAAGAGTGTATAATGTTGTTTCTACATGTGGTGAAGTCCCACAAGTAGAGGAGAAGGCCCATTATAGGAAACAGCTAGAAATCAGTAGTCATTCTGAGCAAATACTAATGAATATCACAGAATAGTGAGAGAACAAGTGTAAAAGACATCAAAATGTAAGTTTCTAGTCTAGACAGGATATTTTACACTACAGAAACCTTGAAATAGAGTTACTTCACAAGAAACAAGTGTTTCAACCCACTGGAATTCACTGAAAAGTAGTATTTCAGTGTAAAACAGTTGAAAGACAAGTTTATGTAGCTTCGCAAGTTCAGAGAAGAGTGTATAAGCTTGTTTGTACATGTGGTGAAGTCCAACAAGTAGAGGAGAAGGCCCATTATAGGAAACAGCTAGAAATCAGTAGTCATTCAGAGCAAATAATAATGAATATCACAGAATAGTGAGAGAACAAGTGTAAAAGACATCAAAATGTAAGTCTCTAGTCTAGACAGGATGTTTTACACTACAGAAATCCTTGAAATAGAGTTAGTTCACATGAAAGCAGTGTTTGAAACCACCAGAGTTCACTGAAAAGTAGTATTCAACTGTAAAACAGTTGAAAGACAAGTTTATGTAGCTTCGCAAGTTCAGAGAAGAGTGTATAAAGTTGCTTCTACATGTGGTGAAGTCCCACAAGTAGAGGAGAAGGCCCATTATAGGAAACAGCTAGAAATCAGTAGTCATTCAGAGCAAATACTAATGAATATCACAGAATAGTGAGAGAACAAGTGTAAAAGACATCAAAATGTAAGTCTCTAGTCTAGACAGGATGTTGTACACTGCAGAAATCCTTGAAATAGAGTTAGTTCACATGAAACCAGTCTTTTATACCACCAGAATTCACTGAAAAGTAGTATTCAACTGTAAAACAGTTGAAAGACAAGTGTGTATAGCTTCTCAAGTTCTGAGAAGAGTGTATAATGTTGTTTCTACATGTGGTGAAGTCCCACAAGTAGAGGAGAAGGCCCATTATAGGAAACACCTAGAAATCAGTAGTCATTCTGAGCAAATACTAATGAATATCACAGACTTATGAGAGAACAAGTGTAAAAGACATCAAAATGTAAGTTTCTAGTCTAGAAAGGATGTTATACACTACAGAAACCTTGAAATAGAGTTACTTCACAAGAAACAAGTGTTTCAACCCACTGGAATTCACTGAAAAGTAGTATTTCAGTGTAAAACAGTTGAAAGACAAGTTTATGTAGCTTCGCAAGTTCAGAGAAGAGTGTATAAGCTTGTTTGTACATGTGGTGAAGTCCCACAAGTAGAGGAGAAGGCCCATTATAGGAAACAGCTAGAAATCAGTAGTCATTCAGAGCAAATAATAATGAATATCACAGAATAGTGAGAGAACAAGTGTAAAAGACATCAAAATGTAAGTCTCTCGTCTAGAGAGGATGTTGTACACTGCAGAAATCCTTGAAATAGAGGTAGTTCACATGAAACCAGTGTTTGAAACCACCAGAGTTCACTGAAAAGTAGTATTCAACTGTAAAACAGTTGAAAGACAAGTGTATATAGCTTCGCAAGTTCAGAGAAGAGTGTATAAAGTTGCTTCTACATGTGGTGATGTTCCACAAGTAGAGGAGAAGGCCCATTATAGGAAACAGCTAGAAATCAGTAGTCATTCAGAGCAAATACTAATGAATATCACAGAATAGTGAGAGAACAAGTGTAAAAGACATCAAAATGTAAGTCTCTAGTCTAGAAAGGATGTTGTGCACTGCAGAAATCCTTGAAATAGAGTTAGCTCACATGAAACCAGTGTTTTATACCACCAGTATTCACTGAAAAGTAGTATGCAACTGTAAAACAGTTGAAAGACAAGTGTATATAGCTTCTCAAGTTCTGAGAAGAGTGTATAATGTTGTTTCTACATGTGGTGAAGTCCCACAAGTAGAGGAGAAGGCCCATTATAGGAAACACCTAGAAATCAGTAGTCATTCTGAGCAAATACTAATGAATATCACAGACTTATGAGAGAACAAGTGTAAAAGACATCAAAATGTAAGTTTCTAGTCTAGAAAGGATGTTATACACTACAGAAACCTTGAAATAGAGTTACTTCACAAGAAACAAGTGTTTCAACCCACTGGAATTCACTGAAAAGTAGTATTTCAGTGTAAAACAGTTGAAAGACAAGTTTATGTAGCTTCGCAAGTTCAGAGAAGAGTGTATAAGCTTGTTTGTACATGTGGTGAAGTCCAACAAGTAGAGGAGAAGGCCCATTATAGGAAACAGCTAGAAATCAGTAGTCATTCAGAGCAAATAATAATGAATATCACAGAATAGTGAGAGAACAAGTGTAAAAGACATCAAAATGTAAGTCTCTCGTCTAGAGAGGATGTTGTACACTGCAGAAATCCTTGAAATAGAGGTAGTTCACATGAAACCAGTGTTTGAAACCACCAGAGTTCACTGAAAAGTAGTATTCAACTGTAAAACAGTTGAAAGACAAGTGTATATAGCTTCGCAAGTTCAGAGAAGAGTGTATAAAGTTGCTTCTACATGTGGTGATGTTCCACAAGTAGAGGAGAAGGCCCATTATAGGAAACAGCTAGAAATCAGTAGTCATTCAGAGCAAATACTAATGAATATCACAGAATAGTGAGAGAACAAGTGTAAAAGACATCAAAATGTAAGTCTCTAGTCTAGAAAGGATGTTGTGCACTGCAGAAATCCTTGAAATAGAGTTAGTTCACATGAAACCAGTGTTTTATACCACCAGAATTCACTGAAAAGTAGTATGCAACTGTAAAACAGTTGAAAGACAAGTGTATATAGCTTCTCAAGTTCTGAGAAGAGTGTATAATGTTGTTTCTACATGTGGTGAAGTCCCACAAGTAGAGGAGAAGGCCCATTATAGGAAACAGCTAGAAATCAGTAGTCATTCTGAGCAAATACTAATGAATATCACAGAATAGTGAGAGAACAAGTGTAAAAGACATCAAAATGTAAGTTTCTAGTCTAGAAAGGATGTTATACACTACAGAAACCTTGAAATAGAGTTACTTCACAAGAAACAAGTGTTTCAACCCACTGGAATTCACTGAAAAGTAGTATTTCAGTGTAAAACAGTTGAAAGACAAGTTTATGTAGCTTCGCAAGTTCAGAGAAGAGTGTATAAGCTTGTTTGTACATGTGGTGAAGTCCAACAAGTAGAGGAGAAGGCCCATTATAGGAAACAGCTAGAAATCAGTAGTCATTCAGAGCAAATAATAATGAATATCACAGAATAGTGAGAGAACAAGTGTAAAAGACATCAAAATGTAAGTCTCTCGTCTAGAGAGGATGTTGTACACTGCAGAAATCCTTGAAATAGAGGTAGTTCACATGAAACCAGTGTTTGAAACCACCAGAGTTCACTGAAAAGTAGTATTCAACTGTAAAACAGTTGAAAGACAAGTGTATATAGCTTCGCAAGTTCAGAGAAGAGTGTATAAAGTTGCTTCTACATGTGGTGATGTTCCACAAGTAGAGGAGAAGGCCCATTATAGGAAACAGCTAGAAATCAGTAGTCATTCAGAGCAAATACTAATGAATATCACAGAATAGTGAGAGAACAAGTGTAAAAGACATCAAAATGTAAGTCTCTAGTCTAGAAAGGATGTTGTGCACTGCAGAAATCCTTGAAATAGAGTTAGTTCACATGAAACCAGTGTTTTATACCAGCAGAATTCACTGAAAAGTAGTATGCAACTGTAAAACAGTTGAAAGACAAGTGTATATAGCTTCTCAAGTTCTGAGAAGAGTGTATAATGTTGTTTCTACATGTGGTGAAGTCCCACAAGTAGAGGAGAAGGACCATTATAGGAAACAGCTAGAAATCAGTAGTAATTCTGAGCAAATACTAATGAATATCACAGACTTATGAGAGAACAAGTGTAAAAGACATCAAAATGTAATTTTCTAGTCTAGAAAGGATGTTATACACTGCAGAAATCCTTGAAATAGAGTTAGTTCACATGAAACCAGTGTTTGAAACCACCAGAGTTCACTGAAAAGTAGTATTCAACTGTAAAACAGTTGAAAGACAAGTTTATGTAGCTTCGCAAGTTCAGAGAAGAGTGTATAAACTTGTTTGTACATGTGGTGAAGTCCCACAAGTAGAGGAGAAGGCCCATTATAGGAAACAGCTAGAAATCAGTAGTCATTCTGAGCAAATACTAATGAATATCACAGAATAGTGAGAGAACAAGTGTAAAAGACATCAAAATGTAAGTTTCTAGTCTAGACAGGATATTTTACACTACAGAAACCTTGAAATAGAGTTACTTCACAAGAAACAAGTGTTTCAACCCACTGGAATTCACTGAAAAGTAGTATTTCAGTGTAAAACAGTTGAAAGACAAGTTTATGTAGCTTCGCAAGTTCAGAGAAGAGTGTATAAGCTTGTTTGTACATGTGGTGAAGTCCAACAAGTAGAGGAGAAGGCCCATTATAGGAAACAGCTAGAAATCAGTAGTCATTCAGAGCAAATAATAATGAATATCACAGAATAGTGAGAGAACAAGTGTAAAAGACATCAAAATGTAAGTCTCTAGTCTAGACAGGATGTTTTACACTACAGAAATCCTTGAAATAGAGTTAGTTCACATGAAAGCAGTGTTTGAAACCACCAGAGTTCACTGAAAAGTAGTATTCAACTGTAAAACAGTTGAAAGACAAGTTTATGTAGCTTCGCAAGTTCAGAGAAGAGTGTATAAAGTTGCTTCTACATGTGGTGAAGTCCCACAAGTAGAGGAGAAGGCCCATTATAGGAAACAGCTAGAAATCAGTAGTCATTCAGAGCAAATACTAATGAATATCACAGAATAGTGAGAGAACAAGTGTAAAAGACATCAAAATGTAAGTCTCTAGTCTAGACAGGATGTTGTACACTGCAGAAATCCTTGAAATAGAGTTAGTTCACATGAAACCAGTCTTTTATACCACCAGAATTCACTGAAAAGTAGTATTCAACTGTAAAACAGTTGAAAGACAAGTGTGTATAGCTTCTCAAGTTCTGAGAAGAGTGTATAATGTTGTTTCTACATGTGGTGAAGTCCCACAAGTAGAGGAGAAGGCCCATTATAGGAAACAGCTAGAAATCAGTAGTCATTCAGAGCAAATACTAATGAATATCACAGAATAGTGAGAGAACAAGTGTAAAAGACATCAAAATGTAAGTCTCTAGTCTAGAAAGGATGTTGTGCACTGCAGAAATCCTTGAAATAGAGTTAGCTCACATGAAACCAGTGTTTTATACCACCAGTATTCACTGAAAAGTAGTATGCAACTGTAAAACAGTTGAAAGACAAGTGTATATAGCTTCTCAAGTTCTGAGAAGAGTGTATAATGTTGTTTCTACATGTGGTGAAGTCCCACAAGTAGAGGAGAAGGCCCATTATAGGAAACACCTAGAAATCAGTAGTCATTCTGAGCAAATACTAATGAATATCACAGACTTATGAGAGAACAAGTGTAAAAGACATCAAAATGTAAGTTTCTAGTCTAGAAAGGATGTTATACACTACAGAAACCTTGAAATAGAGTTACTTCACAAGAAACAAGTGTTTCAACCCACTGGAATTCACTGAAAAGTAGTATTTCAGTGTAAAACAGTTGAAAGACAAGTTTATGTAGCTTCGCAAGTTCAGAGAAGAGTGTATAAGCTTGTTTGTACATGTGGTGAAGTCCAACAAGTAGAGGAGAAGGCCCATTATAGGAAACAGCTAGAAATCAGTAGTCATTCAGAGCAAATAATAATGAATATCACAGAATAGTGAGAGAACAAGTGTAAAAGACATCAAAATGTAAGTCTCTCGTCTAGAGAGGATGTTGTACACTGCAGAAATCCTTGAAATAGAGGTAGTTCACATGAAACCAGTGTTTGAAACCACCAGAGTTCACTGAAAAGTAGTATTCAACTGTAAAACAGTTGAAAGACAAGTGTATATAGCTTCGCAAGTTCAGAGAAGAGTGTATAAAGTTGCTTCTACATGTGGTGATGTTCCACAAGTAGAGGAGAAGGCCCATTATAGGAAACAGCTAGAAATCAGTAGTCATTCAGAGCAAATACTAATGAATATCACAGAATAGTGAGAGAACAAGTGTAAAAGACATCAAAATGTAAGTCTCTAGTCTAGAAAGGATGTTGTGCACTGCAGAAATCCTTGAAATAGAGTTAGTTCACATGAAACCAGTGTTTTATACCACCAGAATTCACTGAAAAGTAGTATGCAACTGTAAAACAGTTGAAAGACAAGTGTATATAGCTTCTCAAGTTCTGAGAAGAGTGTATAATGTTGTTTCTACATGTGGTGAAGTCCCACAAGTAGAGGAGAAGGCCCATTATAGGAAACAGCTAGAAATCAGTAGTCATTCTGAGCAAATACTAATGAATATCACAGAATAGTGAGAGAACAAGTGTAAAAGACATCAAAATGTAAGTTTCTAGTCTAGAAAGGATGTTATACACTACAGAAACCTTGAAATAGAGTTACTTCACAAGAAACAAGTGTTTCAACCCACTGGAATTCACTGAAAAGTAGTATTTCAGTGTAAAACAGTTGAAAGACAAGTTTATGTAGCTTCGCAAGTTCAGAGAAGAGTGTATAAGCTTGTTTGTACATGTGGTGAAGTCCAACAAGTAGAGGAGAAGGCCCATTATAGGAAACAGCTAGAAATCAGTAGTCATTCAGAGCAAATAATAATGAATATCACAGAATAGTGAGAGAACAAGTGTAAAAGACATCAAAATGTAAGTCTCTCGTCTAGAGAGGATGTTGTACACTGCAGAAATCCTTGAAATAGAGGTAGTTCACATGAAACCAGTGTTTGAAACCACCAGAGTTCACTGAAAAGTAGTATTCAACTGTAAAACAGTTGAAAGACAAGTGTATATAGCTTCGCAAGTTCAGAGAAGAGTGTATAAAGTTGCTTCTACATGTGGTGATGTTCCACAAGTAGAGGAGAAGGCCCATTATAGGAAACAGCTAGAAATCAGTAGTCATTCAGAGCAAATACTAATGAATATCACAGAATAGTGAGAGAACAAGTGTAAAAGACATCAAAATGTAAGTCTCTAGTCTAGAAAGGATGTTGTGCACTGCAGAAATCCTTGAAATAGAGTTAGTTCACATGAAACCAGTGTTTTATACCAGCAGAATTCACTGAAAAGTAGTATGCAACTGTAAAACAGTTGAAAGACAAGTGTATATAGCTTCTCAAGTTCTGAGAAGAGTGTATAATGTTGTTTCTACATGTGGTGAAGTCCCACAAGTAGAGGAGAAGGACCATTATAGGAAACAGCTAGAAATCAGTAGTAATTCTGAGCAAATACTAATGAATATCACAGACTTATGAGAGAACAAGTGTAAAAGACATCAAAATGTAATTTTCTAGTCTAGAAAGGATGTTATACACTGCAGAAATCCTTGAAATAGAGTTAGTTCACATGAAACCAGTGTTTGAAACCACCAGAGTTCACTGAAAAGTAGTATTCAACTGTAAAACAGTTGAAAGACAAGTTTATGTAGCTTCGCAAGTTCAGAGAAGAGTGTATAAACTTGTTTGTACATGTGGTGAAGTCCCACAAGTAGAGGAGAAGGCCCATTATAGGAAACAGCTAGAAATCAGTAGTCATTCTGAGCAAATACTAATGAATATCACAGAATAGTGAGAGAACAAGTGTAAAAGACATCAAAATGTAAGTTTCTAGTCTAGACAGGATATTTTACACTACAGAAACCTTGAAATAGAGTTACTTCACAAGAAACAAGTGTTTCAACCCACTGGAATTCACTGAAAAGTAGTATTTCAGTGTAAAACAGTTGAAAGACAAGTGTATATAGCTTCGCAAGTTCAGAGAAGAGTGTATAAGCTTGTTTGTACATGTGGTGAAGTCCAACAAGTAGAGGAGAAGGCCCATTATAGGAAACAGCTAGAAATCAGTAGTCATTCAGAGCAAATAATAATGAATATCACAGAATAGTGAGAGAACAAGTGTAAAAGACATCAAAATGTAAGTCTCTAGTCTAGACAGGATGTTTTACACTACAGAAATCCTTGAAATAGAGTTAGTTCACATGAAAGCAGTGTTTGAAACCACCAGAGTTCACTGAAAAGTAGTATTCAACTGTAAAACAGTTGAAAGACAAGTTTATGTAGCTTCGCAAGTTCAGAGAAGAGTGTATAAAGTTGCTTCTACATGTGGTGAAGTCCCACAAGTAGAGGAGAAGGCCCATTATAGGAAACAGCTAGAAATCAGTAGTCATTCAGAGCAAATACTAATGAATATCACAGAATAGTGAGAGAACAAGTGTAAAAGACATCAAAATGTAAGTCTCTAGTCTAGACAGGATGTTGTACACTGCAGAAATCCTTGAAATAGAGTTAGTTCACATGAAACCAGTCTTTTATACCACCAGAATTCACTGAAAAGTAGTATTCAACTGTAAAACAGTTGAAAGACAAGTGTGTATAGCTTCTCAAGTTCTGAGAAGAGTGTATAATGTTGTTTCTACATGTGGTGAAGTCCCACAAGTAGAGGAGAAGGCCCATTATAGGAAACACCTAGAAATCAGTAGTCATTCTGAGCAAATACTAATGAATATCACAGACTTATGAGAGAACAAGTGTAAAAGACATCAAAATGTAAGTTTCTAGTCTAGAAAGGATGTTATACACTACAGAAACCTTGAAATAGAGTTACTTCACAAGAAACAAGTGTTTCAACCCACTGGAATTCACTGAAAAGTAGTATTTCAGTGTAAAACAGTTGAAAGACAAGTTTATGTAGCTTCGCAAGTTCAGAGAAGAGTGTATAAGCTTGTTTGTACATGTGGTGAAGTCCCACAAGTAGAGGAGAAGGCCCATTATAGGAAACAGCTAGAAATCAGTAGTCATTCAGAGCAAATAATAATGAATATCACAGAATAGTGAGAGAACAAGTGTAAAAGACATCAAAATGTAAGTCTCTCGTCTAGAGAGGATGTTGTACACTGCAGAAATCCTTGAAATAGATGTAGTTCACATGAAACCAGTGTTTGAAACCACCAGAGTTCACTGAAAAGTAGTATTCAACTGTAAAACAGTTGAAAGACAAGTGTATATAGCTTCGCAAGTTCAGAGAAGAGTGTATAAAGTTGCTTCTACATGTGGTGATGTTCCACAAGTAGAGGAGAAGGCCCATTATAGGAAACAGCTAGAAATCAGTAGTCATTCAGAGCAAATACTAATGAATATCACAGAATAGTGAGAGAACAAGTGTAAAAGACATCAAAATGTAAGTCTCTAGTCTAGAAAGGATGTTGTGCACTGCAGAAATCCTTGAAATAGAGTTAGCTCACATGAAACCAGTGTTTTATACCACCAGTATTCACTGAAAAGTAGTATGCAACTGTAAAACAGTTGAAAGACAAGTGTATATAGCTTCTCAAGTTCTGAGAAGAGTGTATAATGTTGTTTCTACATGTGGTGAAGTCCCACAAGTAGAGGAGAAGGCCCATTATAGGAAACACCTAGAAATCAGTAGTCATTCTGAGCAAATACTAATGAATATCACAGACTTATGAGAGAACAAGTGTAAAAGACATCAAAATGTAAGTTTCTAGTCTAGAAAGGATGTTATACACTACAGAAACCTTGAAATAGAGTTACTTCACAAGAAACAAGTGTTTCAACCCACTGGAATTCACTGAAAAGTAGTATTTCAGTGTAAAACAGTTGAAAGACAAGTTTATGTAGCTTCGCAAGTTCAGAGAAGAGTGTATAAGCTTGTTTGTACATGTGGTGAAGTCCAACAAGTAGAGGAGAAGGCCCATTATAGGAAACAGCTAGAAATCAGTAGTCATTCAGAGCAAATAATAATGAATATCACAGAATAGTGAGAGAACAAGTGTAAAAGACATCAAAATGTAAGTCTCTCGTCTAGAGAGGATGTTGTACACTGCAGAAATCCTTGAAATAGAGGTAGTTCACATGAAACCAGTGTTTGAAACCACCAGAGTTCACTGAAAAGTAGTATTCAACTGTAAAACAGTTGAAAGACAAGTGTATATAGCTTCGCAAGTTCAGAGAAGAGTGTATAAAGTTGCTTCTACATGTGGTGATGTTCCACAAGTAGAGGAGAAGGCCCATTATAGGAAACAGCTAGAAATCAGTAGTCATTCAGAGCAAATACTAATGAATATCACAGAATAGTGAGAGAACAAGTGTAAAAGACATCAAAATGTAAGTCTCTAGTCTAGAAAGGATGTTGTGCACTGCAGAAATCCTTGAAATAGAGTTAGTTCACATGAAACCAGTGTTTTATACCACCAGAATTCACTGAAAAGTAGTATGCAACTGTAAAACAGTTGAAAGACAAGTGTATATAGCTTCTCAAGTTCTGAGAAGAGTGTATAATGTTGTTTCTACATGTGGTGAAGTCCCACAAGTAGAGGAGAAGGCCCATTATAGGAAACAGCTAGAAATCAGTAGTCATTCTGAGCAAATACTAATGAATATCACAGAATAGTGAGAGAACAAGTGTAAAAGACATCAAAATGTAAGTTTCTAGTCTAGAAAGGATGTTATACACTACAGAAACCTTGAAATAGAGTTACTTCACAAGAAACAAGTGTTTCAACCCACTGGAATTCACTGAAAAGTAGTATTTCAGTGTAAAACAGTTGAAAGACAAGTTTATGTAGCTTCGCAAGTTCAGAGAAGAGTGTATAAGCTTGTTTGTACATGTGGTGAAGTCCAACAAGTAGAGGAGAAGGCCCATTATAGGAAACAGCTAGAAATCAGTAGTCATTCAGAGCAAATAATAATGAATATCACAGAATAGTGAGAGAACAAGTGTAAAAGACATCAAAATGTAAGTCTCTCGTCTAGAGAGGATGTTGTACACTGCAGAAATCCTTGAAATAGAGGTAGTTCACATGAAACCAGTGTTTGAAACCACCAGAGTTCACTGAAAAGTAGTATTCAACTGTAAAACAGTTGAAAGACAAGTGTATATAGCTTCGCAAGTTCAGAGAAGAGTGTATAAAGTTGCTTCTACATGTGGTGATGTTCCACAAGTAGAGGAGAAGGCCCATTATAGGAAACAGCTAGAAATCAGTAGTCATTCAGAGCAAATACTAATGAATATCACAGAATAGTGAGAGAACAAGTGTAAAAGACATCAAAATGTAAGTCTCTAGTCTAGAAAGGATGTTGTGCACTGCAGAAATCCTTGAAATAGAGTTAGTTCACATGAAACCAGTGTTTTATACCAGCAGAATTCACTGAAAAGTAGTATGCAACTGTAAAACAGTTGAAAGACAAGTGTATATAGCTTCTCAAGTTCTGAGAAGAGTGTATAATGTTGTTTCTACATGTGGTGAAGTCCCACAAGTAGAGGAGAAGGACCATTATAGGAAACAGCTAGAAATCAGTAGTAATTCTGAGCAAATACTAATGAATATCACAGACTTATGAGAGAACAAGTGTAAAAGACATCAAAATGTAATTTTCTAGTCTAGAAAGGATGTTATACACTGCAGAAATCCTTGAAATAGAGTTAGTTCACATGAAACCAGTGTTTGAAACCACCAGAGTTCACTGAAAAGTAGTATTCAACTGTAAAACAGTTGAAAGACAAGTTTATGTAGCTTCGCAAGTTCAGAGAAGAGTGTATAAACTTGTTTGTACATGTGGTGAAGTCCCACAAGTAGAGGAGAAGGCCCATTATAGGAAACAGCTAGAAATCAGTAGTCATTCTGAGCAAATACTAATGAATATCACAGAATAGTGAGAGAACAAGTGTAAAAGACATCAAAATGTAAGTTTCTAGTCTAGACAGGATATTTTACACTACAGAAACCTTGAAATAGAGTTACTTCACAAGAAACAAGTGTTTCAACCCACTGGAATTCACTGAAAAGTAGTATTTCAGTGTAAAACAGTTGAAAGACAAGTTTATGTAGCTTCGCAAGTTCAGAGAAGAGTGTATAAGCTTGTTTGTACATGTGGTGAAGTCCAACAAGTAGAGGAGAAGGCCCATTATAGGAAACAGCTAGAAATCAGTAGTCATTCAGAGCAAATAATAATGAATATCACAGAATAGTGAGAGAACAAGTGTAAAAGACATCAAAATGTAAGTCTCTAGTCTAGACAGGATGTTTTACACTACAGAAATCCTTGAAATAGAGTTAGTTCACATGAAAGCAGTGTTTGAAACCACCAGAGTTCACTGAAAAGTAGTATTCAACTGTAAAACAGTTGAAAGACAAGTTTATGTAGCTTCGCAAGTTCAGAGAAGAGTGTATAAAGTTGCTTCTACATGTGGTGAAGTCCCACAAGTAGAGGAGAAGGCCCATTATAGGAAACAGCTAGAAATCAGTAGTCATTCAGAGCAAATACTAATGAATATCACAGAATAGTGAGAGAACAAGTGTAAAAGACATCAAAATGTAAGTCTCTAGTCTAGACAGGATGTTGTACACTGCAGAAATCCTTGAAATAGAGTTAGTTCACATGAAACCAGTCTTTTATACCACCAGAATTCACTGAAAAGTAGTATTCAACTGTAAAACAGTTGAAAGACAAGTGTGTATAGCTTCTCAAGTTCTGAGAAGAGTGTATAATGTTGTTTCTACATGTGGTGAAGTCCCACAAGTAGAGGAGAAGGCCCATTATAGGAAACACCTAGAAATCAGTAGTCATTCTGAGCAAATACTAATGAATATCACAGACTTATGAGAGAACAAGTGTAAAAGACATCAAAATGTAAGTTTCTAGTCTAGAAAGGATGTTATACACTACAGAAACCTTGAAATAGAGTTACTTCACAAGAAACAAGTGTTTCAACCCACTGGAATTCACTGAAAAGTAGTATTTCAGTGTAAAACAGTTGAAAGACAAGTTTATGTAGCTTCGCAAGTTCAGAGAAGAGTGTATAAGCTTGTTTGTACATGTGGTGAAGTCCCACAAGTAGAGGAGAAGGCCCATTATAGGAAACAGCTAGAAATCAGTAGTCATTCAGAGCAAATAATAATGAATATCACAGAATAGTGAGAGAACAAGTGTAAAAGACATCAAAATGTAAGTCTCTCGTCTAGAGAGGATGTTGTACACTGCAGAAATCCTTGAAATAGAGGTAGTTCACATGAAACCAGTGTTTGAAACCACCAGAGTTCACTGAAAAGTAGTATTCAACTGTAAAACAGTTGAAAGACAAGTGTATATAGCTTCGCAAGTTCAGAGAAGAGTGTATAAAGTTGCTTCTACATGTGGTGATGTTCCACAAGTAGAGGAGAAGGCCCATTATAGGAAACAGCTAGAAATCAGTAGTCATTCAGAGCAAATACTAATGAATATCACAGAATAGTGAGAGAACAAGTGTAAAAGACATCAAAATGTAAGTCTCTAGTCTAGAAAGGATGTTGTGCACTGCAGAAATCCTTGAAATAGAGTTAGCTCACATGAAACCAGTGTTTTATACCACCAGTATTCACTGAAAAGTAGTATGCAACTGTAAAACAGTTGAAAGACAAGTGTATATAGCTTCTCAAGTTCTGAGAAGAGTGTATAATGTTGTTTCTACATGTGGTGAAGTCCCACAAGTAGAGGAGAAGGCCCATTATAGGAAACACCTAGAAATCAGTAGTCATTCTGAGCAAATACTAATGAATATCACAGACTTATGAGAGAACAAGTGTAAAAGACATCAAAATGTAAGTTTCTAGTCTAGAAAGGATGTTATACACTACAGAAACCTTGAAATAGAGTTACTTCACAAGAAACAAGTGTTTCAACCCACTGGAATTCACTGAAAAGTAGTATTTCAGTGTAAAACAGTTGAAAGACAAGTTTATGTAGCTTCGCAAGTTCAGAGAAGAGTGTATAAGCTTGTTTGTACATGTGGTGAAGTCCAACAAGTAGAGGAGAAGGCCCATTATAGGAAACAGCTAGAAATCAGTAGTCATTCAGAGCAAATAATAATGAATATCACAGAATAGTGAGAGAACAAGTGTAAAAGACATCAAAATGTAAGTCTCTCGTCTAGAGAGGATGTTGTACACTGCAGAAATCCTTGAAATAGAGGTAGTTCACATGAAACCAGTGTTTGAAACCACCAGAGTTCACTGAAAAGTAGTATTCAACTGTAAAACAGTTGAAAGACAAGTGTATATAGCTTCGCAAGTTCAGAGAAGAGTGTATAAAGTTGCTTCTACATGTGGTGATGTTCCACAAGTAGAGGAGAAGGCCCATTATAGGAAACAGCTAGAAATCAGTAGTCATTCAGAGCAAATACTAATGAATATCACAGAATAGTGAGAGAACAAGTGTAAAAGACATCAAAATGTAAGTCTCTAGTCTAGAAAGGATGTTGTGCACTGCAGAAATCCTTGAAATAGAGGTAGTTCACATGAAACCAGTGTTTTATACCACCAGAATTCACTGAAAAGTAGTATGCAACTGTAAAACAGTTGAAAGACAAGTGTATATAGCTTCTCAAGTTCTGAGAAGAGTGTATAATGTTGTTTCTACATGTGGTGAAGTCCCACAAGTAGAGGAGAAGGACCATTATAGGAAACAGCTAGAAATCAGTAGTAATTCTGAGCAAATACTAATGAATATCACAGACTTATGAGAGAACAAGTGTAAAAGACATCAAAATGTAAGTTTCTAGTCTAGAAAGGATGTTATACACTGCAGAAATCCTTGAAATAGAGTTAGTTCACATGAAACCAGTGTTTGAAACCACCAGAGTTCACTGAAAAGTAGTATTCAACTGTAAAACAGTTGAAAGACAAGTTTATGTAGCTTCGCAAGTTCAGAGAAGAGTGTATAAACTTGTTTGTACATGTGGTGAAGTCCCACAAGTAGAGGAGAAGGCCCATTATAGGAAACAGCTAGAAATCAGTAGTCATTCAGAGCAAATACTAATGAATATCACAGAATAGTGAGAGAACAAGTGTAAAAGACATCAAAATGTAAGTCTCTAGTCTAGACAGGATATTTTACACTACAGAAATCCTTGAAATAGAGTTAGTTCACATGAAAGCAGTGTTTGAAACCACCAGAGTTCACTGAAAAGTAGTATTCAACTGTAAAACAGTTGAAAGACAAGTTTATGTAGCTTCGCAAGTTCAGAGAAGAATGTATAAAATTGCTTCTACATGTGGTGAAGTTCCACAAGTAGAGGAGAAGGCCCATTATAGGAAACAGCTAGAAATCAGTAGTCATTCAGAGCAAATACTAATGAATATCATAGAATAGTGAGAGAACAAGTGTAAAAGACATCAAAATATAAGTCTCTAGTCTAGACAGGATGTTTTACACTACAGAAATCCTTGAAATAGAGTTAGTTCACATGAAAGCAGTGTTTGAAACCACCAGAGTTCACTGAAAAGTAGTATTCAACTGTAAAACAGTTGAAAGACAAGTTTATGTAGCTTCGCAAGTTCAGAGAAGAGTGTATAAAGTTGCTTCTACATGTGGTGAAGTCCCACAAGTAGAGGAGAAGGCCCATTATAGGAAACAGCTAGAAATCAGTAGTCATTCAGAGCAAATACTAATGAATATCACAGAATAGTGAGAGAACAAGTGTAAAAGACATCAAAATGTAAGTCTCTAGTCTAGACAGGATGTTGTACACTGCAGAAATCCTTGAAATAGAGTTAGTTCACATGAAACCAGTCTTTTATACCACCAGAATTCACTGAAAAGTAGTATTCAACTGTAAAACAGTTGAAAGACAAGTGTGTATAGCTTCTCAAGTTCTGAGAAGAGTGTATAATGTTGTTTCTACATGTGGTGAAGTCCCACAAGTAGAGGAGAAGGCCCATTATAGGAAACACCTAGAAATCAGTAGTCATTCTGAGCAAATACTAATGAATATCACAGACTTATGAGAGAACAAGTGTAAAAGACATCAAAATGTAAGTTTCTAGTCTAGAAAGGATGTTATACACTACAGAAACCTTGAAATAGAGTTACTTCACAAGAAACAAGTGTTTCAACCCACTGGAATTCACTGAAAAGTAGTATTTCAGTGTAAAACAGTTGAAAGACAAGTTTATGTAGCTTCGCAAGTTCAGAGAAGAGTGTATAAAGTTGCTTCTACATGTGGTGAAGTCCCACAAGTAGATAAGAAGGCTCATTATAGGACACTGCAAGAAAGCAGTAGTAATTCAGAGCAAATACTAATGAATATCACAGACTTATGAGAGAACAAGTGGAAAGCACATCAAAATGTAAGTTTCTAGTGTAGAAAGGATGTTGTACACTGCAGAAATCCTTGAAATAGAGGTAGTTCACATGAAACCAGTGTTTGAAACCACCAGAGTTCACTGAAAAGTAGTATTCAACTGTAAAACAGTTGAAAGACAAGTGTATATAGCTTCGCAAGTTCAGAGAAGAGTGTATAAGCTTGTTTGTACATGTGGTGAAGTCCAACAAGTAGAGGAGAAGGCCCATTATAGGAAACAGCTAGAAATCAGTAGTCATTCAGAGCAAATAATAATGAATATCACAGAATAGTGAGAGAACAAGTGTAAAAGACATCAAAATGTAAGTCTCTCGTCTAGAGAGGATGTTGTACACTGCAGAAATCCTTGAAATAGAGGTAGTTCACATGAAACCAGTGTTTGAAACCACCAGAGTTCACTGAAAAGTAGTATTCAACTGTAAAACAGTTGAAAGACAAGTGTATATAGCTTCGCAAGTTCAGAGAAGAGTGTATAAAGTTGCTTCTACATGTGGTGATGTTCCACAAGTAGAGGAGAAGGCCCATTATAGGAAACAGCTAGAAATCAGTAGTCATTCAGAGCAAATACTAATGAATATCACAGAATAGTGAGAGAACAAGTGTAAAAGACATCAAAATGTAAGTCTCTAGTCTAGAAAGGATGTTGTGCACTGCAGAAATCCTTGAAATAGAGTTAGCTCACATGAAACCAGTGTTTTATACCACCAGTATTCACTGAAAAGTAGTATGCAACTGTAAAACAGTTGAAAGACAAGTGTATATAGCTTCTCAAGTTCTGAGAAGAGTGTATAATGTTGTTTCTACATGTGGTGAAGTCCCACAAGTAGAGGAGAAGGCCCATTATAGGAAACACCTAGAAATCAGTAGTCATTCTGAGCAAATACTAATGAATATCACAGACTTATGAGAGAACAAGTGTAAAAGACATCAAAATGTAAGTTTCTAGTCTAGAAAGGATGTTATACACTACAGAAACCTTGAAATAGAGTTACTTCACAAGAAACAAGTGTTTCAACCCACTGGAATTCACTGAAAAGTAGTATTTCAGTGTAAAACAGTTGAAAGACAAGTTTATGTAGCTTCGCAAGTTCAGAGAAGAGTGTATAAGCTTGTTTGTACATGTGGTGAAGTCCAACAAGTAGAGGAGAAGGCCCATTATAGGAAACAGCTAGAAATCAGTAGTCATTCAGAGCAAATAATAATGAATATCACAGAATAGTGAGAGAACAAGTGTAAAAGACATCAAAATGTAAGTCTCTCGTCTAGAGAGGATGTTGTACACTGCAGAAATCCTTGAAATAGAGGTAGTTCACATGAAACCAGTGTTTGAAACCACCAGAGTTCACTGAAAAGTAGTATTCAACTGTAAAACAGTTGAAAGACAAGTGTATATAGCTTCGCAAGTTCAGAGAAGAGTGTATAAAGTTGCTTCTACATGTGGTGATGTTCCACAAGTAGAGGAGAAGGCCCATTATAGGAAACAGCTAGAAATCAGTAGTCATTCAGAGCAAATACTAATGAATATCACAGAATAGTGAGAGAACAAGTGTAAAAGACATCAAAATGTAAGTCTCTAGTCTAGAAAGGATGTTGTGCACTGCAGAAATCCTTGAAATAGAGTTAGTTCACATGAAACCAGTGTTTTATACCACCAGAATTCACTGAAAAGTAGTATGCAACTGTAAAACAGTTGAAAGACAAGTGTATATAGCTTCTCAAGTTCTGAGAAGAGTGTATAATGTTGTTTCTACATGTGGTGAAGTCCCACAAGTAGAGGAGAAGGCCCATTATAGGAAACAGCTAGAAATCAGTAGTCATTCTGAGCAAATACTAATGAATATCACAGAATAGTGAGAGAACAAGTGTAAAAGACATCAAAATGTAAGTTTCTAGTCTAGAAAGGATGTTATACACTACAGAAACCTTGAAATAGAGTTACTTCACAAGAAACAAGTGTTTCAACCCACTGGAATTCACTGAAAAGTAGTATTTCAGTGTAAAACAGTTGAAAGACAAGTTTATGTAGCTTCGCAAGTTCAGAGAAGAGTGTATAAGCTTGTTTGTACATGTGGTGAAGTCCAACAAGTAGAGGAGAAGGCCCATTATAGGAAACAGCTAGAAATCAGTAGTCATTCAGAGCAAATAATAATGAATATCACAGAATAGTGAGAGAACAAGTGTAAAAGACATCAAAATGTAAGTCTCTCGTCTAGAGAGGATGTTGTACACTGCAGAAATCCTTGAAATAGAGGTAGTTCACATGAAACCAGTGTTTGAAACCACCAGAGTTCACTGAAAAGTAGTATTCAACTGTAAAACAGTTGAAAGACAAGTGTATATAGCTTCGCAAGTTCAGAGAAGAGTGTATAAAGTTGCTTCTACATGTGGTGATGTTCCACAAGTAGAGGAGAAGGCCCATTATAGGAAACAGCTAGAAATCAGTAGTCATTCAGAGCAAATACTAATGAATATCACAGAATAGTGAGAGAACAAGTGTAAAAGACATCAAAATGTAAGTCTCTAGTCTAGAAAGGATGTTGTGCACTGCAGAAATCCTTGAAATAGAGTTAGTTCACATGAAACCAGTGTTTTATACCAGCAGAATTCACTGAAAAGTAGTATGCAACTGTAAAACAGTTGAAAGACAAGTGTATATAGCTTCTCAAGTTCTGAGAAGAGTGTATAATGTTGTTTCTACATGTGGTGAAGTCCCACAAGTAGAGGAGAAGGACCATTATAGGAAACAGCTAGAAATCAGTAGTAATTCTGAGCAAATACTAATGAATATCACAGACTTATGAGAGAACAAGTGTAAAAGACATCAAAATGTAATTTTCTAGTCTAGAAAGGATGTTATACACTGCAGAAATCCTTGAAATAGAGTTAGTTCACATGAAACCAGTGTTTGAAACCACCAGAGTTCACTGAAAAGTAGTATTCAACTGTAAAACAGTTGAAAGACAAGTTTATGTAGCTTCGCAAGTTCAGAGAAGAGTGTATAAACTTGTTTGTACATGTGGTGAAGTCCCACAAGTAGAGGAGAAGGCCCATTATAGGAAACAGCTAGAAATCAGTAGTCATTCTGAGCAAATACTAATGAATATCACAGAATAGTGAGAGAACAAGTGTAAAAGACATCAAAATGTAAGTTTCTAGTCTAGACAGGATATTTTACACTACAGAAACCTTGAAATAGAGTTACTTCACAAGAAACAAGTGTTTCAACCCACTGGAATTCACTGAAAAGTAGTATTTCAGTGTAAAACAGTTGAAAGACAAGTTTATGTAGCTTCGCAAGTTCAGAGAAGAGTGTATAAGCTTGTTTGTACATGTGGTGAAGTCCAACAAGTAGAGGAGAAGGCCCATTATAGGAAACAGCTAGAAATCAGTAGTCATTCAGAGCAAATAATAATGAATATCACAGAATAGTGAGAGAACAAGTGTAAAAGACATCAAAATGTAAGTCTCTAGTCTAGACAGGATGTTTTACACTACAGAAATCCTTGAAATAGAGTTAGTTCACATGAAAGCAGTGTTTGAAACCACCAGAGTTCACTGAAAAGTAGTATTCAACTGTAAAACAGTTGAAAGACAAGTTTATGTAGCTTCGCAAGTTCAGAGAAGAGTGTATAAAGTTGCTTCTACATGTGGTGAAGTCCCACAAGTAGAGGAGAAGGCCCATTATAGGAAACAGCTAGAAATCAGTAGTCATTCAGAGCAAATACTAATGAATATCACAGAATAGTGAGAGAACAAGTGTAAAAGACATCAAAATGTAAGTCTCTAGTCTAGACAGGATGTTGTACACTGCAGAAATCCTTGAAATAGAGTTAGTTCACATGAAACCAGTCTTTTATACCACCAGAATTCACTGAAAAGTAGTATTCAACTGTAAAACAGTTGAAAGACAAGTGTGTATAGCTTCTCAAGTTCTGAGAAGAGTGTATAATGTTGTTTCTACATGTGGTGAAGTCCCACAAGTAGAGGAGAAGGCCCATTATAGGAAACAGCTAGAAATCAGTAGTCATTCAGAGCAAATACTAATGAATATCACAGAATAGTGAGAGAACAAGTGTAAAAGACATCAAAATGTAAGTCTCTAGTCTAGAAAGGATGTTGTGCACTGCAGAAATCCTTGAAATAGAGTTAGCTCACATGAAACCAGTGTTTTATACCACCAGTATTCACTGAAAAGTAGTATGCAACTGTAAAACAGTTGAAAGACAAGTGTATATAGCTTCTCAAGTTCTGAGAAGAGTGTATAATGTTGTTTCTACATGTGGTGAAGTCCCACAAGTAGAGGAGAAGGCCCATTATAGGAAACACCTAGAAATCAGTAGTCATTCTGAGCAAATACTAATGAATATCACAGACTTATGAGAGAACAAGTGTAAAAGACATCAAAATGTAAGTTTCTAGTCTAGAAAGGATGTTATACACTACAGAAACCTTGAAATAGAGTTACTTCACAAGAAACAAGTGTTTCAACCCACTGGAATTCACTGAAAAGTAGTATTTCAGTGTAAAACAGTTGAAAGACAAGTTTATGTAGCTTCGCAAGTTCAGAGAAGAGTGTATAAGCTTGTTTGTACATGTGGTGAAGTCCAACAAGTAGAGGAGAAGGCCCATTATAGGAAACAGCTAGAAATCAGTAGTCATTCAGAGCAAATAATAATGAATATCACAGAATAGTGAGAGAACAAGTGTAAAAGACATCAAAATGTAAGTCTCTCGTCTAGAGAGGATGTTGTACACTGCAGAAATCCTTGAAATAGAGGTAGTTCACATGAAACCAGTGTTTGAAACCACCAGAGTTCACTGAAAAGTAGTATTCAACTGTAAAACAGTTGAAAGACAAGTGTATATAGCTTCGCAAGTTCAGAGAAGAGTGTATAAAGTTGCTTCTACATGTGGTGATGTTCCACAAGTAGAGGAGAAGGCCCATTATAGGAAACAGCTAGAAATCAGTAGTCATTCAGAGCAAATACTAATGAATATCACAGAATAGTGAGAGAACAAGTGTAAAAGACATCAAAATGTAAGTCTCTAGTCTAGAAAGGATGTTGTGCACTGCAGAAATCCTTGAAATAGAGTTAGTTCACATGAAACCAGTGTTTTATACCACCAGAATTCACTGAAAAGTAGTATGCAACTGTAAAACAGTTGAAAGACAAGTGTATATAGCTTCTCAAGTTCTGAGAAGAGTGTATAATGTTGTTTCTACATGTGGTGAAGTCCCACAAGTAGAGGAGAAGGCCCATTATAGGAAACAGCTAGAAATCAGTAGTCATTCTGAGCAAATACTAATGAATATCACAGAATAGTGAGAGAACAAGTGTAAAAGACATCAAAATGTAAGTTTCTAGTCTAGAAAGGATGTTATACACTACAGAAACCTTGAAATAGAGTTACTTCACAAGAAACAAGTGTTTCAACCCACTGGAATTCACTGAAAAGTAGTATTTCAGTGTAAAACAGTTGAAAGACAAGTTTATGTAGCTTCGCAAGTTCAGAGAAGAGTGTATAAGCTTGTTTGTACATGTGGTGAAGTCCAACAAGTAGAGGAGAAGGCCCATTATAGGAAACAGCTAGAAATCAGTAGTCATTCAGAGCAAATAATAATGAATATCACAGAATAGTGAGAGAACAAGTGTAAAAGACATCAAAATGTAAGTCTCTCGTCTAGAGAGGATGTTGTACACTGCAGAAATCCTTGAAATAGAGGTAGTTCACATGAAACCAGTGTTTGAAACCACCAGAGTTCACTGAAAAGTAGTATTCAACTGTAAAACAGTTGAAAGACAAGTGTATATAGCTTCGCAAGTTCAGAGAAGAGTGTATAAAGTTGCTTCTACATGTGGTGATGTTCCACAAGTAGAGGAGAAGGCCCATTATAGGAAACAGCTAGAAATCAGTAGTCATTCAGAGCAAATACTAATGAATATCACAGAATAGTGAGAGAACAAGTGTAAAAGACATCAAAATGTAAGTCTCTAGTCTAGAAAGGATGTTGTGCACTGCAGAAATCCTTGAAATAGAGTTAGTTCACATGAAACCAGTGTTTTATACCAGCAGAATTCACTGAAAAGTAGTATGCAACTGTAAAACAGTTGAAAGACAAGTGTATATAGCTTCTCAAGTTCTGAGAAGAGTGTATAATGTTGTTTCTACATGTGGTGAAGTCCCACAAGTAGAGGAGAAGGACCATTATAGGAAACAGCTAGAAATCAGTAGTAATTCTGAGCAAATACTAATGAATATCACAGACTTATGAGAGAACAAGTGTAAAAGACATCAAAATGTAATTTTCTAGTCTAGAAAGGATGTTATACACTGCAGAAATCCTTGAAATAGAGTTAGTTCACATGAAACCAGTGTTTGAAACCACCAGAGTTCACTGAAAAGTAGTATTCAACTGTAAAACAGTTGAAAGACAAGTTTATGTAGCTTCGCAAGTTCAGAGAAGAGTGTATAAACTTGTTTGTACATGTGGTGAAGTCCCACAAGTAGAGGAGAAGGCCCATTATAGGAAACAGCTAGAAATCAGTAGTCATTCTGAGCAAATACTAATGAATATCACAGAATAGTGAGAGAACAAGTGTAAAAGACATCAAAATGTAAGTTTCTAGTCTAGACAGGATATTTTACACTACAGAAACCTTGAAATAGAGTTACTTCACAAGAAACAAGTGTTTCAACCCACTGGAATTCACTGAAAAGTAGTATTTCAGTGTAAAACAGTTGAAAGACAAGTGTATATAGCTTCGCAAGTTCAGAGAAGAGTGTATAAGCTTGTTTGTACATGTGGTGAAGTCCAACAAGTAGAGGAGAAGGCCCATTATAGGAAACAGCTAGAAATCAGTAGTCATTCAGAGCAAATAATAATGAATATCACAGAATAGTGAGAGAACAAGTGTAAAAGACATCAAAATGTAAGTCTCTAGTCTAGACAGGATGTTTTACACTACAGAAATCCTTGAAATAGAGTTAGTTCACATGAAAGCAGTGTTTGAAACCACCAGAGTTCACTGAAAAGTAGTATTCAACTGTAAAACAGTTGAAAGACAAGTTTATGTAGCTTCGCAAGTTCAGAGAAGAGTGTATAAAGTTGCTTCTACATGTGGTGAAGTCCCACAAGTAGAGGAGAAGGCCCATTATAGGAAACAGCTAGAAATCAGTAGTCATTCAGAGCAAATACTAATGAATATCACAGAATAGTGAGAGAACAAGTGTAAAAGACATCAAAATGTAAGTCTCTAGTCTAGACAGGATGTTGTACACTGCAGAAATCCTTGAAATAGAGTTAGTTCACATGAAACCAGTCTTTTATACCACCAGAATTCACTGAAAAGTAGTATTCAACTGTAAAACAGTTGAAAGACAAGTGTGTATAGCTTCTCAAGTTCTGAGAAGAGTGTATAATGTTGTTTCTACATGTGGTGAAGTCCCACAAGTAGAGGAGAAGGCCCATTATAGGAAACACCTAGAAATCAGTAGTCATTCTGAGCAAATACTAATGAATATCACAGACTTATGAGAGAACAAGTGTAAAAGACATCAAAATGTAAGTTTCTAGTCTAGAAAGGATGTTATACACTACAGAAACCTTGAAATAGAGTTACTTCACAAGAAACAAGTGTTTCAACCCACTGGAATTCACTGAAAAGTAGTATTTCAGTGTAAAACAGTTGAAAGACAAGTTTATGTAGCTTCGCAAGTTCAGAGAAGAGTGTATAAGCTTGTTTGTACATGTGGTGAAGTCCCACAAGTAGAGGAGAAGGCCCATTATAGGAAACAGCTAGAAATCAGTAGTCATTCAGAGCAAATAATAATGAATATCACAGAATAGTGAGAGAACAAGTGTAAAAGACATCAAAATGTAAGTCTCTCGTCTAGAGAGGATGTTGTACACTGCAGAAATCCTTGAAATAGATGTAGTTCACATGAAACCAGTGTTTGAAACCACCAGAGTTCACTGAAAAGTAGTATTCAACTGTAAAACAGTTGAAAGACAAGTGTATATAGCTTCGCAAGTTCAGAGAAGAGTGTATAAAGTTGCTTCTACATGTGGTGATGTTCCACAAGTAGAGGAGAAGGCCCATTATAGGAAACAGCTAGAAATCAGTAGTCATTCAGAGCAAATACTAATGAATATCACAGAATAGTGAGAGAACAAGTGTAAAAGACATCAAAATGTAAGTCTCTAGTCTAGAAAGGATGTTGTGCACTGCAGAAATCCTTGAAATAGAGTTAGCTCACATGAAACCAGTGTTTTATACCACCAGTATTCACTGAAAAGTAGTATGCAACTGTAAAACAGTTGAAAGACAAGTGTATATAGCTTCTCAAGTTCTGAGAAGAGTGTATAATGTTGTTTCTACATGTGGTGAAGTCCCACAAGTAGAGGAGAAGGCCCATTATAGGAAACACCTAGAAATCAGTAGTCATTCTGAGCAAATACTAATGAATATCACAGACTTATGAGAGAACAAGTGTAAAAGACATCAAAATGTAAGTTTCTAGTCTAGAAAGGATGTTATACACTACAGAAACCTTGAAATAGAGTTACTTCACAAGAAACAAGTGTTTCAACCCACTGGAATTCACTGAAAAGTAGTATTTCAGTGTAAAACAGTTGAAAGACAAGTTTATGTAGCTTCGCAAGTTCAGAGAAGAGTGTATAAGCTTGTTTGTACATGTGGTGAAGTCCAACAAGTAGAGGAGAAGGCCCATTATAGGAAACAGCTAGAAATCAGTAGTCATTCAGAGCAAATAATAATGAATATCACAGAATAGTGAGAGAACAAGTGTAAAAGACATCAAAATGTAAGTCTCTCGTCTAGAGAGGATGTTGTACACTGCAGAAATCCTTGAAATAGAGGTAGTTCACATGAAACCAGTGTTTGAAACCACCAGAGTTCACTGAAAAGTAGTATTCAACTGTAAAACAGTTGAAAGACAAGTGTATATAGCTTCGCAAGTTCAGAGAAGAGTGTATAAAGTTGCTTCTACATGTGGTGATGTTCCACAAGTAGAGGAGAAGGCCCATTATAGGAAACAGCTAGAAATCAGTAGTCATTCAGAGCAAATACTAATGAATATCACAGAATAGTGAGAGAACAAGTGTAAAAGACATCAAAATGTAAGTCTCTAGTCTAGAAAGGATGTTGTGCACTGCAGAAATCCTTGAAATAGAGTTAGTTCACATGAAACCAGTGTTTTATACCACCAGAATTCACTGAAAAGTAGTATGCAACTGTAAAACAGTTGAAAGACAAGTGTATATAGCTTCTCAAGTTCTGAGAAGAGTGTATAATGTTGTTTCTACATGTGGTGAAGTCCCACAAGTAGAGGAGAAGGCCCATTATAGGAAACAGCTAGAAATCAGTAGTCATTCTGAGCAAATACTAATGAATATCACAGAATAGTGAGAGAACAAGTGTAAAAGACATCAAAATGTAAGTTTCTAGTCTAGAAAGGATGTTATACACTACAGAAACCTTGAAATAGAGTTACTTCACAAGAAACAAGTGTTTCAACCCACTGGAATTCACTGAAAAGTAGTATTTCAGTGTAAAACAGTTGAAAGACAAGTTTATGTAGCTTCGCAAGTTCAGAGAAGAGTGTATAAGCTTGTTTGTACATGTGGTGAAGTCCAACAAGTAGAGGAGAAGGCCCATTATAGGAAACAGCTAGAAATCAGTAGTCATTCAGAGCAAATAATAATGAATATCACAGAATAGTGAGAGAACAAGTGTAAAAGACATCAAAATGTAAGTCTCTCGTCTAGAGAGGATGTTGTACACTGCAGAAATCCTTGAAATAGAGGTAGTTCACATGAAACCAGTGTTTGAAACCACCAGAGTTCACTGAAAAGTAGTATTCAACTGTAAAACAGTTGAAAGACAAGTGTATATAGCTTCGCAAGTTCAGAGAAGAGTGTATAAAGTTGCTTCTACATGTGGTGATGTTCCACAAGTAGAGGAGAAGGCCCATTATAGGAAACAGCTAGAAATCAGTAGTCATTCAGAGCAAATACTAATGAATATCACAGAATAGTGAGAGAACAAGTGTAAAAGACATCAAAATGTAAGTCTCTAGTCTAGAAAGGATGTTGTGCACTGCAGAAATCCTTGAAATAGAGTTAGTTCACATGAAACCAGTGTTTTATACCAGCAGAATTCACTGAAAAGTAGTATGCAACTGTAAAACAGTTGAAAGACAAGTGTATATAGCTTCTCAAGTTCTGAGAAGAGTGTATAATGTTGTTTCTACATGTGGTGAAGTCCCACAAGTAGAGGAGAAGGACCATTATAGGAAACAGCTAGAAATCAGTAGTAATTCTGAGCAAATACTAATGAATATCACAGACTTATGAGAGAACAAGTGTAAAAGACATCAAAATGTAATTTTCTAGTCTAGAAAGGATGTTATACACTGCAGAAATCCTTGAAATAGAGTTAGTTCACATGAAACCAGTGTTTGAAACCACCAGAGTTCACTGAAAAGTAGTATTCAACTGTAAAACAGTTGAAAGACAAGTTTATGTAGCTTCGCAAGTTCAGAGAAGAGTGTATAAACTTGTTTGTACATGTGGTGAAGTCCCACAAGTAGAGGAGAAGGCCCATTATAGGAAACAGCTAGAAATCAGTAGTCATTCTGAGCAAATACTAATGAATATCACAGAATAGTGAGAGAACAAGTGTAAAAGACATCAAAATGTAAGTTTCTAGTCTAGACAGGATATTTTACACTACAGAAACCTTGAAATAGAGTTACTTCACAAGAAACAAGTGTTTCAACCCACTGGAATTCACTGAAAAGTAGTATTTCAGTGTAAAACAGTTGAAAGACAAGTTTATGTAGCTTCGCAAGTTCAGAGAAGAGTGTATAAGCTTGTTTGTACATGTGGTGAAGTCCAACAAGTAGAGGAGAAGGCCCATTATAGGAAACAGCTAGAAATCAGTAGTCATTCAGAGCAAATAATAATGAATATCACAGAATAGTGAGAGAACAAGTGTAAAAGACATCAAAATGTAAGTCTCTAGTCTAGACAGGATGTTTTACACTACAGAAATCCTTGAAATAGAGTTAGTTCACATGAAAGCAGTGTTTGAAACCACCAGAGTTCACTGAAAAGTAGTATTCAACTGTAAAACAGTTGAAAGACAAGTTTATGTAGCTTCGCAAGTTCAGAGAAGAGTGTATAAAGTTGCTTCTACATGTGGTGAAGTCCCACAAGTAGAGGAGAAGGCCCATTATAGGAAACAGCTAGAAATCAGTAGTCATTCAGAGCAAATACTAATGAATATCACAGAATAGTGAGAGAACAAGTGTAAAAGACATCAAAATGTAAGTCTCTAGTCTAGACAGGATGTTGTACACTGCAGAAATCCTTGAAATAGAGTTAGTTCACATGAAACCAGTCTTTTATACCACCAGAATTCACTGAAAAGTAGTATTCAACTGTAAAACAGTTGAAAGACAAGTGTGTATAGCTTCTCAAGTTCTGAGAAGAGTGTATAATGTTGTTTCTACATGTGGTGAAGTCCCACAAGTAGAGGAGAAGGCCCATTATAGGAAACACCTAGAAATCAGTAGTCATTCTGAGCAAATACTAATGAATATCACAGACTTATGAGAGAACAAGTGTAAAAGACATCAAAATGTAAGTTTCTAGTCTAGAAAGGATGTTATACACTACAGAAACCTTGAAATAGAGTTACTTCACAAGAAACAAGTGTTTCAACCCACTGGAATTCACTGAAAAGTAGTATTTCAGTGTAAAACAGTTGAAAGACAAGTTTATGTAGCTTCGCAAGTTCAGAGAAGAGTGTATAAGCTTGTTTGTACATGTGGTGAAGTCCCACAAGTAGAGGAGAAGGCCCATTATAGGAAACAGCTAGAAATCAGTAGTCATTCAGAGCAAATAATAATGAATATCACAGAATAGTGAGAGAACAAGTGTAAAAGACATCAAAATGTAAGTCTCTCGTCTAGAGAGGATGTTGTACACTGCAGAAATCCTTGAAATAGAGGTAGTTCACATGAAACCAGTGTTTGAAACCACCAGAGTTCACTGAAAAGTAGTATTCAACTGTAAAACAGTTGAAAGACAAGTGTATATAGCTTCGCAAGTTCAGAGAAGAGTGTATAAAGTTGCTTCTACATGTGGTGATGTTCCACAAGTAGAGGAGAAGGCCCATTATAGGAAACAGCTAGAAATCAGTAGTCATTCAGAGCAAATACTAATGAATATCACAGAATAGTGAGAGAACAAGTGTAAAAGACATCAAAATGTAAGTCTCTAGTCTAGAAAGGATGTTGTGCACTGCAGAAATCCTTGAAATAGAGTTAGCTCACATGAAACCAGTGTTTTATACCACCAGTATTCACTGAAAAGTAGTATGCAACTGTAAAACAGTTGAAAGACAAGTGTATATAGCTTCTCAAGTTCTGAGAAGAGTGTATAATGTTGTTTCTACATGTGGTGAAGTCCCACAAGTAGAGGAGAAGGCCCATTATAGGAAACACCTAGAAATCAGTAGTCATTCTGAGCAAATACTAATGAATATCACAGACTTATGAGAGAACAAGTGTAAAAGACATCAAAATGTAAGTTTCTAGTCTAGAAAGGATGTTATACACTACAGAAACCTTGAAATAGAGTTACTTCACAAGAAACAAGTGTTTCAACCCACTGGAATTCACTGAAAAGTAGTATTTCAGTGTAAAACAGTTGAAAGACAAGTTTATGTAGCTTCGCAAGTTCAGAGAAGAGTGTATAAGCTTGTTTGTACATGTGGTGAAGTCCAACAAGTAGAGGAGAAGGCCCATTATAGGAAACAGCTAGAAATCAGTAGTCATTCAGAGCAAATAATAATGAATATCACAGAATAGTGAGAGAACAAGTGTAAAAGACATCAAAATGTAAGTCTCTCGTCTAGAGAGGATGTTGTACACTGCAGAAATCCTTGAAATAGAGGTAGTTCACATGAAACCAGTGTTTGAAACCACCAGAGTTCACTGAAAAGTAGTATTCAACTGTAAAACAGTTGAAAGACAAGTGTATATAGCTTCGCAAGTTCAGAGAAGAGTGTATAAAGTTGCTTCTACATGTGGTGATGTTCCACAAGTAGAGGAGAAGGCCCATTATAGGAAACAGCTAGAAATCAGTAGTCATTCAGAGCAAATACTAATGAATATCACAGAATAGTGAGAGAACAAGTGTAAAAGACATCAAAATGTAAGTCTCTAGTCTAGAAAGGATGTTGTGCACTGCAGAAATCCTTGAAATAGAGTTAGTTCACATGAAACCAGTGTTTTATACCACCAGAATTCACTGAAAAGTAGTATGCAACTGTAAAACAGTTGAAAGACAAGTGTATATAGCTTCTCAAGTTCTGAGAAGAGTGTATAATGTTGTTTCTACATGTGGTGAAGTCCCACAAGTAGAGGAGAAGGCCCATTATAGGAAACAGCTAGAAATCAGTAGTCATTCTGAGCAAATACTAATGAATATCACAGAATAGTGAGAGAACAAGTGTAAAAGACATCAAAATGTAAGTTTCTAGTCTAGAAAGGATGTTATACACTACAGAAACCTTGAAATAGAGTTACTTCACAAGAAACAAGTGTTTCAACCCACTGGAATTCACTGAAAAGTAGTATTTCAGTGTAAAACAGTTGAAAGACAAGTTTATGTAGCTTCGCAAGTTCAGAGAAGAGTGTATAAGCTTGTTTGTACATGTGGTGAAGTCCAACAAGTAGAGGAGAAGGCCCATTATAGGAAACAGCTAGAAATCAGTAGTCATTCAGAGCAAATAATAATGAATATCACAGAATAGTGAGAGAACAAGTGTAAAAGACATCAAAATGTAAGTCTCTCGTCTAGAGAGGATGTTGTACACTGCAGAAATCCTTGAAATAGAGGTAGTTCACATGAAACCAGTGTTTGAAACCACCAGAGTTCACTGAAAAGTAGTATTCAACTGTAAAACAGTTGAAAGACAAGTGTATATAGCTTCGCAAGTTCAGAGAAGAGTGTATAAAGTTGCTTCTACATGTGGTGATGTTCCACAAGTAGAGGAGAAGGCCCATTATAGGAAACAGCTAGAAATCAGTAGTCATTCAGAGCAAATACTAATGAATATCACAGAATAGTGAGAGAACAAGTGTAAAAGACATCAAAATGTAAGTCTCTAGTCTAGAAAGGATGTTGTGCACTGCAGAAATCCTTGAAATAGAGTTAGTTCACATGAAACCAGTGTTTTATACCAGCAGAATTCACTGAAAAGTAGTATGCAACTGTAAAACAGTTGAAAGACAAGTGTATATAGCTTCTCAAGTTCTGAGAAGAGTGTATAATGTTGTTTCTACATGTGGTGAAGTCCCACAAGTAGAGGAGAAGGACCATTATAGGAAACAGCTAGAAATCAGTAGTAATTCTGAGCAAATACTAATGAATATCACAGACTTATGAGAGAACAAGTGTAAAAGACATCAAAATGTAATTTTCTAGTCTAGAAAGGATGTTATACACTGCAGAAATCCTTGAAATAGAGTTAGTTCACATGAAACCAGTGTTTGAAACCACCAGAGTTCACTGAAAAGTAGTATTCAACTGTAAAACAGTTGAAAGACAAGTTTATGTAGCTTCGCAAGTTCAGAGAAGAGTGTATAAACTTGTTTGTACATGTGGTGAAGTCCCACAAGTAGAGGAGAAGGCCCATTATAGGAAACAGCTAGAAATCAGTAGTCATTCTGAGCAAATACTAATGAATATCACAGAATAGTGAGAGAACAAGTGTAAAAGACATCAAAATGTAAGTTTCTAGTCTAGACAGGATATTTTACACTACAGAAACCTTGAAATAGAGTTACTTCACAAGAAACAAGTGTTTCAACCCACTGGAATTCACTGAAAAGTAGTATTTCAGTGTAAAACAGTTGAAAGACAAGTGTATATAGCTTCGCAAGTTCAGAGAAGAGTGTATAAGCTTGTTTGTACATGTGGTGAAGTCCAACAAGTAGAGGAGAAGGCCCATTATAGGAAACAGCTAGAAATCAGTAGTCATTCAGAGCAAATAATAATGAATATCACAGAATAGTGAGAGAACAAGTGTAAAAGACATCAAAATGTAAGTCTCTAGTCTAGACAGGATGTTTTACACTACAGAAATCCTTGAAATAGAGTTAGTTCACATGAAAGCAGTGTTTGAAACCACCAGAGTTCACTGAAAAGTAGTATTCAACTGTAAAACAGTTGAAAGACAAGTTTATGTAGCTTCGCAAGTTCAGAGAAGAGTGTATAAAGTTGCTTCTACATGTGGTGAAGTCCCACAAGTAGAGGAGAAGGCCCATTATAGGAAACAGCTAGAAATCAGTAGTCATTCAGAGCAAATACTAATGAATATCACAGAATAGTGAGAGAACAAGTGTAAAAGACATCAAAATGTAAGTCTCTAGTCTAGACAGGATGTTGTACACTGCAGAAATCCTTGAAATAGAGTTAGTTCACATGAAACCAGTCTTTTATACCACCAGAATTCACTGAAAAGTAGTATTCAACTGTAAAACAGTTGAAAGACAAGTGTGTATAGCTTCTCAAGTTCTGAGAAGAGTGTATAATGTTGTTTCTACATGTGGTGAAGTCCCACAAGTAGAGGAGAAGGCCCATTATAGGAAACACCTAGAAATCAGTAGTCATTCTGAGCAAATACTAATGAATATCACAGACTTATGAGAGAACAAGTGTAAAAGACATCAAAATGTAAGTTTCTAGTCTAGAAAGGATGTTATACACTACAGAAACCTTGAAATAGAGTTACTTCACAAGAAACAAGTGTTTCAACCCACTGGAATTCACTGAAAAGTAGTATTTCAGTGTAAAACAGTTGAAAGACAAGTTTATGTAGCTTCGCAAGTTCAGACAAGAGTGTATAAGCTTGTTTGTACATGTGGTGAAGTCCCACAAGTAGAGGAGAAGGCCCATTATAGGAAACAGCTAGAAATCAGTAGTCATTCAGAGCAAATAATAATGAATATCACAGAATAGTGAGAGAACAAGTGTAAAAGACATCAAAATGTAAGTCTCTCGTCTAGAGAGGATGTTGTACACTGCAGAAATCCTTGAAATAGATGTAGTTCACATGAAACCAGTGTTTGAAACCACCAGAGTTCACTGAAAAGTAGTATTCAACTGTAAAACAGTTGAAAGACAAGTGTATATAGCTTCGCAAGTTCAGAGAAGAGTGTATAAAGTTGCTTCTACATGTGGTGATGTTCCACAAGTAGAGGAGAAGGCCCATTATAGGAAACAGCTAGAAATCAGTAGTCATTCAGAGCAAATACTAATGAATATCACAGAATAGTGAGAGAACAAGTGTAAAAGACATCAAAATGTAAGTCTCTAGTCTAGAAAGGATGTTGTGCACTGCAGAAATCCTTGAAATAGAGTTAGCTCACATGAAACCAGTGTTTTATACCACCAGTATTCACTGAAAAGTAGTATGCAACTGTAAAACAGTTGAAAGACAAGTGTATATAGCTTCTCAAGTTCTGAGAAGAGTGTATAATGTTGTTTCTACATGTGGTGAAGTCCCACAAGTAGAGGAGAAGGCCCATTATAGGAAACACCTAGAAATCAGTAGTCATTCTGAGCAAATACTAATGAATATCACAGACTTATGAGAGAACAAGTGTAAAAGACATCAAAATGTAAGTTTCTAGTCTAGAAAGGATGTTATACACTACAGAAACCTTGAAATAGAGTTACTTCACAAGAAACAAGTGTTTCAACCCACTGGAATTCACTGAAAAGTAGTATTTCAGTGTAAAACAGTTGAAAGACAAGTTTATGTAGCTTCGCAAGTTCAGAGAAGAGTGTATAAGCTTGTTTGTACATGTGGTGAAGTCCAACAAGTAGAGGAGAAGGCCCATTATAGGAAACAGCTAGAAATCAGTAGTCATTCAGAGCAAATAATAATGAATATCACAGAATAGTGAGAGAACAAGTGTAAAAGACATCAAAATGTAAGTCTCTCGTCTAGAGAGGATGTTGTACACTGCAGAAATCCTTGAAATAGAGGTAGTTCACATGAAACCAGTGTTTGAAACCACCAGAGTTCACTGAAAAGTAGTATTCAACTGTAAAACAGTTGAAAGACAAGTGTATATAGCTTCGCAAGTTCAGAGAAGAGTGTATAAAGTTGCTTCTACATGTGGTGATGTTCCACAAGTAGAGGAGAAGGCCCATTATAGGAAACAGCTAGAAATCAGTAGTCATTCAGAGCAAATACTAATGAATATCACAGAATAGTGAGAGAACAAGTGTAAAAGACATCAAAATGTAAGTCTCTAGTCTAGAAAGGATGTTGTGCACTGCAGAAATCCTTGAAATAGAGTTAGTTCACATGAAACCAGTGTTTTATACCACCAGAATTCACTGAAAAGTAGTATGCAACTGTAAAACAGTTGAAAGACAAGTGTATATAGCTTCTCAAGTTCTGAGAAGAGTGTATAATGTTGTTTCTACATGTGGTGAAGTCCCACAAGTAGAGGAGAAGGCCCATTATAGGAAACAGCTAGAAATCAGTAGTCATTCTGAGCAAATACTAATGAATATCACAGAATAGTGAGAGAACAAGTGTAAAAGACATCAAAATGTAAGTTTCTAGTCTAGAAAGGATGTTATACACTACAGAAACCTTGAAATAGAGTTACTTCACAAGAAACAAGTGTTTCAACCCACTGGAATTCACTGAAAAGTAGTATTTCAGTGTAAAACAGTTGAAAGACAAGTTTATGTAGCTTCGCAAGTTCAGAGAAGAGTGTATAAGCTTGTTTGTACATGTGGTGAAGTCCAACAAGTAGAGGAGAAGGCCCATTATAGGAAACAGCTAGAAATCAGTAGTCATTCAGAGCAAATAATAATGAATATCACAGAATAGTGAGAGAACAAGTGTAAAAGACATCAAAATGTAAGTCTCTCGTCTAGAGAGGATGTTGTACACTGCAGAAATCCTTGAAATAGAGGTAGTTCACATGAAACCAGTGTTTGAAACCACCAGAGTTCACTGAAAAGTAGTATTCAACTGTAAAACAGTTGAAAGACAAGTGTATATAGCTTCGCAAGTTCAGAGAAGAGTGTATAAAGTTGCTTCTACATGTGGTGATGTTCCACAAGTAGAGGAGAAGGCCCATTATAGGAAACAGCTAGAAATCAGTAGTCATTCAGAGCAAATACTAATGAATATCACAGAATAGTGAGAGAACAAGTGTAAAAGACATCAAAATGTAAGTCTCTAGTCTAGAAAGGATGTTGTGCACTGCAGAAATCCTTGAAATAGAGTTAGTTCACATGAAACCAGTGTTTTATACCAGCAGAATTCACTGAAAAGTAGTATGCAACTGTAAAACAGTTGAAAGACAAGTGTATATAGCTTCTCAAGTTCTGAGAAGAGTGTATAATGTTGTTTCTACATGTGGTGAAGTCCCACAAGTAGAGGAGAAGGACCATTATAGGAAACAGCTAGAAATCAGTAGTAATTCTGAGCAAATACTAATGAATATCACAGACTTATGAGAGAACAAGTGTAAAAGACATCAAAATGTAATTTTCTAGTCTAGAAAGGATGTTATACACTGCAGAAATCCTTGAAATAGAGTTAGTTCACATGAAACCAGTGTTTGAAACCACCAGAGTTCACTGAAAAGTAGTATTCAACTGTAAAACAGTTGAAAGACAAGTTTATGTAGCTTCGCAAGTTCAGAGAAGAGTGTATAAACTTGTTTGTACATGTGGTGAAGTCCCACAAGTAGAGGAGAAGGCCCATTATAGGAAACAGCTAGAAATCAGTAGTCATTCTGAGCAAATACTAATGAATATCACAGAATAGTGAGAGAACAAGTGTAAAAGACATCAAAATGTAAGTTTCTAGTCTAGACAGGATATTTTACACTACAGAAACCTTGAAATAGAGTTACTTCACAAGAAACAAGTGTTTCAACCCACTGGAATTCACTGAAAAGTAGTATTTCAGTGTAAAACAGTTGAAAGACAAGTTTATGTAGCTTCGCAAGTTCAGAGAAGAGTGTATAAGCTTGTTTGTACATGTGGTGAAGTCCAACAAGTAGAGGAGAAGGCCCATTATAGGAAACAGCTAGAAATCAGTAGTCATTCAGAGCAAATAATAATGAATATCACAGAATAGTGAGAGAACAAGTGTAAAAGACATCAAAATGTAAGTCTCTAGTCTAGACAGGATGTTTTACACTACAGAAATCCTTGAAATAGAGTTAGTTCACATGAAAGCAGTGTTTGAAACCACCAGAGTTCACTGAAAAGTAGTATTCAACTGTAAAACAGTTGAAAGACAAGTTTATGTAGCTTCGCAAGTTCAGAGAAGAGTGTATAAAGTTGCTTCTACATGTGGTGAAGTCCCACAAGTAGAGGAGAAGGCCCATTATAGGAAACAGCTAGAAATCAGTAGTCATTCAGAGCAAATACTAATGAATATCACAGAATAGTGAGAGAACAAGTGTAAAAGACATCAAAATGTAAGTCTCTAGTCTAGACAGGATGTTGTACACTGCAGAAACCTTGAAATAGAGTTACTTCACAAGAAACAAGTGTTTCAACCCACTGGAATTCACTGAAAAGTAGTATTTCAGTGTAAAACAGTTGAAAGACAAGTTTATGTAGCTTCGCAAGTTCAGAGAAGAGTGTGTAAGCTTGTTTGTACATGTGGTGAAGTCCCACAAGTAGAGGAGAAGGCCCATTATAGGAAACAGCTAGAAATCAGTAGTCATTCAGAGCAAATAATAATGAATATCACAGAATAGTGAGAGAACAAGTGTAAAAGACATCAAAATGTAAGTCTCTCGTCTAGAGAGGATGTTGTACACTGCAGAAATCCTTGAAATAGAGGTAGTTCACATGAAACCAGTGTTTGAAACCACCAGAGTTCACTGAAAAGTAGTATTCAACTGTAAAACAGTTGAAAGACAAGTGTATATAGCTTCGCAAGTTCAGAGAAGAGTGTATAAAGTTGCTTCTACATGTGGTGATGTTCCACAAGTAGAGGAGAAGGCCCATTATAGGAAACAGCTAGAAATCAGTAGTCATTCAGAGCAAATACTAATGAATATCACAGAATAGTGAGAGAACAAGTGTAAAAGACATCAAAATGTAAGTCTCTAGTCTAGAAAGGATGTTGTGCACTGCAGAAATCCTTGAAATAGAGTTAGCTCACATGAAACCAGTGTTTTATACCACCAGTATTCACTGAAAAGTAGTATGCAACTGTAAAACAGTTGAAAGACAAGTGTATATAGCTTCTCAAGTTCTGAGAAGAGTGTATAATGTTGTTTCTACATGTGGTGAAGTCCCACAAGTAGAGGAGAAGGCCCATTATAGGAAACACCTAGAAATCAGTAGTCATTCTGAGCAAATACTAATGAATATCACAGACTTATGAGAGAACAAGTGTAAAAGACATCAAAATGTAAGTTTCTAGTCTAGAAAGGATGTTATACACTACAGAAACCTTGAAATAGAGTTACTTCACAAGAAACAAGTGTTTCAACCCACTGGAATTCACTGAAAAGTAGTATTTCAGTGTAAAACAGTTGAAAGACAAGTTTATGTAGCTTCGCAAGTTCAGAGAAGAGTGTATAAGCTTGTTTGTACATGTGGTGAAGTCCAACAAGTAGAGGAGAAGGCCCATTATAGGAAACAGCTAGAAATCAGTAGTCATTCAGAGCAAATAATAATGAATATCACAGAATAGTGAGAGAACAAGTGTAAAAGACATCAAAATGTAAGTCTCTCGTCTAGAGAGGATGTTGTACACTGCAGAAATCCTTGAAATAGAGGTAGTTCACATGAAACCAGTGTTTGAAACCACCAGAGTTCACTGAAAAGTAGTATTCAACTGTAAAACAGTTGAAAGACAAGTGTATATAGCTTCGCAAGTTCAGAGAAGAGTGTATAAAGTTGCTTCTACATGTGGTGATGTTCCACAAGTAGAGGAGAAGGCCCATTATAGGAAACAGCTAGAAATCAGTAGTCATTCAGAGCAAATACTAATGAATATCACAGAATAGTGAGAGAACAAGTGTAAAAGACATCAAAATGTAAGTCTCTAGTCTAGAAAGGATGTTGTGCACTGCAGAAATCCTTGAAATAGAGTTAGTTCACATGAAACCAGTGTTTTATACCACCAGAATTCACTGAAAAGTAGTATGCAACTGTAAAACAGTTGAAAGACAAGTGTATATAGCTTCTCAAGTTCTGAGAAGAGTGTATAATGTTGTTTCTACATGTGGTGAAGTCCCACAAGTAGAGGAGAAGGCCCATTATAGGAAACAGCTAGAAATCAGTAGTCATTCTGAGCAAATACTAATGAATATCACAGAATAGTGAGAGAACAAGTGTAAAAGACATCAAAATGTAAGTTTCTAGTCTAGAAAGGATGTTATACACTACAGAAACCTTGAAATAGAGTTACTTCACAAGAAACAAGTGTTTCAACCCACTGGAATTCACTGAAAAGTAGTATTTCAGTGTAAAACAGTTGAAAGACAAGTTTATGTAGCTTCGCAAGTTCAGAGAAGAGTGTATAAAGTTGCTTCTACATGTGGTGAAGTCCCACAAGTAGATAAGAAGGCTCATTATAGGACACTGCAAGAAAGCAGTAGTAATTCAGAGCAAATACTAATGAATATCACAGACTTATGAGAGAACAAGTGGAAAGCACATCAAAATGTAAGTTTCTAGTGTAGAAAGGATGTTGTACACTGCAGAAATCCTTGAAATAGAGTTAGTTCACATGAAACCAGTCTTTTATACCACCAGAATTCACTGATAAGTAGTATTCAACTGTAAAACAGTTGAAAGACAAGTTTATGTAGCTTCGCAAGTTCAGAGAAGAGTGTATAAACTTGTTTGTACATGTGGTGAAGTCCCACTAGTAGAGGAGAAGGCCCATTATAGGAAACTGCTAGAAATCAGTAGTAATTCTGAGAAAATAGTAATGAATATCACAGAATACTGAGAGATCAAGTGTAAAAGACATCAAAATGTAAGTCTCTAGTCTAGAAAGGATGTTGTACACTGTAGAAATCCTTGAAATAGAGTTAGTTCACATGAAACCAGTGTTTGAAACCACCAGAATTCACTGATAAGAAGTATTCAACTGTAAAACAGTTGAAAGAGAAGTATATATAGCTTCTCAAGTTCAGAGAAGAGTGTATAAAGTTGTTTGTACATGTGGTGAAGTCCCACAAATAGAGGAGAAGGCCCATTATTGGAAACAGCTAGAAATCAGTAGTAATTCTGAGGAAATACTAATGAATATCACAGACTTATGAGAGAACAAGTGGAAAAGACATCAAAACGTAAGTTTCTAGTCTAGAAAGGATGCTGTACACTGCAGAAATCCTTGAAATAGAGTTAGTTCAAATGAAAGCAGTGTTTGAAACCACCAGAGTTCACTGAAAAGTAGTATTCAACTGTAAAACAGTTGAAAGACAAGTTTATGTAGCTTCGCAAGTTCAGAGAAGAGTGTATAAAGTTGCTTCTACATGTGGTGAAGTCCCACAAGTAGAGGAGAAGGCCCATTATAGGAAACAGCTAGAAATCAGTAGTCATTCAGAGCAAATACTAATGAATATCACAGAATAGTGAGAGAACAAGTGTAAAAGACATCAAAATGTAGGTCTCTAGTCTAGACAGGATGTTTTACACTACAGAAACCTTGAAATAGAGTTACTTCACAAGAAACAAGTGTTTCAACCCACTGGAATTCACTGAAAAGTAGTATTTCAGTGTAAAACAGTTGAAAGACAAGTTTATGTAGCTTCGCAAGTTCAGAGAAGAGTGTATAAGCTTGTTTGTACATGTGGTGAAGTCCAACAAGTAGAGGAGAAGGCCCATTATAGGAAACAGCTAGAAATCAGTAGTCATTCAGAGCAAATAATAATGAATATCACAGAATAGTGAGAGAACAAGTGTAAAAGACATCAAAATGTAAGTCTCTCGTCTAGAGAGGATGTTGTACACTGCAGAAATCCTTGAAATAGAGGTAGTTCACATGAAACCAGTGTTTGAAACCACCAGAGTTCACTGAAAAGTAGTATTCAACTGTAAAACAGTTGAAAGACAAGTGTATATAGCTTCGCAAGTTCAGAGAAGAGTGTATAAAGTTGCTTCTACATGTGGTGATGTTCCACAAGTAGAGGAGAAGGCCCATTATAGGAAACAGCTAGAAATCAGTAGTCATTCAGAGCAAATACTAATGAATATCACAGAATAGTGAGAGAACAAGTGTAAAAGACATCAAAATGTAAGTCTCTAGTCTAGACAGGATGTTTTACACTGCAGAAATCTTTGAAATAAAGTTAGTTCACATGAAACCAGTGTTTTATACCACCAGAATACACTGAAAAGTGGTATTCAACTGTAAAACAGTTGAAAGACAAGTTTATGTAGCTTCGCAAGTTCAGAGAAGAGTGTATAAACTTGTTTGTACATGTGGTGAAGTCCCACAAGTAGAGGAGAAGGCCCATTATAGGAAACAGCTAGAAATCAGTAGTCATTCTGAGCAAATACTAATGAATATCACAGAATAATGAGAGAACAAGTGTAAAAGACATCAAAATGTAAGTTTCTAGTCTAGAAAGGATGTTATACACTACAGAAACCTTGAAATAGAGTTACTTCACAAGAAACAAGTGTTTCAACCCACTGGAATTCACTGAAAAGTAGTATTTCAGTGTAAAACAGTTGAAAGACAAGTTTATGTAGCTTCGCAAGTTCAGAGAAGAGTGTATAAGCTTGTTTGTACATGTGGTGAAGTCCAACAAGTAGAGGAGAAGGCCCATTATAGGAAACAGCTAGAAATCAGTAGTCATTCAGAGCAAATAATAATGAATATCACAGAATAGTGAGAGAACAAGTGTAAAAGACATCAAAATGTAAGTCTCTCGTCTAGAGAGGATGTTGTACACTGCAGAAATCCTTGAAATAGAGGTAGTTCACATGAAACCAGTGTTTGAAACCACCAGAGTTCACTGAAAAGTAGTATTCAACTGTAAAACAGTTGAAAGACAAGTGTATATAGCTTCGCAAGTTCAGAGAAGAGTGTATAAAGTTGCTTCTACATGTGGTGATGTTCCACAAGTAGAGGAGAAGGCCCATTATAGGAAACAGCTAGAAATCAGTAGTCATTCAGAGCAAATACTAATGAATATCACAGAATAGTGAGAGAACAAGTGTAAAAGACATCAAAATGTAAGTCTCTAGTCTAGAAAGGATGTTGTGCACTGCAGAAATCCTTGAAATAGAGTTAGTTCACATGAAACCAGTGTTTTATACCAGCAGAATTCACTGAAAAGTAGTATGCAACTGTAAAACAGTTGAAAGACAAGTGTATATAGCTTCTCAAGTTCTGAGAAGAGTGTATAATGTTGTTTCTACATGTGGTGAAGTCCCACAAGTAGAGGAGAAGGACCATTATAGGAAACAGCTAGAAATCAGTAGTAATTCTGAGCAAATACTAATGAATATCACAGACTTATGAGAGAACAAGTGTAAAAGACATCAAAATGTAATTTTCTAGTCTAGAAAGGATGTTATACACTGCAGAAATCCTTGAAATAGAGTTAGTTCACATGAAACCAGTGTTTGAAACCACCAGAGTTCACTGAAAAGTAGTATTCAACTGTAAAACAGTTGAAAGACAAGTTTATGTAGCTTCGCAAGTTCAGAGAAGAGTGTATAAACTTGTTTGTACATGTGGTGAAGTCCCACAAGTAGAGGAGAAGGCCCATTATAGGAAACAGCTAGAAATCAGTAGTCATTCTGAGCAAATACTAATGAATATCACAGAATAGTGAGAGAACAAGTGTAAAAGACATCAAAATGTAAGTTTCTAGTCTAGACAGGATATTTTACACTACAGAAACCTTGAAATAGAGTTACTTCACAAGAAACAAGTGTTTCAACCCACTGGAATTCACTGAAAAGTAGTATTTCAGTGTAAAACAGTTGAAAGACAAGTTTATGTAGCTTCGCAAGTTCAGAGAAGAGTGTATAAGCTTGTTTGTACATGTGGTGAAGTCCAACAAGTAGAGGAGAAGGCCCATTATAGGAAACAGCTAGAAATCAGTAGTCATTCAGAGCAAATAATAATGAATATCACAGAATAGTGAGAGAACAAGTGTAAAAGACATCAAAATGTAAGTCTCTAGTCTAGACAGGATGTTTTACACTACAGAAATCCTTGAAATAGAGTTAGTTCACATGAAAGCAGTGTTTGAAACCACCAGAGTTCACTGAAAAGTAGTATTCAACTGTAAAACAGTTGAAAGACAAGTTTATGTAGCTTCGCAAGTTCAGAGAAGAGTGTATAAAGTTGCTTCTACATGTGGTGAAGTCCCACAAGTAGAGGAGAAGGCCCATTATAGGAAACAGCTAGAAATCAGTAGTCATTCAGAGCAAATACTAATGAATATCACAGAATAGTGAGAGAACAAGTGTAAAAGACATCAAAATGTAAGTCTCTAGTCTAGACAGGATGTTGTACACTGCAGAAATCCTTGAAATAGAGTTAGTTCACATGAAACCAGTCTTTTATACCACCAGAATTCACTGAAAAGTAGTATTCAACTGTAAAACAGTTGAAAGACAAGTGTGTATAGCTTCTCAAGTTCTGAGAAGAGTGTATAATGTTGTTTCTACATGTGGTGAAGTCCCACAAGTAGAGGAGAAGGCCCATTATAGGAAACACCTAGAAATCAGTAGTCATTCTGAGCAAATACTAATGAATATCACAGACTTATGAGAGAACAAGTGTAAAAGACATCAAAATGTAAGTTTCTAGTCTAGAAAGGATGTTATACACTACAGAAACCTTGAAATAGAGTTACTTCACAAGAAACAAGTGTTTCAACCCACTGGAATTCACTGAAAAGTAGTATTTCAGTGTAAAACAGTTGAAAGACAAGTTTATGTAGCTTCGCAAGTTCAGAGAAGAGTGTATAAGCTTGTTTGTACATGTGGTGAAGTCCCACAAGTAGAGGAGAAGGCCCATTATAGGAAACAGCTAGAAATCAGTAGTCATTCAGAGCAAATAATAATGAATATCACAGAATAGTGAGAGAACAAGTGTAAAAGACATCAAAATGTAAGTCTCTCGTCTAGAGAGGATGTTGTACACTGCAGAAATCCTTGAAATAGAGGTAGTTCACATGAAACCAGTGTTTGAAACCACCAGAGTTCACTGAAAAGTAGTATTCAACTGTAAAACAGTTGAAAGACAAGTGTATATAGCTTCGCAAGTTCAGAGAAGAGTGTATAAAGTTGCTTCTACATGTGGTGATGTTCCACAAGTAGAGGAGAAGGCCCATTATAGGAAACAGCTAGAAATCAGTAGTCATTCAGAGCAAATACTAATGAATATCACAGAATAGTGAGAGAACAAGTGTAAAAGACATCAAAATGTAAGTCTCTAGTCTAGAAAGGATGTTGTGCACTGCAGAAATCCTTGAAATAGAGTTAGCTCACATGAAACCAGTGTTTTATACCACCAGTATTCACTGAAAAGTAGTATGCAACTGTAAAACAGTTGAAAGACAAGTGTATATAGCTTCTCAAGTTCTGAGAAGAGTGTATAATGTTGTTTCTACATGTGGTGAAGTCCCACAAGTAGAGGAGAAGGCCCATTATAGGAAACACCTAGAAATCAGTAGTCATTCTGAGCAAATACTAATGAATATCACAGACTTATGAGAGAACAAGTGTAAAAGACATCAAAATGTAAGTTTCTAGTCTAGAAAGGATGTTATACACTACAGAAACCTTGAAATAGAGTTACTTCACAAGAAACAAGTGTTTCAACCCACTGGAATTCACTGAAAAGTAGTATTTCAGTGTAAAACAGTTGAAAGACAAGTTTATGTAGCTTCGCAAGTTCAGAGAAGAGTGTATAAGCTTGTTTGTACATGTGGTGAAGTCCAACAAGTAGAGGAGAAGGCCCATTATAGGAAACAGCTAGAAATCAGTAGTCATTCAGAGCAAATAATAATGAATATCACAGAATAGTGAGAGAACAAGTGTAAAAGACATCAAAATGTAAGTCTCTCGTCTAGAGAGGATGTTGTACACTGCAGAAATCCTTGAAATAGAGGTAGTTCACATGAAACCAGTGTTTGAAACCACCAGAGTTCACTGAAAAGTAGTATTCAACTGTAAAACAGTTGAAAGACAAGTGTATATAGCTTCGCAAGTTCAGAGAAGAGTGTATAAAGTTGCTTCTACATGTGGTGATGTTCCACAAGTAGAGGAGAAGGCCCATTATAGGAAACAGCTAGAAATCAGTAGTCATTCAGAGCAAATACTAATGAATATCACAGAATAGTGAGAGAACAAGTGTAAAAGACATCAAAATGTAAGTCTCTAGTCTAGAAAGGATGTTGTGCACTGCAGAAATCCTTGAAATAGAGTTAGTTCACATGAAACCAGTGTTTTATACCACCAGAATTCACTGAAAAGTAGTATGCAACTGTAAAACAGTTGAAAGACAAGTGTATATAGCTTCTCAAGTTCTGAGAAGAGTGTATAATGTTGTTTCTACATGTGGTGAAGTCCCACAAGTAGAGGAGAAGGCCCATTATAGGAAACAGCTAGAAATCAGTAGTCATTCTGAGCAAATACTAATGAATATCACAGAATAGTGAGAGAACAAGTGTAAAAGACATCAAAATGTAAGTTTCTAGTCTAGAAAGGATGTTATACACTACAGAAACCTTGAAATAGAGTTACTTCACAAGAAACAAGTGTTTCAACCCACTGGAATTCACTGAAAAGTAGTATTTCAGTGTAAAACAGTTGAAAGACAAGTTTATGTAGCTTCGCAAGTTCAGAGAAGAGTGTATAAAGTTGCTTCTACATGTGGTGAAGTCCCACAAGTAGATAAGAAGGCTCATTATAGGACACTGCAAGAAAGCAGTAGTAATTCAGAGCAAATACTAATGAATATCACAGACTTATGAGAGAACAAGTGGAAAGCACATCAAAATGTAAGTTTCTAGTGTAGAAAGGATGTTGTACACTGCAGAAATCCTTGAAATAGAGTTAGTTCACATGAAACCAGTCTTTTATACCACCAGAATTCACTGATAAGTAGTATTCAACTGTAAAACAGTTGAAAGACAAGTTTATGTAGCTTCGCAAGTTCAGAGAAGAGTGTATAAACTTGTTTGTACATGTGGTGAAGTCCCACTAGTAGAGGAGAAGGCCCATTATAGGAAACTGCTAGAAATCAGTAGTAATTCTGAGAAAATACTAATGAATATCACAGAATACTGAGAGATCAAGTGTAAAAGACATCAAAATGTAAGTCTCTAGTCTAGAAAGGATGTTGTACACTGTAGAAATCCTTGAAATAGAGTTAGTTCACATGAAACCAGTGTTTGAAACCACCAGAATTCACTGATAAGAAGTATTCAACTGTAAAACAGTTGAAAGAGAAGTATATATAGCTTCTCAAGTTCAGAGAAGAGTGTATAAAGTTGTTTGTACATGTGGTGAAGTCCCACAAATAGAGGAGAAGGCCCATTATTGGAAACAGCTAGAAATCAGTAGTAATTCTGAGGAAATACTAATGAATATCACAGACTTATGAGAGAACAAGTGGAAAAGACATCAAAACGTAAGTTTCTAGTCTAGAAAGGATGCTGTACACTGCAGAAATCCTTGAAATAGAGTTAGTTCAAATGAAAGCAGTGTTTGAAACCACCAGAGTTCACTGAAAAGTAGTATTCAACTGTAAAACAGTTGAAAGACAAGTTTATGTAGCTTCGCAAGTTCAGAGAAGAGTGTATAAAGTTGCTTCTACATGTGGTGAAGTCCCACAAGTAGAGGAGAAGGCCCATTATAGGAAACAGCTAGAAATCAGTAGTCATTCAGAGCAAATACTAATGAATATCACAGAATAGTGAGAGAACAAGTGTAAAAGACATCAAAATGTAGGTCTCTAGTCTAGACAGGATGTTTTACACTACAGAAACCTTGAAATAGAGTTACTTCACAAGAAACAAGTGTTTCAACCCCCTGGAATTCACTGAAAAGTAGTATTTCAGTGTAAAACAGTTGAAAGACAAGTTTATGTAGCTTCGCAAGTTCAGAGAAGAGTGTATAAGCTTGTTTGTACATGTGGTGAAGTCCAACAAGTAGAGGAGAAGGCCCATTATAGGAAACAGCTAGAAATCAGTAGTCATTCAGAGCAAATAATAATGAATATCACAGAATAGTGAGAGAACAAGTGTAAAAGACATCAAAATGTAAGTCTCTCGTCTAGAGAGGATGTTGTACACTGCAGAAATCCTTGAAATAGAGGTAGTTCACATGAAACCAGTGTTTGAAACCACCAGAGTTCACTGAAAAGTAGTATTCAACTGTAAAACAGTTGAAAGACAAGTGTATATAGCTTCGCAAGTTCAGAGAAGAGTGTATAAAGTTGCTTCTACATGTGGTGATGTTCCACAAGTAGAGGAGAAGGCCCATTATAGGAAACAGCTAGAAATCAGTAGTCATTCAGAGCAAATACTAATGAATATCACAGAATAGTGAGAGAACAAGTGTAAAAGACATCAAAATGTAAGTCTCTAGTCTAGACAGGATGTTTTACACTGCAGAAATCTTTGAAATAAAGTTAGTTCACATGAAACCAGTGTTTTATACCACCAGAATACACTGAAAAGTGGTATTCAACTGTAAAACAGTTGAAAGACAAGTTTATGTAGCTTCGCAAGTTCAGAGAAGAGTGTATAAACTTGTTTGTACATGTGGTGAAGTCCCACAAGTAGAGGAGAAGGCCCATTATAGGAAACAGCTAGAAATCAGTAGTCATTCTGAGCAAATACTAATGAATATCACAGAATAGTGAGAGAACAAGTGTAAAAGACATCAAAATGTAAGTTTCTAGTCTAGAAAGGATGTTATACACTACAGAAACCTTGAAATAGAGTTACTTCACAAGAAACAAGTGTTTCAACCCACTGGAATTCACTGAAAAGTAGTATTTCAGTGTAAAACAGTTGAAAGACAAGTTTATGTAGCTTCGCAAGTTCAGAGAAGAGTGTATAAGCTTGTTTGTACATGTGGTGAAGTCCAACAAGTAGAGGAGAAGGCCCATTATAGGAAACAGCTAGAAATCAGTAGTCATTCAGAGCAAATAATAATGAATATCACAGAATAGTGAGAGAACAAGTGTAAAAGACATCAAAATGTAAGTCTCTCGTCTAGAGAGGATGTTGTACACTGCAGAAATCCTTGAAATAGAGGTAGTTCACATGAAACCAGTGTTTGAAACCACCAGAGTTCACTGAAAAGTAGTATTCAACTGTAAAACAGTTGAAAGACAAGTGTATATAGCTTCGCAAGTTCAGAGAAGAGTGTATAAAGTTGCTTCTACATGTGGTGATGTTCCACAAGTAGAGGAGAAGGCCCATTATAGGAAACAGCTAGAAATCAGTAGTCATTCAGAGCAAATACTAATGAATATCACAGAATAGTGAGAGAACAAGTGTAAAAGACATCAAAATGTAAGTCTCTAGTCTAGAAAGGATGTTGTGCACTGCAGAAATCCTTGAAATAGAGTTAGTTCACATGAAACCAGTGTTTTATACCAGCAGAATTCACTGAAAAGTAGTATGCAACTGTAAAACAGTTGAAAGACAAGTGTATATAGCTTCTCAAGTTCTGAGAAGAGTGTATAATGTTGTTTCTACATGTGGTGAAGTCCCACAAGTAGAGGAGAAGGACCATTATAGGAAACAGCTAGAAATCAGTAGTAATTCTGAGCAAATACTAATGAATATCACAGACTTATGAGAGAACAAGTGTAAAAGACATCAAAATGTAATTTTCTAGTCTAGAAAGGATGTTATACACTGCAGAAATCCTTGAAATAGAGTTAGTTCACATGAAACCAGTGTTTGAAACCACCAGAGTTCACTGAAAAGTAGTATTCAACTGTAAAACAGTTGAAAGACAAGTTTATGTAGCTTCGCAAGTTCAGAGAAGAGTGTATAAACTTGTTTGTACATGTGGTGAAGTCCCACAAGTAGAGGAGAAGGCCCATTATAGGAAACAGCTAGAAATCAGTAGTCATTCTGAGCAAATACTAATGAATATCACAGAATAGTGAGAGAACAAGTGTAAAAGACATCAAAATGTAAGTTTCTAGTCTAGACAGGATATTTTACACTACAGAAACCTTGAAATAGAGTTACTTCACAAGAAACAAGTGTTTCAACCCACTGGAATTCACTGAAAAGTAGTATTTCAGTGTAAAACAGTTGAAAGACAAGTTTATGTAGCTTCGCAAGTTCAGAGAAGAGTGTATAAGCTTGTTTGTACATGTGGTGAAGTCCAACAAGTAGAGGAGAAGGCCCATTATAGGAAACAGCTAGAAATCAGTAGTCATTCAGAGCAAATAATAATGAATATCACAGAATAGTGAGAGAACAAGTGTAAAAGACATCAAAATGTAAGTCTCTAGTCTAGACAGGATGTTTTACACTACAGAAATCCTTGAAATAGAGTTAGTTCACATGAAAGCAGTGTTTGAAACCACCAGAGTTCACTGAAAAGTAGTATTCAACTGTAAAACAGTTGAAAGACAAGTTTATGTAGCTTCGCAAGTTCAGAGAAGAGTGTATAAAGTTGCTTCTACATGTGGTGAAGTCCCACAAGTAGAGGAGAAGGCCCATTATAGGAAACAGCTAGAAATCAGTAGTCATTCAGAGCAAATACTAATGAATATCACAGAATAGTGAGAGAACAAGTGTAAAAGACATCAAAATGTAAGTCTCTAGTCTAGACAGGATGTTGTACACTGCAGAAATCCTTGAAATAGAGTTAGTTCACATGAAACCAGTCTTTTATACCACCAGAATTCACTGAAAAGTAGTATTCAACTGTAAAACAGTTGAAAGACAAGTGTGTATAGCTTCTCAAGTTCTGAGAAGAGTGTATAATGTTGTTTCTACATGTGGTGAAGTCCCACAAGTAGAGGAGAAGGCCCATTATAGGAAACACCTAGAAATCAGTAGTCATTCTGAGCAAATACTAATGAATATCACAGACTTATGAGAGAACAAGTGTAAAAGACATCAAAATGTAAGTTTCTAGTCTAGAAAGGATGTTATACACTACAGAAACCTTGAAATAGAGTTACTTCACAAGAAACAAGTGTTTCAACCCACTGGAATTCACTGAAAAGTAGTATTTCAGTGTAAAACAGTTGAAAGACAAGTTTATGTAGCTTCGCAAGTTCAGAGAAGAGTGTATAAGCTTGTTTGTACATGTGGTGAAGTCCCACAAGTAGAGGAGAAGGCCCATTATAGGAAACAGCTAGAAATCAGTAGTCATTCAGAGCAAATAATAATGAATATCACAGAATAGTGAGAGAACAAGTGTAAAAGACATCAAAATGTAAGTCTCTCGTCTAGAGAGGATGTTGTACACTGCAGAAATCCTTGAAATAGAGGTAGTTCACATGAAACCAGTGTTTGAAACCACCAGAGTTCACTGAAAAGTAGTATTCAACTGTAAAACAGTTGAAAGACAAGTGTATATAGCTTCGCAAGTTCAGAGAAGAGTGTATAAAGTTGCTTCTACATGTGGTGATGTTCCACAAGTAGAGGAGAAGGCCCATTATAGGAAACAGCTAGAAATCAGTAGTCATTCAGAGCAAATACTAATGAATATCACAGAATAGTGAGAGAACAAGTGTAAAAGACATCAAAATGTAAGTCTCTAGTCTAGAAAGGATGTTGTGCACTGCAGAAATCCTTGAAATAGAGTTAGCTCACATGAAACCAGTGTTTTATACCACCAGTATTCACTGAAAAGTAGTATGCAACTGTAAAACAGTTGAAAGACAAGTGTATATAGCTTCTCAAGTTCTGAGAAGAGTGTATAATGTTGTTTCTACATGTGGTGAAGTCCCACAAGTAGAGGAGAAGGCCCATTATAGGAAACACCTAGAAATCAGTAGTCATTCTGAGCAAATACTAATGAATATCACAGACTTATGAGAGAACAAGTGTAAAAGACATCAAAATGTAAGTTTCTAGTCTAGAAAGGATGTTATACACTACAGAAACCTTGAAATAGAGTTACTTCACAAGAAACAAGTGTTTCAACCCACTGGAATTCACTGAAAAGTAGTATTTCAGTGTAAAACAGTTGAAAGACAAGTTTATGTAGCTTCGCAAGTTCAGAGAAGAGTGTATAAGCTTGTTTGTACATGTGGTGAAGTCCAACAAGTAGAGGAGAAGGCCCATTATAGGAAACAGCTAGAAATCAGTAGTCATTCAGAGCAAATAATAATGAATATCACAGAATAGTGAGAGAACAAGTGTAAAAGACATCAAAATGTAAGTCTCTCGTCTAGAGAGGATGTTGTACACTGCAGAAATCCTTGAAATAGAGGTAGTTCACATGAAACCAGTGTTTGAAACCACCAGAGTTCACTGAAAAATAGTATTCAACTGTAAAACAGTTGAAAGACAAGTGTATATAGCTTCGCAAGTTCAGAGAAGAGTGTATAAAGTTGCTTCTACATGTGGTGATGTTCCACAAGTAGAGGAGAAGGCCCATTATAGGAAACAGCTAGAAATCAGTAGTCATTCAGAGCAAATACTAATGAATATCACAGAATAGTGAGAGAACAAGTGTAAAAGACATCAAAATGTAAGTCTCTAGTCTAGAAAGGATGTTGTGCACTGCAGAAATCCTTGAAATAGAGTTAGTTCACATGAAACCAGTGTTTTATACCACCAGAATTCACTGAAAAGTAGTATGCAACTGTAAAACAGTTGAAAGACAAGTGTATATAGCTTCTCAAGTTCTGAGAAGAGTGTATAATGTTGTTTCTACATGTGGTGAAGTCCCACAAGTAGAGGAGAAGGCCCATTATAGGAAACAGCTAGAAATCAGTAGTCATTCTGAGCAAATACTAATGAATATCACAGAATAGTGAGAGAACAAGTGTAAAAGACATCAAAATGTAAGTTTCTAGTCTAGAAAGGATGTTATACACTACAGAAACCTTGAAATAGAGTTACTTCACAAGAAACAAGTGTTTCAACCCACTGGAATTCACTGAAAAGTAGTATTTCAGTGTAAAACAGTTGAAAGACAAGTTTATGTAGCTTCGCAAGTTCAGAGAAGAGTGTATAAAGTTGCTTCTACATGTGGTGAAGTCCCACAAGTAGATAAGAAGGCTCATTATAGGACACTGCAAGAAAGCAGTAGTAATTCAGAGCAAATACTAATGAATATCACAGACTTATGAGAGAACAAGTGGAAAGCACATCAAAATGTAAGTTTCTAGTGTAGAAAGGATGTTGTACACTGCAGAAATCCTTGAAATAGAGTTAGTTCACATGAAACCAGTCTTTTATACCACCAGAATTCACTGATAAGTAGTATTCAACTGTAAAACAGTTGAAAGACAAGTTTATGTAGCTTCGCAAGTTCAGAGAAGAGTGTATAAACTTGTTTGTACATGTGGTGAAGTCCCACTAGTAGAGGAGAAGGCCCATTATAGGAAACTGCTAGAAATCAGTAGTAATTCTGAGAAAATACTAATGAATATCACAGAATACTGAGAGATCAAGTGTAAAAGACATCAAAATGTAAGTCTCTAGTCTAGAAAGGATGTTGTACACTGTAGAAATCCTTGAAATAGAGTTAGTTCACATGAAACCAGTGTTTGAAACCACCAGAATTCACTGATAAGAAGTATTCAACTGTAAAACAGTTGAAAGAGAAGTATATATAGCTTCTCAAGTTCAGAGAAGAGTGTATAAAGTTGTTTGTACATGTGGTGAAGTCCCACAAATAGAGGAGAAGGCCCATTATTGGAAACAGCTAGAAATCAGTAGTAATTCTGAGGAAATACTAATGAATATCACAGACTTATGAGAGAACAAGTGGAAAAGACATCAAAACGTAAGTTTCTAGTCTAGAAAGGATGCTGTACACTGCAGAAATCCTTGAAATAGAGTTAGTTCAAATGAAAGCAGTGTTTGAAACCACCAGAGTTCACTGAAAAGTAGTATTCAACTGTAAAACAGTTGAAAGACAAGTTTATGTAGCTTCGCAAGTTCAGAGAAGAGTGTATAAAGTTGCTTCTACATGTGGTGAAGTCCCACAAGTAGAGGAGAAGGCCCATTATAGGAAACAGCTAGAAATCAGTAGTCATTCAGAGCAAATACTAATGAATATCACAGAATAGTGAGAGAACAAGTGTAAAAGACATCAAAATGTAGGTCTCTAGTCTAGACAGGATGTTTTACACTACAGAAACCTTGAAATAGAGTTACTTCACAAGAAACAAGTGTTTCAACCCACTGGAATTCACTGAAAAGTAGTATTTCAGTGTAAAACAGTTGAAAGACAAGTTTATGTAGCTTCGCAAGTTCAGAGAAGAGTGTATAAGCTTGTTTGTACATGTGGTGAAGTCCAACAAGTAGAGGAGAAGGCCCATTATAGGAAACAGCTAGAAATCAGTAGTCATTCAGAGCAAATAATAATGAATATCACAGAATAGTGAGAGAACAAGTGTAAAAGACATTAAAATGTAAGTCTCTCGTCTAGAGAGGATGTTGTACACTGCAGAAATCCTTGAAATAGAGGTAGTTCACATGAAACCAGTGTTTGAAACCACCAGAGTTCACTGAAAAGTAGTATTCAACTGTAAAACAGTTGAAAGACAAGTGTATATAGCTTCGCAAGTTCAGAGAAGAGTGTATAAAGTTGCTTCTACATGTGGTGATGTTCCACAAGTAGAGGAGAAGGCCCATTATAGGAAACAGCTAGAAATCAGTAGTCATTCAGAGCAAATACTAATGAATATCACAGAATAGTGAGAGAACAAGTGTAAAAGACATCAAAATGTAAGTCTCTAGTCTAGACAGGATGTTTTACACTGCAGAAATCTTTGAAATAAAGTTAGTTCACATGAAACCAGTGTTTTATACCACCAGAATACACTGAAAAGTGGTATTCAACTGTAAAACAGTTGAAAGACAAGTTTATGTAGCTTCGCAAGTTCAGAGAAGAGTGTATAAACTTGTTTGTACATGTGGTGAAGTCCCACAAGTAGAGGAGAAGGCCCATTATAGGAAACAGCTAGAAATCAGTAGTCATTCTGAGCAAATACTAATGAATATCACAGAATAGTGAGAGAACAAGTGTAAAAGACATCAAAATGTAAGTTTCTAGTCTAGAAAGGATGTTATACACTACAGAAACCTTGAAATAGAGTTACTTCACAAGAAACAAGTGTTTCAACCCACTGGAATTCACTGAAAAGTAGTATTTCAGTGTAAAACAGTTGAAAGACAAGTTTATGTAGCTTCGCAAGTTCAGAGAAGAGTGTATAAGCTTGTTTGTACATGTGGTGAAGTCCAACAAGTAGAGGAGAAGGCCCATTATAGGAAACAGCTAGAAATCAGTAGTCATTCAGAGCAAATAATAATGAATATCACAGAATAGTGAGAGAACAAGTGTAAAAGACATCAAAATGTAAGTCTCTCGTCTAGAGAGGATGTTGTACACTGCAGAAATCCTTGAAATAGAGGTAGTTCACATGAAACCAGTGTTTGAAACCACCAGAGTTCACTGAAAAGTAGTATTCAACTGTAAAACAGTTGAAAGACAAGTGTATATAGCTTCGCAAGTTCAGAGAAGAGTGTATAAAGTTGCTTCTACATGTGGTGATGTTCCACAAGTAGAGGAGAAGGCCCATTATAGGAAACAGCTAGAAATCAGTAGTCATTCAGAGCAAATACTAATGAATATCACAGAATAGTGAGAGAACAAGTGTAAAAGACATCAAAATGTAAGTCTCTAGTCTAGAAAGGATGTTGTGCACTGCAGAAATCCTTGAAATAGAGTTAGTTCACATGAAACCAGTGTTTTATACCAGCAGAATTCACTGAAAAGTAGTATGCAACTGTAAAACAGTTGAAAGACAAGTGTATATAGCTTCTCAAGTTCTGAGAAGAGTGTATAATGTTGTTTCTACATGTGGTGAAGTCCCACAAGTAGAGGAGAAGGACCATTATAGGAAACAGCTAGAAATCAGTAGTAATTCTGAGCAAATACTAATGAATATCACAGACTTATGAGAGAACAAGTGTAAAAGACATCAAAATGTAATTTTCTAGTCTAGAAAGGATGTTATACACTGCAGAAATCCTTGAAATAGAGTTAGTTCACATGAAACCAGTGTTTGAAACCACCAGAGTTCACTGAAAAGTAGTATTCAACTGTAAAACAGTTGAAAGACAAGTTTATGTAGCTTCGCAAGTTCAGAGAAGAGTGTATAAACTTGTTTGTACATGTGGTGAAGTCCCACAAGTAGAGGAGAAGGCCCATTATAGGAAACAGCTAGAAATCAGTAGTCATTCTGAGCAAATACTAATGAATATCACAGAATAGTGAGAGAACAAGTGTAAAAGACATCAAAATGTAAGTTTCTAGTCTAGACAGGATATTTTACACTACAGAAACCTTGAAATAGAGTTACTTCACAAGAAACAAGTGTTTCAACCCACTGGAATTCACTGAAAAGTAGTATTTCAGTGTAAAACAGTTGAAAGACAAGTTTATGTAGCTTCGCAAGTTCAGAGAAGAGTGTATAAGCTTGTTTGTACATGTGGTGAAGTCCAACAAGTAGAGGAGAAGGCCCATTATAGGAAACAGCTAGAAATCAGTAGTCATTCAGAGCAAATAATAATGAATATCACAGAATAGTGAGAGAACAAGTGTAAAAGACATCAAAATGTAAGTCTCTAGTCTAGACAGGATGTTTTACACTACAGAAATCCTTGAAATAGAGTTAGTTCACATGAAAGCAGTGTTTGAAACCACCAGAGTTCACTGAAAAGTAGTATTCAACTGTAAAACAGTTGAAAGACAAGTTTATGTAGCTTCGCAAGTTCAGAGAAGAGTGTATAAAGTTGCTTCTACATGTGGTGAAGTCCCACAAGTAGAGGAGAAGGCCCATTATAGGAAACAGCTAGAAATCAGTAGTCATTCAGAGCAAATACTAATGAATATCACAGAATAGTGAGAGAACAAGTGTAAAAGACATCAAAATGTAAGTCTCTAGTCTAGACAGGATGTTGTACACTGCAGAAATCCTTGAAATAGAGTTAGTTCACATGAAACCAGTCTTTTATACCACCAGAATTCACTGAAAAGTAGTATTCAACTGTAAAACAGTTGAAAGACAAGTGTGTATAGCTTCTCAAGTTCTGAGAAGAGTGTATAATGTTGTTTCTACATGTGGTGAAGTCCCACAAGTAGAGGAGAAGGCCCATTATAGGAAACACCTAGAAATCAGTAGTCATTCTGAGCAAATACTAATGAATATCACAGACTTATGAGAGAACAAGTGTAAAAGACATCAAAATGTAAGTTTCTAGTCTAGAAAGGATGTTATACACTACAGAAACCTTGAAATAGAGTTACTTCACAAGAAACAAGTGTTTCAACCCACTGGAATTCACTGAAAAGTAGTATTTCAGTGTAAAACAGTTGAAAGACAAGTTTATGTAGCTTCGCAAGTTCAGAGAAGAGTGTATAAGCTTGTTTGTACATGTGGTGAAGTCCCACAAGTAGAGGAGAAGGCCCATTATAGGAAACAGCTAGAAATCAGTAGTCATTCAGAGCAAATAATAATGAATATCACAGAATAGTGAGAGAACAAGTGTAAAAGACATCAAAATGTAAGTCTCTCGTCTAGAGAGGATGTTGTACACTGCAGAAATCCTTGAAATAGAGGTAGTTCACATGAAACCAGTGTTTGAAACCACCAGAGTTCACTGAAAAGTAGTATTCAACTGTAAAACAGTTGAAAGACAAGTGTATATAGCTTCGCAAGTTCAGAGAAGAGTGTATAAAGTTGCTTCTACATGTGGTGATGTTCCACAAGTAGAGGAGAAGGCCCATTATAGGAAACAGCTAGAAATCAGTAGTCATTCAGAGCAAATACTAATGAATATCACAGAATAGTGAGAGAACAAGTGTAAAAGACATCAAAATGTAAGTCTCTAGTCTAGAAAGGATGTTGTGCACTGCAGAAATCCTTGAAATAGAGTTAGCTCACATGAAACCAGTGTTTTATACCACCAGTATTCACTGAAAAGTAGTATGCAACTGTAAAACAGTTGAAAGACAAGTGTATATAGCTTCTCAAGTTCTGAGAAGAGTGTATAATGTTGTTTCTACATGTGGTGAAGTCCCACAAGTAGAGGAGAAGGCCCATTATAGGAAACACCTAGAAATCAGTAGTCATTCTGAGCAAATACTAATGAATATCACAGACTTATGAGAGAACAAGTGTAAAAGACATCAAAATGTAAGTTTCTAGTCTAGAAAGGATGTTATACACTACAGAAACCTTGAAATAGAGTTACTTCACAAGAAACAAGTGTTTCAACCCACTGGAATTCACTGAAAAGTAGTATTTCAGTGTAAAACAGTTGAAAGACAAGTTTATGTAGCTTCGCAAGTTCAGAGAAGAGTGTATAAGCTTGTTTGTACATGTGGTGAAGTCCAACAAGTAGAGGAGAAGGCCCATTATAGGAAACAGCTAGAAATCAGTAGTCATTCAGAGCAAATAATAATGAATATCACAGAATAGTGAGAGAACAAGTGTAAAAGACATCAAAATGTAAGTCTCTCGTCTAGAGAGGATGTTGTACACTGCAGAAATCCTTGAAATAGAGGTAGTTCACATGAAACCAGTGTTTGAAACCACCAGAGTTCACTGAAAAGTAGTATTCAACTGTAAAACAGTTGAAAGACAAGTGTATATAGCTTCGCAAGTTCAGAGAAGAGTGTATAAAGTTGCTTCTACATGTGGTGATGTTCCACAAGTAGAGGAGAAGGCCCATTATAGGAAACAGCTAGAAATCAGTAGTCATTCAGAGCAAATACTAATGAATATCACAGAATAGTGAGAGAACAAGTGTAAAAGACATCAAAATGTAAGTCTCTAGTCTAGAAAGGATGTTGTGCACTGCAGAAATCCTTGAAATAGAGTTAGTTCACATGAAACCAGTGTTTTATACCACCAGAATTCACTGAAAAGTAGTATGCAACTGTAAAACAGTTGAAAGACAAGTGTATATAGCTTCTCAAGTTCTGAGAAGAGTGTATAATGTTGTTTCTACATGTGGTGAAGTCCCACAAGTAGAGGAGAAGGCCCATTATAGGAAACAGCTAGAAATCAGTAGTCATTCTGAGCAAATACTAATGAATATCACAGAATAGTGAGAGAACAAGTGTAAAAGACATCAAAATGTAAGTTTCTAGTCTAGAAAGGATGTTATACACTACAGAAACCTTGAAATAGAGTTACTTCACAAGAAACAAGTGTTTCAACCCACTGGAATTCACTGAAAAGTAGTATTTCAGTGTAAAACAGTTGAAAGACAAGTTTATGTAGCTTCGCAAGTTCAGAGAAGAGTGTATAAAGTTGCTTCTACATGTGGTGAAGTCCCACAAGTAGATAAGAAGGCTCATTATAGGACACTGCAAGAAAGCAGTAGTAATTCAGAGCAAATACTAATGAATATCACAGACTTATGAGAGAACAAGTGGAAAGCACATCAAAATGTAAGTTTCTAGTGTAGAAAGGATGTTGTACACTGCAGAAATCCTTGAAATAGAGTTAGTTCACATGAAACCAGTCTTTTATACCACCAGAATTCACTGATAAGTAGTATTCAACTGTAAAACAGTTGAAAGACAAGTTTATGTAGCTTCGCAAGTTCAGAGAAGAGTGTATAAACTTGTTTGTACATGTGGTGAAGTCCCACTAGTAGAGGAGAAGGCCCATTATAGGAAACTGCTAGAAATCAGTAGTAATTCTGAGAAAATACTAATGAATATCACAGAATACTGAGAGATCAAGTGTAAAAGACATCAAAATGTAAGTCTCTAGTCTAGAAAGGATGTTGTACACTGTAGAAATCCTTGAAATAGAGTTAGTTCACATGAAACCAGTGTTTGAAACCACCAGAATTCACTGATAAGAAGTATTCAACTGTAAAACAGTTGAAAGAGAAGTATATATAGCTTCTCAAGTTCAGAGAAGAGTGTATAAAGTTGTTTGTACATGTGGTGAAGTCCCACAAATAGAGGAGAAGGCCCATTATTGGAAACAGCTAGAAATCAGTAGTAATTCTGAGGAAATACTAATGAATATCACAGACTTATGAGAGAACAAGTGGAAAAGACATCAAAACGTAAGTTTCTAGTCTAGAAAGGATGCTGTACACTGCAGAAATCCTTGAAATAGAGTTAGTTCAAATGAAAGCAGTGTTTGAAACCACCAGAGTTCACTGAAAAGTAGTATTCAACTGTAAAACAGTTGAAAGACAAGTTTATGTAGCTTCGCAAGTTCAGAGAAGAGTGTATAAAGTTGCTTCTACATGTGGTGAAGTCCCACAAGTAGAGGAGAAGGCCCATTATAGGAAACAGCTAGAAATCAGTAGTCATTCAGAGCAAATACTAATGAATATCACAGAATAGTGAGAGAACAAGTGTAAAAGACATCAAAATGTAGGTCTCTAGTCTAGACAGGATGTTTTACACTACAGAAACCTTGAAATAGAGTTACTTCACAAGAAACAAGTGTTTCAACCCACTGGAATTCACTGAAAAGTAGTATTTCAGTGTAAAACAGTTGAAAGACAAGTTTATGTAGCTTCGCAAGTTCAGAGAAGAGTGTATAAGCTTGTTTGTACATGTGGTGAAGTCCAACAAGTAGAGGAGAAGGCCCATTATAGGAAACAGCTAGAAATCAGTAGTCATTCAGAGCAAATAATAATGAATATCACAGAATAGTGAGAGAACAAGTGTAAAAGACATCAAAATGTAAGTCTCTCGTCTAGAGAGGATGTTGTACACTGCAGAAATCCTTGAAATAGAGGTAGTTCACATGAAACCAGTGTTTGAAACCACCAGAGTTCACTGAAAAGTAGTATTCAACTGTAAAACAGTTGAAAGACAAGTGTATATAGCTTCGCAAGTTCAGAGAAGAGTGTATAAAGTTGCTTCTACATGTGGTGATGTTCCACAAGTAGAGGAGAAGGCCCATTATAGGAAACAGCTAGAAATCAGTAGTCATTCAGAGCAAATACTAATGAATATCACAGAATAGTGAGAGAACAAGTGTAAAAGACATCAAAATGTAAGTCTCTAGTCTAGACAGGATGTTTTACACTGCAGAAATCTTTGAAATAAAGTTAGTTCACATGAAACCAGTGTTTTATACCACCAGAATACACTGAAAAGTGGTATTCAACTGTAAAACAGTTGAAAGACAAGTTTATGTAGCTTCGCAAGTTCAGAGAAGAGTGTATAAACTTGTTTGTACATGTGGTGAAGTCCCACAAGTAGAGGAGAAGGCCCATTATAGGAAACAGCTAGAAATCAGTAGTCATTCTGAGCAAATACTAATGAATATCACAGAATAGTGAGAGAACAAGTGTAAAAGACATCAAAATGTAAGTTTCTAGTCTAGAAAGGATGTTATACACTACAGAAACCTTGAAATAGAGTTACTTCACAAGAAACAAGTGTTTCAACCCACTGGAATTCACTGAAAAGTAGTATTTCAGTGTAAAACAGTTGAAAGACAAGTTTATGTAGCTTCGCAAGTTCAGAGAAGAGTGTATAAGCTTGTTTGTACATGTGGTGAAGTCCAACAAGTAGAGGAGAAGGCCCATTATAGGAAACAGCTAGAAATCAGTAGTCATTCAGAGCAAATAATAATGAATATCACAGAATAGTGAGAGAACAAGTGTAAAAGACATCAAAATGTAAGTCTCTCGTCTAGAGAGGATGTTGTACACTGCAGAAATCCTTGAAATAGAGGTAGTTCACATGAAACCAGTGTTTGAAACCACCAGAGTTCACTGAAAAGTAGTATTCAACTGTAAAACAGTTGAAAGACAAGTGTATATAGCTTCGCAAGTTCAGAGAAGAGTGTATAAAGTTGCTTCTACATGTGGTGATGTTCCACAAGTAGAGGAGAAGGCCCATTATAGGAAACAGCTAGAAATCAGTAGTCATTCAGAGCAAATACTAATGAATATCACAGAATAGTGAGAGAACAAGTGTAAAAGACATCAAAATGTAAGTCTCTAGTCTAGAAAGGATGTTGTGCACTGCAGAAATCCTTGAAATAGAGTTAGTTCACATGAAACCAGTGTTTTATACCAGCAGAATTCACTGAAAAGTAGTATGCAACTGTAAAACAGTTGAAAGACAAGTGTATATAGCTTCTCAAGTTCTGAGAAGAGTGTATAATGTTGTTTCTACATGTGGTGAAGTCCCACAAGTAGAGGAGAAGGACCATTATAGGAAACAGCTAGAAATCAGTAGTAATTCTGAGCAAATACTAATGAATATCACAGACTTATGAGAGAACAAGTGTAAAAGACATCAAAATGTAATTTTCTAGTCTAGAAAGGATGTTATACACTGCAGAAATCCTTGAAATAGAGTTAGTTCACATGAAACCAGTGTTTGAAACCACCAGAGTTCACTGAAAAGTAGTATTCAACTGTAAAACAGTTGAAAGACAAGTTTATGTAGCTTCGCAAGTTCAGAGAAGAGTGTATAAACTTGTTTGTACATGTGGTGAAGTCCCACAAGTAGAGGAGAAGGCCCATTATAGGAAACAGCTAGAAATCAGTAGTCATTCTGAGCAAATACTAATGAATATCACAGAATAGTGAGAGAACAAGTGTAAAAGACATCAAAATGTAAGTTTCTAGTCTAGACAGGATATTTTACACTACAGAAACCTTGAAATAGAGTTACTTCACAAGAAACAAGTGTTTCAACCCACTGGAATTCACTGAAAAGTAGTATTTCAGTGTAAAACAGTTGAAAGACAAGTTTATGTAGCTTCGCAAGTTCAGAGAAGAGTGTATAAGCTTGTTTGTACATGTGGTGAAGTCCAACAAGTAGAGGAGAAGGCCCATTATAGGAAACAGCTAGAAATCAGTAGTCATTCAGAGCAAATAATAATGAATATCACAGAATAGTGAGAGAACAAGTGTAAAAGACATCAAAATGTAAGTCTCTAGTCTAGACAGGATGTTTTACACTACAGAAATCCTTGAAATAGAGTTAGTTCACATGAAAGCAGTGTTTGAAACCACCAGAGTTCACTGAAAAGTAGTATTCAACTGTAAAACAGTTGAAAGACAAGTTTATGTAGCTTCGCAAGTTCAGAGAAGAGTGTATAAAGTTGCTTCTACATGTGGTGAAGTCCCACAAGTAGAGGAGAAGGCCCATTATAGGAAACAGCTAGAAATCAGTAGTCATTCAGAGCAAATACTAATGAATATCACAGAATAGTGAGAGAACAAGTGTAAAAGACATCAAAATGTAAGTCTCTAGTCTAGACAGGATGTTGTACACTGCAGAAATCCTTGAAATAGAGTTAGTTCACATGAAACCAGTCTTTTATACCACCAGAATTCACTGAAAAGTAGTATTCAACTGTAAAACAGTTGAAAGACAAGTGTGTATAGCTTCTCAAGTTCTGAGAAGAGTGTATAATGTTGTTTCTACATGTGGTGAAGTCCCACAAGTAGAGGAGAAGGCCCATTATAGGAAACACCTAGAAATCAGTAGTCATTCTGAGCAAATACTAATGAATATCACAGACTTATGAGAGAACAAGTGTAAAAGACATCAAAATGTAAGTTTCTAGTCTAGAAAGGATGTTATACACTACAGAAACCTTGAAATAGAGTTACTTCACAAGAAACAAGTGTTTCAACCCACTGGAATTCACTGAAAAGTAGTATTTCAGTGTAAAACAGTTGAAAGACAAGTTTATGTAGCTTCGCAAGTTCAGAGAAGAGTGTATAAGCTTGTTTGTACATGTGGTGAAGTCCCACAAGTAGAGGAGAAGGCCCATTATAGGAAACAGCTAGAAATCAGTAGTCATTCAGAGCAAATAATAATGAATATCACAGAATAGTGAGAGAACAAGTGTAAAAGACATCAAAATGTAAGTCTCTCGTCTAGAGAGGATGTTGTACACTGCAGAAATCCTTGAAATAGAGGTAGTTCACATGAAACCAGTGTTTGAAACCACCAGAGTTCACTGAAAAGTAGTATTCAACTGTAAAACAGTTGAAAGACAAGTGTATATAGCTTCGCAAGTTCAGAGAAGAGTGTATAAAGTTGCTTCTACATGTGGTGATGTTCCACAAGTAGAGGAGAAGGCCCATTATAGGAAACAGCTAGAAATCAGTAGTCATTCAGAGCAAATACTAATGAATATCACAGAATAGTGAGAGAACAAGTGTAAAAGACATCAAAATGTAAGTCTCTAGTCTAGAAAGGATGTTGTGCACTGCAGAAATCCTTGAAATAGAGTTAGCTCACATGAAACCAGTGTTTTATACCACCAGTATTCACTGAAAAGTAGTATGCAACTGTAAAACAGTTGAAAGACAAGTGTATATAGCTTCTCAAGTTCTGAGAAGAGTGTATAATGTTGTTTCTACATGTGGTGAAGTCCCACAAGTAGAGGAGAAGGCCCATTATAGGAAACAGCTAGAAATCAGTAGTCATTCTGAGCAAATACTAATGAATATCACAGAATAGTGAGAGAACAAGTGTAAAAGACATCAAAATGTAAGTTTCTAGTCTAGAAAGGATGTTATACACTACAGAAACCTTGAAATAGAGTTACTTCACAAGAAACAAGTGTTTCAACCCACTGGAATTCACTGAAAAGTAGTATTTCAGTGTAAAACAGTTGAAAGACAAGTTTATGTAGCTTCGCAAGTTCAGAGAAGAGTGTATAAAGTTGCTTCTACATGTGGTGAAGTCCCACAAGTAGATAAGAAGGCTCATTATAGGACACTGCAAGAAAGCAGTAGTAATTCAGAGCAAATACTAATGAATATCACAGACTTATGAGAGAACAAGTGGAAAGCACATCAAAATGTAAGTTTCTAGTGTAGAAAGGATGTTGTACACTGTAGAAATCCTTGAAATAGAGTTAGTTCACATGAATCCAGTGTTTGAAACCACCAGAATTCACTGATAAGTAGTATTCAACTGTAAAACAGTTGAAAGACAAGTTTATGTAGCTTCGCAAGTTCAGAGAAGAGTGTATAAACTTGTTTGTACATGTGGTGAAGTCCCACTAGTAGAGGAGAAGGCCCATTATAGGAAACTGCTAGAAATCAGTAGTAATTCTGAGAAAATACTAATGAATATCACAGAATACTGAGAGATCAAGTGTAAAAGACATCAAAATGTAAGTCTCTAGTCTAGAAAGGATGTTGTACACTGTAGAAATCCTTGAAATAGAGTTAGTTCACATGAAACCAGTGTTTGAAACCACCAGAATTCACTGATAAGAAGTATTCAACTGTAAAACAGTTGAAAGAGAAGTATATATAGCTTCTCAAGTTCAGAGAAGAGTGTATAAAGTTGTTTGTACATGTGGTGAAGTCCCACAAGTAGAGGAGAAGGCCCATTATAGGAAACAGCTAGAAATCAGTAGTCATTCAGAGCAAATACTAATGAATATCACAGACTTATGAGAGAACAAGTGGAAAAGACATCAAAACGTAAGTTTCTAGTCAAGAAAGGATGCTGTACACTGCAGAAATCCTTGAAATAGAGTTAGTTCACATGAAAGCAGTGTTTGAAACCACCAGAGTTCACTGAAAAGTAGTATTCAACTGTAAAACAGTTGAAAGACAAGTTTATGTAGCTTCGCAAGTTCAGAGAAGAGTGTATAAAGTTGCTTCTACATGTGGTGAAGTCCCACAAGTAGAGGAGAAGGCCCATTATAGGAAACAGCTAGAAATCAGTAGTCATTCAGAGCAAATACTAATGAATATCACAGAATAGTGAGAGAACAAGTGTAAAAGAAATCAAAATGTAGGTCTCTAGTCTAGACAGGATGTTTTACACTACAGAAATCCTTGAAATAGAGTTAGTTCACATGAAAGCAGTGTTTGAAACCACCAGAGTTCACTGAAAAGTAGTATTCAACTGTAAAACAGTTGAAAGACAAGTTTATGTAGCTTCGCAAGTTCAGAGAAGAGTGTATAAAGTTGCTTCTACATGTGGTGAAGTCCCACAAGTAGAGGAGAAGGCCCATTATAGGAAACAGCTAGAAATCAGTAGTCATTCTGAGCAAATACTAATGAATATCACAGAATAGTGAGAGAACAAGTGTAAAAGACATCAAAATGTAAGTTTCTAGTCTAGAAAGGATGTTATACACTACAGAAACCTTGAAATAGAGTTACTTTACAAGAAACAAGTGTTTCAACCCACTGGAATTCACTGAAAAGTAGTATTTCAGTGTAAAACAGTTGAAAGACAAGTTTATGTAGCTTCGCAAGTTCAGAGAAGAGTGTATAAGCTTGTTTGTACATGTGGTGAAGTCCAACAAGTAGAGGAGAAGGCCCATTATAGGAAACAGCTAGAAATCAGTAGTCATTCAGAGCAAATAATAATGAATATCACAGAATAGTGAGAGAACAAGTGTAAAAGACATCAAAATGTAAGTCTCTCGTCTAGAGAGGATGTTGTACACTGCAGAAATCCTTGAAATAGAGGTAGTTCACATGAAACCAGTGTTTGAAACCACCAGAGTTCACTGAAAAGTAGTATTCAACTGTAAAACAGTTGAAAGACAAGTGTATATAGCTTCGCAAGTTCAGAGAAGAGTGTATAAAGTTGCTTCTACATGTGGTGATGTTCCACAAGTAGAGGAGAAGGCCCATTATAGGAAACAGCTAGAAATCAGTAGTCATTCAGAGCAAATACTAATGAATATCACAGAATAGTGAGAGAACAAGTGTAAAAGACATCAAAATGTAAGTCTCTAGTCTAGAAAGGATGTTGTGCACTGCAGAAATCCTTGAAATAGAGTTAGCTCACATGAAACCAGTGTTTTATACCACCAGTATTCACTGAAAAGTAGTATGCAACTGTAAAACAGTTGAAAGACAAGTGTATATAGCTTCTCAAGTTCTGAGAAGAGTGTATAATGTTGTTTCTACATGTGGTGAAGTCCCACAAGTAGAGGAGAAGGCCCATTATAGGAAACAGCTAGAAATCAGTAGTCATTCTGAGCAAATACTAATGAATATCACAGACTTATGAGAGAACAAGTGGAAAGCACATCAAAATGTAAGTTTCTAGTGTAGAAAGGATGTTGTACACTGTAGAAATCCTTGAAATAGAGTTAGTTCACATGAATCCAGTGTTTGAAACCACCAGAATTCACTGATAAGTAGTATTCAACTGTAAAACAGTTGAAAGACAAGTTTATGTAGCTTCGCAAGTTCAGAGAAGAGTGTATAAACTTGTTTGTACATGTGGTGAAGTCCCACTAGTAGAGGAGAAGGCCCATTATAGGAAACTGCTAGAAATCAGTAGTAATTCTGAGAAAATACTAATGAATATCACAGAATACTGAGAGATCAAGTGTAAAAGACATCAAAATGTAAGTCTCTAGTCTAGAAAGGATGTTGTACACTGTAGAAATCCTTGAAATAGAGTTAGTTCACATGAAACCAGTGTTTGAAACCACCAGAATTCACTGATAAGAAGTATTCAACTGTAAAACAGTTGAAAGAGAAGTATATATAGCTTCTCAAGTTCAGAGAAGAGTGTATAAAGTTGTTTGTACATGTGGTGAAGTCCCACAAGTAGAGGAGAAGGCCCATTATTGGAAACAGCTAGAAATCAGTAGTAATTCTGAGGAAATACTAATGAATATCACAGACTTATGAGAGAACAAGTGGAAAAGACATCAAAACGTAAGTTTCTAGTCTAGAAAGGATGCTGTACACTGCAGAAATCCTTGAAATAGAGTTAGTTCACATGAAACCAGTGTTTGAAACCACCAGAGTTCACTGAAAAGTAGTATTCAACTGTAAAACAGTTGAAAGACAAGTTTATGTAGCTTCGCAAGTTCAGAGAAGAGTGTATAAACTTGTTTGTACATGTGGTGAAGTCCCACAAGTAGAGGAGAAGGCCCATTATAGGAAACAGCTAGAAATCAGTAGTCATTCAGAGCAAATACTAATGAATATCACAGAATAGTGAGAGAACAAGTGTAAAAGACATCAAAATGTAAGTCTCTAGTCTAGACAGGATGTTTTACACTGCAGAAATCTTTGAAATAAAGTTAGTTCACATGAAACCAGTGTTTTATACCACCAGAATACACTGAAAAGTGGTATTCAACTGTAAAACAGTTGAAAGACAAGTTTATGTAGCTTCGCAAGTTCAGAGAAGAGTGTATAAACTTGTTTGTACATGTGGTGAAGTCCCACAAGTAGAGGAGAAGGCCCATTATAGGAAACAGCTAGAAATCAGTAGTCATTCAGAGCAAATACTAATGAATATCACAGAATAGTGAGAGAACAAGTGTAAAAGACATCAAAATGTAAGTCTCTAGTCTAGACAGGATGTTTTACACTACAGAAATCCTTGAAATAGAGTTAGTTCACATGAAAGCAGTGTTTGAAACCACCAGAGTTCACTGAAAAGTAGTATTCAACTGTAAAACAGTTGAAAGACAAGTTTATGTAGCTTCGCAAGTTCAGAGAAGAGTGTATAAAGTTGCTTCTACATGTGGTGAAGTCCCACAAGTAGAGGAGAAGGCCCATTGTAGGAAACAGCTAGAAATCAGTAGTCATTCAGAGCAAATACTAATGAATATCACAGAATAGTGAGAGAACAAGTGTAAAAGACATCAAAATGTAAGTCTCTAGTCTAGACAGGATGTTGTACACTGCAGAAATCCTTGAAATAGAGTTAGTTCACATGAAACCAGTCTTTTATACCACCAGAATTCACTGAAAAGTAGTATTCAACTGTAAAACAGTTGAAAGACAAGTGTGTATAGCTTCTCAAGTTCTGAGAAGAGTGTATAATGTTGTTTCTACATGTGGTGAAGTCCCACAAGTAGAGGAGAAGGCCCATTATAGGAAACAGCTAGAAATCAGTAGTCATTCTGAGCAAATACTAATGAATATCACAGACTTATGAGAGAACAAGTGTAAAAGACATCAAAATGTAAGTTTCTAGTCTAGAAAGGATGTTATACACTACAGAAACCTTGAAATAGAGTTACTTCACAAGAAACAAGTGTTTCAACCCACTGGAATTCACTGAAAAGTAGTATTTCAGTGTAAAACAGTTGAAAGACAAGTTTATGTAGCTTCGCAAGTTCAGAGAAGAGTGTATAAGCTTGTTTGTACATGTGGTGAAGTCCAACAAGTAGAGGAGAAGGCCCATTATAGGAAACAGCTAGAAATCAGTAGTCATTCAGAGCAAATAATAATGAATATCACAGAATAGTGAGAGAACAAGTGTAAAAGACATCAAAATGTAAGTCTCTCGTCTAGAGAGGATGTTGTACACTGCAGAAATCCTTGAAATAGAGGTAGTTCACATGAAACCAGTGTTTGAAACCACCAGAGTTCACTGAAAAGTAGTATTCAACTGTAAAACAGTTGAAAGACAAGTTTATGTAGCTTCGCAAGTTCAGAGAAGAGTGTATAAACTTGTTTGTACATGTGGTGAAGTCCCACTAATAGAGGAGAAGGCCCATTATAGGAAACTGCTAGAAATCAGTAGTAATTCTGAGAAAATACTAATGAATATCACAGAATACTGAGAGATCAAGTGTAAAAGACATCAAAATGTAAGTCTCTAGTCTAGAAAGGATGTTGTACACTGTAGAAATCCTTGAAATAGAGTTAGTTCACATGAAACCAGTGTTTGAAACCACCAGAATTCAATGATAAGAAGTATTCAACTGTAAAACAGTTGAAAGAGAAGTATATATAGCTTCTCAAGTTCAGAGAAGAGTGTATAAAGTTGTTTGTACATGTGGTGAAGTCCCACGAGTAGAGGAGAAGGCCCATTATTGGAAACAGCTAGAAATCAGTAGTAATTCTGAGGAAATACTAATGAATATCACAGACTTATGAGAGAAGAAGTGGAAAAGACATCAAAACGTAAGTTTGTAGTCTAGAAAGGATGCTGTACACTGCAGAAATCCTTGAAATAGAGTTAGTTCACATGAAACCAGTGTTTGAAACCACCAGAGTTCACTGAAAAGTAGTATTCAACTGTAAAACAGTTGAAAGACAAGTTTATGTAGCTTCGCAAGTTCAGAGAAGAGTGTATAAACTTGTTTGTACATGTGGTGAAGTCCCACAAGTAGAGGAGAAGGCCCATTATAGGAAACAGCTAGAAATCAGTAGTCATTCAGAGCAAATACTAATGAATATCACAGAATAGTCAGAGAACAAGTGTAAAAGACATCAAAATGTAAGTCTCTAGTCTAGACAGGATGTTTTACACTACAGAAATCCTTGAAATAGAGTTAGTTCACATGAAAGCAGTGTTTGAAACCACCAGAGTTCACTGAAAAGTAGTATTCAACTGTAAAACAGTTGAAAGACAAGTTTATGTAGCTTCGCAAGTTCAGAGAAGAATGTATAAAGTTGCTTCTACATGTGGTGAAGTTCCACAAGTAGAGGAGAAGGCCCATTATAGGAAACAGCTAGAAATCAGTAGTCATTCAGAGCAAATACCAATGAATATCACAGAATAGTGAGAGAACAAGTGTAAAAGACATCAAAATGTAAGTCTCTAGTCTAGACAGGATGTTTTACACTGCAGAAATCTTTGAAATAAAGTTAGTTCACATGAAACCAGTGTTTTATACCACCAGAATACAGTGAAAAGTGGTATTCAACTGTAAAACAGTTGAAAGACAAGTTTATGTAGCTTCGCAAGTTCAGAGAAGAGTGTATAAACTTGTTTGTACATGTGGTGAAGTCCCACAAGTAGAGGAGAAGGCCCATTATAGGAAACAGCTAGAAATCAGTAGTCATTCAGAGCAAATACTAATGAATATCACAGAATAGTGAGAGAACAAGTGTAAAAGACATCTAAATGTAGGTCTCTAGTCTAGACAGGATGTTTTACACTACAGAAATCCTTGAAATAGAGTTAGTTCACATGAAAGCAGTGTTTGAAACCACCAGAGTTCACTGAAAAGTAGTATTCAACTGTAAAACAGTTGAAAGACAAGTTTATGTAGCTTCGCAAGTTCAGAGAAGAGTGTATAAAGTTGCTTCTACATGTGGTGAAGTCCCACAAGTAGAGGAGAAGGCCCATTATAGGAAACAGCTAGAAATCAGTAGTCATTCAGAGCAAATAATAATGAATATCACAGAATAGTGAGAGAACAAGTGTAAAAGACATCAAAATGTAAGTCTCTCGTCTAGAGAGGATGTTGTACACTGCAGAAATCCTTGAAATAGAGGTAGTTCACATGAAACCAGTGTTTGAAACCACCAGAGTTCACTGAAAAGTAGTATTCAACTGTAAAACAGTTGAAATACAAGTGTATATAGCTTCGCAAGTTCAGAGAAGAGTGTATAAAGTTGCTTCTACATGTGGTGATGTTCCACAAGTAGAGGAGAAGGCCCATTATAGGAAACAGCTAGAAATCAGTAGTCATTCAGAGCAAATACTAATGAATATCACAGAATAGTGAGAGAACAAGTGTAAAAGACATCAAAATGTAAGTCTCTAGTCTAGAAAGGATGTTGTGCACTGCAGAAATCCTTGAAATAGAGTTAGTTCACATGAAACCAGTGTTTTATACCACCAGAATTCACTGAAAAGTAGTATGCAACTGTAAAACAGTTGAAAGACAAGTGTATATAGCTTCTCAAGTTCTGAGAAGAGTGTATAATGTTGTTTCTACATGTGGTGAAGTCCCACAAGTAGAGGAGAAGGCCCATTATAGGAAACAGCTAGAAATCAGTAGTCATTCTGAGCAAATACTAATGAATATCACAGACTTATGAGAGAACAAGTGTAAAAGACATCAAAATGTAAGTTTCTAGTCTAGAAAGGATGTTATACACTACAGAAACCTTGAAATAGAGTTACTTCACAAGAAACAAGTGTTTCAACCCACTGGAATTCACTGAAAAGTAGTATTTCAGTGTAAAACAGTTGAAAGACAAGTTTATGTAGCTTCGCAAGTTCAGAGAAGAGTGTATAAGCTTGTTTGTACATGTGGTGAAGTCCAACAAGTAGAGGAGAAGGCCCATTATAGGAAACAGCTAGAAATCAGTAGTCATTCAGAGCAAATAATAATGAATATCACAGAATAGTGAGAGAACAAGTGTAAAAGACATCAAAATGTAAGTCTCTCGTCTAGAGAGGATGTTGTACACTGCAGAAATCCTTGAAATAGAGGTAGTTCACATGAAACCAGTGTTTGAAACCACCAGAGTTCACTGAAAAGTAGTATTCAACTGTAAAACAGTTGAAAGACAAGTTTATGTAGCTTCGCAAGTTCTGAGAAGAGTGTATAAACTTGTTTGTACATGTGGTGAAGTCCCACTAGTAGAGGAGAAGGCCCATTATAGGAAACTGCTAGAAATCAGTAGTAATTCTGAGAAAATACTAATGAATATCACAGAATACTGAGAGATCAAGTGTAAAAGACATCAAAATGTAAGTCTCTAGTCTAGAAAGGATGTTGTACACTGTAGAAATCCTTGAAATAGAGTTAGTTCACATGAAACCAGTGTTTGAAACCACCAGAATTCAATGATAAGAAGTATTCAACTGTAAAACAGTTGAAAGAGAAGTATATATAGCTTCTCAAGTTCAGAGAAGAGTGTATAAAGTTGTTTGTACATGTGGTGAAGTCCCACGAGTAGAGGAGAAGGCCCATTATTGGAAACAGCTAGAAATCAGTAGTAATTCTGAGGAAATACTAATGAATATCACAGACTTATGAAAGAAGAAGTGGAAAAGACATCAAAACGTAAGTTTGTAGTCTAGAAAGGATGCTGTACACTGCAGAAATCCTTGAAATAGAGTTAGTTCACATGAAACCAGTGTTTGAAACCACCAGAGTTCACTGAAAAGTAGTATTCAACTGTAAAACAGTTGAAAGACAAGTTTATGTAGCTTCGCAAGTTCAGAGAAGAATGTATAAAGTTGCTTCTACATGTGGTGAAGTTCCACAAGTAGAGGAGAAGGCCCATTATAGGAAACAGCTAGAAATCAGTAGTCATTCAGAGCAAATACCAATGAATATCACAGAATAGTGAGAGAACAAGTGTAAAAGACATCAAAATGTAAGTCTCTAGTCTAGACAGGATGTTTTACACTGCAGAAATCTTTGAAATAAAGTTAGTTCACATGAAACCAGTGTTTTATACCACCAGAATACAGTGAAAAGTGGTATTCAACTGTAAAACAGTTGAAAGACAAGTTTATGTAGCTTCGCAAGTTCAGAGAAGAGTGTATAAACTTGTTTGTACATGTGGTGAAGTCCCACAAGTAGAGGAGAAGGCCCATTATAGGAAACAGCTAGAAATCAGTAGTCATTCAGAGCAAATACTAATGAATATCACAGAATAGTGAGAGAACAAGTGTAAAAGACATCTAAATGTAGGTCTCTAGTCTAGACAGGATGTTTTACACTACAGAAATCCTTGAAATAGAGTTAGTTCACATGAAAGCAGTGTTTGAAACCACCAGAGTTCACTGAAAAGTAGTATTCAACTGTAAAACAGTTGAAAGACAAGTTTATGTAGCTTCGCAAGTTCAGAGAAGAGTGTATAAAGTTGCTTCTACATGTGGTGAAGTCCCACAAGTAGAGGAGAAGGCCCATTATAGGAAACAGCTAGAAATCAGTAGTCATTCAGAGCAAATAATAATGAATATCACAGAATAGTGAGAGAACAAGTGTAAAAGACATCAAAATGTAAGTCTCTCGTCTAGAGAGGATGTTGTACACTGCAGAAATCCTTGAAATAGAGGTAGTTCACATGAAACCAGTGTTTGAAACCACCAGAGTTCACTGAAAAGTAGTATTCAACTGTAAAACAGTTGAAATACAAGTGTATATAGCTTCGCAAGTTCAGAGAAGAGTGTATAAAGTTGCTTCTACATGTGGTGATGTTCCACAAGTAGAGGAGAAGGCCCATTATAGGAAACAGCTAGAAATCAGTAGTCATTCAGAGCAAATACTAATGAATATCACAGAATAGTGAGAGAACAAGTGTAAAAGACATCAAAATGTAAGTCTCTAGTCTAGAAAGGATGTTGTGCACTGCAGAAATCCTTGAAATAGAGTTAGTTCACATGAAACCAGTGTTTTATACCACCAGAATTCACTGAAAAGTAGTATGCAACTGTAAAACAGTTGAAAGACAAGTGTATATAGCTTCTCAAGTTCTGAGAAGAGTGTATAATGTTGTTTCTACATGTGGTGAAGTCCCACAAGTAGAGGAGAAGGCCCATTATAGGAAACAGCTAGAAATCAGTAGTCATTCTGAGCAAATACTAATGAATATCACAGACTTATGAGAGAACAAGTGTAAAAGACATCAAAATGTAAGTTTCTAGTCTAGAAAGGATGTTATACACTACAGAAACCTTGAAATAGAGTTACTTCACAAGAAACAAGTGTTTCAACCCACTGGAATTCACTGAAAAGTAGTATTTCAGTGTAAAACAGTTGAAAGACAAGTTTATGTAGCTTCGCAAGTTCAGAGAAGAGTGTATAAGCTTGTTTGTACATGTGGTGAAGTCCAACAAGTAGAGGAGAAGGCCCATTATAGGAAACAGCTAGAAATCAGTAGTCATTCAGAGCAAATAATAATGAATATCACAGAATAGTGAGAGAACAAGTGTAAAAGACATCAAAATGTAAGTCTCTCGTCTAGAGAGGATGTTGTACACTGCAGAAATCCTTGAAATAGAGGTAGTTCACATGAAACCAGTGTTTGAAACCACCAGAGTTTACTGAAAAGTAGTATTCAACTGTAAAACAGTTGAAAGACAAGTTTATGTAGCTTCGCAAGTTCAGAGAAGAATGTATAAAGTTGCTTCTACATGTGGTGAAGTTCCACAAGTAGAGGAGAAGGCCCATTATAGGAAACAGCTAGAAATCAGTAGTCATTCAGAGCAAATACCAATGAATATCACAGAATAGTGAGAGAACAAGTGTAAAAGACATCAAAATGTAAGTCTCTAGTCTAGACAGGATGTTTTACACTGCAGAAATCTTTGAAATAAAGTTAGTTCACATGAAACCAGTGTTTTATACCACCAGAATACAGTGAAAAGTGGTATTCAACTGTAAAACAGTTGAAAGACAAGTTTATGTAGCTTCGCAAGTTCAGAGAAGAGTGTATAAACTTGTTTGTACATGTGGTGAAGTCCCACAAGTAGAGGAGAAGGCCCATTATAGGAAACAGCTAGAAATCAGTAGTCATTCAGAGCAAATACTAATGAATATCACAGAATAGTGAGAGAACAAGTGTAAAAGACATCTAAATGTAGGTCTCTAGTCTAGACAGGATGTTTTACACTACAGAAATCCTTGAAATAGAGTTAGTTCACATGAAAGCAGTGTTTGAAACCACCAGAGTTCACTGAAAAGTAGTATTCAACTGTAAAACAGTTGAAAGACAAGTTTATGTAGCTTCGCAAGTTCAGAGAAGAGTGTATAAAGTTGCTTCTACATGTGGTGAAGTCCCACAAGTAGAGGAGAAGGCCCATTATAGGAAACAGCTAGAAATCAGTAGTCATTCAGAGCAAATAATAATGAATATCACAGAATAGTGAGAGAACAAGTGTAAAAGACATCAAAATGTAAGTCTCTCGTCTAGAGAGGATGTTGTACACTGCAGAAATCCTTGAAATAGAGGTAGTTCACATGAAACCAGTGTTTGAAACCACCAGAGTTCACTGAAAAGTAGTATTCAACTGTAAAACAGTTGAAATACAAGTGTATATAGCTTCGCAAGTTCAGAGAAGAGTGTATAAAGTTGCTTCTACATGTGGTGATGTTCCACAAGTAGAGGAGAAGGCCCATTATAGGAAACAGCTAGAAATCAGTAGTCATTCAGAGCAAATACTAATGAATATCACAGAATAGTGAGAGAACAAGTGTAAAAGACATCAAAATGTAAGTCTCTAGTCTAGAAAGGATGTTGTGCACTGCAGAAATCCTTGAAATAGAGTTAGTTCACATGAAACCAGTGTTTTATACCACCAGAATTCACTGAAAAGTAGTATGCAACTGTAAAACAGTTGAAAGACAAGTGTATATAGCTTCTCAAGTTCTGAGAAGAGTGTATAATGTTGTTTCTACATGTGGTGAAGTCCCACAAGTAGAGGAGAAGGCCCATTATAGGAAACAGCTAGAAATCAGTAGTAATTCTGAGCAAATACTAATGAATATCACAGACTTATGAGAGAACAAGTGTAAAAGACATCAAAATGTAAGTTTCTAGTCTAGAAAGGATGTTATACACTACAGAAACCTTGAAATAGAGTTACTTCACAAGAAACAAGTGTTTCAACCCACTGGAATTCACTGAAAAGTAGTATTTCAGTGTAAAACAGTTGAAAGACAAGTTTATGTAGCTTCGCAAGTTCAGAGAAGAGTGTATAAAGTTGCTTCTACATGTGGTGAAGTCCCACAAGTAGATAAGAAGGCTCATTATAGGACACTGCAAGAAAGCAGTAGTAATTCAGAGCAAATACTAATGAATATCACAGACTTATGAGAGATCAAGTGTAAAAGACATCAAAATGTAAGTCTCTAGTCTAGAAAGGATGTTGTACCCTGCAAAAATCCTTGAAATAGAGTTAGTTCACATGAAACCAGTGTTTGAAACCACCAGAGTTCACTGAAAAGTAGTATTCAACTGTAAAACAGTTGAAAGACAAGTTTATGTAGCTTCGCAAGTTCAGAGAAGAGTGTATAAAGTTGCTTCTACATGTGGTGAAGTCCCACAAGTAGAGGAGAAGGCCCATTGTAGGAAACAGCTAGAAATCAGTAGTCATTCAGAGCAAATACTAATGAATATCACAGAATAGTGAGAGAACAAGTGTAAAAGACATCAAAATGTAAGTCTCTAGTCTAGACAGGATGTTGTACACTGCAGAAATCCTTGAAATAGAGTTAGTTCACATGAAACCAGTCTTTTATACCACCAGAATTCACTGAAAAGTAGTATTCAACTGTAAAACAGTTGAAAGACAAGTGTGTATAGCTTCTCAAGTTCTGAGAAGAGTGTATAATGTTGTTTCTACATGTGGTGAAGTCCCACAAGTAGAGGAGAAGGCCCATTATAGGAAACAGCTAGAAATCAGTAGTCATTCTGAGCAAATACTAATGAATATCACAGACTTATGAGAGAACAAGTGTAAAAGACATCAAAATGTAAGTTTCTAGTCTAGAAAGGAAGTTATACACTACAGAAACCTTGAAATAGAGTTACTTCACAAGAAACAAGTGTTTCAACCCACTGGAATTCACTGAAAAGTAGTATTTCAGTGTAAAACAGTTGAAAGACAAGTTTATGTAGCTTCGCAAGTTCAGAGAAGAGTGTATAAGCTTGTTTGTACATGTGGTGAAGTCCAACAAGTAGAGGAGAAGGCCCATTATAGGAAACAGCTAGAAATCAGTAGTCATTCAGAGCAAATAATAATGAATATCACAGAATAGTGAGAGAACAAGTGTAAAAGACATCAAAATGTAAGTCTCTCGTCTAGAGAGGATGTTGTACACTGCAGAAATCCTTGAAATAGAGGTAGTTCACATGAAACCAGTGTTTGAAACCACCAGAGTTCACTGAAAAGTAGTATTCAACTGTAAAACAGTTGAAAGACAAGTTTATGTAGCTTCGCAAGTTCAGAGAAGAGTGTATAAACTTGTTTGTACATGTGGTGAAGTCCCACTAGTAGAGGAGAAGGCCCATTATAGGAAACTGCTAGAAATCAGTAGTAATTCTGAGAAAATACTAATGAATATCACAGAATACTGAGAGATCAAGTGTAAAAGACATCAAAATGTAAGTCTCCAGTCTAGAAAGGATGTTGTACACTGTAGAAATCCTTGAAATAGAGTTAGTTCACATGAAACCAGTGTTTGAAACCACCAGAATTCAATGATAAGAAGTATTCAACTGTAAAACAGTTGAAAGAGAAGTATATATAGCTTCTCAAGTTCAGAGAAGAGTGTATAAAGTTGTTTGTACATGTGGTGAAGTCCCACGAGTAGAGGAGAAGGCCCATTATTGGAAACAGCTAGAAATCAGTAGTAATTCTGAGGAAATACTAATGAATATCACAGACTTATGAGAGAAGAAGTGGAAAAGACATCAAAACGTAAGTTTGTAGTCTAGAAAGGATGCTGTACACTGCAGAAATCCTTGAAATAGAGTTAGTTCACATGAAACCAGTGTTTGAAACCACCAGAGTTCACTGAAAAGTAGTATTCAACTGTAAAACAGTTGAAAGACAAGTTTATGTAGCTTCGCAAGTTCAGAGAAGAATGTATAAAGTTGCTTCTACATGTGGTGAAGTTCCACAAGTAGAGGAGAAGGCCCATTATAGGAAACAGCTAGAAATCAGTAGTCATTCAGAGCAAATACCAATGAATATCACAGAATAGTGAGAGAACAAGTGTAAAAGACATCAAAATGTAAGTCTCTAGTCTAGACAGGATGTTTTACACTGCAGAAATCTTTGAAATAAAGTTAGTTCACATGAAACCAGTGTTTTATACCACCAGAATACAGTGAAAAGTGGTATTCAACTGTAAAACAGTTGAAAGACAAGTTTATGTAGCTTCGCAAGTTCAGAGAAGAGTGTATAAACTTGTTTGTACATGTGGTGAAGTCCCACAAGTAGAGGAGAAGGCCCATTATAGGAAACAGCTAGAAATCAGTAGTCATTCAGAGCAAATACTAATGAATATCACAGAATAGTGAGAGAACAAGTGTAAAAGACATCTAAATGTAGGTCTCTAGTCTAGACAGGATGTTTTACACTACAGAAATCCTTGAAATAGAGTTAGTTCACATGAAAGCAGTGTTTGAAACCACCAGAGTTCACTGAAAAGTAGTATTCAACTGTAAAACAGTTGAAAGACAAGTTTATGTAGCTTCGCAAGTTCAGAGAAGAGTGTATAAAGTTGCTTCTACATGTGGTGAAGTCCCACAAGTAGAGGAGAAGGCCCATTATAGGAAACAGCTAGAAATCAGTAGTCATTCAGAGCAAATAATAATGAATATCACAGAATAGTGAGAGAACAAGTGTAAAAGACATCAAAATGTAAGTCTCTCGTCTAGAGAGGATGTTGTACACTGCAGAAATCCTTGAAATAGAGGTAGTTCACATGAAACCAGTGTTTGAAACCACCAGAGTTCACTGAAAAGTAGTATTCAACTGTAAAACAGTTGAAATACAAGTGTATATAGCTTCGCAAGTTCAGAGAAGAGTGTATAAAGTTGCTTCTACATGTGGTGATGTTCCACAAGTAGAGGAGAAGGCCCATTATAGGAAACAGCTAGAAATCAGTAGTCATTCAGAGCAAATACTAATGAATATCACAGAATAGTGAGAGAACAAGTGTAAAAGACATCAAAATGTAAGTCTCTAGTCTAGAAAGGATGTTGTGCACTGCAGAAATCCTTGAAATAGAGTTAGTTCACATGAAACCAGTGTTTTATACCACCAGAATTCACTGAAAAGTAGTATGCAACTGTAAAACAGTTGAAAGACAAGTGTATATAGCTTCTCAAGTTCTGAGAAGAGTGTATAATGTTGTTTCTACATGTGGTGAAGTCCCACAAGTAGAGGAGAAGGCCCATTATAGGAAACAGCTAGAAATCAGTAGTCATTCTGAGCAAATACTAATGAATATCACAGACTTATGAGAGAACAAGTGTAAAAGACATCAAAATGTAAGTTTCTAGTCTAGAAAGGATGTTATACACTACAGAAACCTTGAAATAGAGTTACTTCACAAGAAACAAGTGTTTCAACCCACTGGAATTCACTGAAAAGTAGTATTTCAGTGTAAAACAGTTGAAAGACAAGTTTATGTAGCTTCGCAAGTTCAGAGAAGAGTGTATAAGCTTGTTTGTACATGTGGTGAAGTCCAACAAGTAGAGGAGAAGGCCCATTATAGGAAACAGCTAGAAATCAGTAGTCATTCAGAGCAAATAATAATGAATATCACAGAATAGTGAGAGAACAAGTGTAAAAGACATCAAAATGTAAGTCTCTCGTCTAGAGAGGATGTTGTACACTGCAGAAATCCTTGAAATAGAGGTAGTTCACATGAAACCAGTGTTTGAAACCACCAGAGTTTACTGAAAAGTAGTATTCAACTGTAAAACAGTTGAAAGACAAGTTTATGTAGCTTCGCAAGTTCAGAGAAGAATGTATAAAGTTGCTTCTACATGTGGTGAAGTTCCACAAGTAGAGGAGAAGGCCCATTATAGGAAACAGCTAGAAATCAGTAGTCATTCAGAGCAAATACCAATGAATATCACAGAATAGTGAGAGAACAAGTGTAAAAGACATCAAAATGTAAGTCTCTAGTCTAGACAGGATGTTTTACACTGCAGAAATCTTTGAAATAAAGTTAGTTCACATGAAACCAGTGTTTTATACCACCAGAATACAGTGAAAAGTGGTATTCAACTGTAAAACAGTTGAAAGACAAGTTTATGTAGCTTCGCAAGTTCAGAGAAGAGTGTATAAACTTGTTTGTACATGTGGTGAAGTCCCACAAGTAGAGGAGAAGGCCCATTATAGGAAACAGCTAGAAATCAGTAGTCATTCAGAGCAAATACTAATGAATATCACAGAATAGTGAGAGAACAAGTGTAAAAGACATCTAAATGTAGGTCTCTAGTCTAGACAGGATGTTTTACACTACAGAAATCCTTGAAATAGAGTTAGTTCACATGAAAGCAGTGTTTGAAACCACCAGAGTTCACTGAAAAGTAGTATTCAACTGTAAAACAGTTGAAAGACAAGTTTATGTAGCTTCGCAAGTTCAGAGAAGAGTGTATAAAGTTGCTTCTACATGTGGTGAAGTCCCACAAGTAGAGGAGAAGGCCCATTATAGGAAACAGCTAGAAATCAGTAGTCATTCAGAGCAAATAATAATGAATATCACAGAATAGTGAGAGAACAAGTGTAAAAGACATCAAAATGTAAGTCTCTCGTCTAGAGAGGATGTTGTACACTGCAGAAATCCTTGAAATAGAGGTAGTTCACATGAAACCAGTGTTTGAAACCACCAGAGTTCACTGAAAAGTAGTATTCAACTGTAAAACAGTTGAAATACAAGTGTATATAGCTTCGCAAGTTCAGAGAAGAGTGTATAAAGTTGCTTCTACATGTGGTGATGTTCCACAAGTAGAGGAGAAGGCCCATTATAGGAAACAGCTAGAAATCAGTAGTCATTCAGAGCAAATACTAATGAATATCACAGAATAGTGAGAGAACAAGTGTAAAAGACATCAAAATGTAAGTCTCTAGTCTAGAAAGGATGTTGTGCACTGCAGAAATCCTTGAAATAGAGTTAGTTCACATGAAACCAGTGTTTTATACCACCAGAATTCACTGAAAAGTAGTATGCAACTGTAAAACAGTTGAAAGACAAGTGTATATAGCTTCTCAAGTTCTGAGAAGAGTGTATAATGTTGTTTCTACATGTGGTGAAGTCCCACAAGTAGAGGAGAAGGCCCATTATAGGAAACAGCTAGAAATCAGTAGTAATTCTGAGCAAATACTAATGAATATCACAGACTTATGAGAGAACAAGTGTAAAAGACATCAAAATGTAAGTTTCTAGTCTAGAAAGGATGTTATACACTACAGAAACCTTGAAATAGAGTTACTTCACAAGAAACAAGTGTTTCAACCCACTGGAATTCACTGAAAAGTAGTATTTCAGTGTAAAACAGTTGAAAGACAAGTTTATGTAGCTTCGCAAGTTCAGAGAAGAGTGTATAAAGTTGCTTCTACATGTGGTGAAGTCCCACAAGTAGATAAGAAGGCTCATTATAGGACACTGCAAGAAAGCAGTAGTAATTCAGAGCAAATACTAATGAATATCACAGACTTATGAGAGATCAAGTGTAAAAGACATCAAAATGTAAGTCTCTAGTCTAGAAAGGATGTTGTACCCTGCAAAAATCCTTGAAATAGAGTTAGTTCACATGAAACCAGTGTTTGAAACCACCAGAGTTCACTGAAAAGTAGTATTCAACTGTAAAACAGTTGAAAGACAAGTTTATGTAGCTTCGCAAGTTCAGAGAAGAGTGTATAAAGTTGCTTCTACATGTGGTGAAGTCCCACAAGTAGAGGAGAAGGCCCATTGTAGGAAACAGCTAGAAATCAGTAGTCATTCAGAGCAAATACTAATGAATATCACAGAATAGTGAGAGAACAAGTGTAAAAGACATCAAAATGTAAGTCTCTAGTCTAGACAGGATGTTGTACACTGCAGAAATCCTTGAAATAGAGTTAGTTCACATGAAACCAGTCTTTTATACCACCAGAATTCACTGAAAAGTAGTATTCAACTGTAAAACAGTTGAAAGACAAGTGTGTATAGCTTCTCAAGTTCTGAGAAGAGTGTATAATGTTGTTTCTACATGTGGTGAAGTCCCACAAGTAGAGGAGAAGGCCCATTATAGGAAACAGCTAGAAATCAGTAGTCATTCTGAGCAAATACTAATGAATATCACAGACTTATGAGAGAACAAGTGTAAAAGACATCAAAATGTAAGTTTCTAGTCTAGAAAGGAAGTTATACACTACAGAAACCTTGAAATAGAGTTACTTCACAAGAAACAAGTGTTTCAACCCACTGGAATTCACTGAAAAGTAGTATTTCAGTGTAAAACAGTTGAAAGACAAGTTTATGTAGCTTCGCAAGTTCAGAGAAGAGTGTATAAGCTTGTTTGTACATGTGGTGAAGTCCAACAAGTAGAGGAGAAGGCCCATTATAGGAAACAGCTAGAAATCAGTAGTCATTCAGAGCAAATAATAATGAATATCACAGAATAGTGAGAGAACAAGTGTAAAAGACATCAAAATGTAAGTCTCTCGTCTAGAGAGGATGTTGTACACTGCAGAAATCCTTGAAATAGAGGTAGTTCACATGAAACCAGTGTTTGAAACCACCAGAGTTCACTGAAAAGTAGTATTCAACTGTAAAACAGTTGAAAGACAAGTTTATGTAGCTTCGCAAGTTCAGAGAAGAGTGTATAAACTTGTTTGTACATGTGGTGAAGTCCCACTAGTAGAGGAGAAGGCCCATTATAGGAAACTGCTAGAAATCAGTAGTAATTCTGAGAAAATACTAATGAATATCACAGAATACTGAGAGATCAAGTGTAAAAGACATCAAAATGTAAGTCTCCAGTCTAGAAAGGATGTTGTACACTGTAGAAATCCTTGAAATAGAGTTAGTTCACATGAAACCAGTGTTTGAAACCACCAGAATTCAATGATAAGAAGTATTCAACTGTAAAACAGTTGAAAGAGAAGTATATATAGCTTCTCAAGTTCAGAGAAGAGTGTATAAAGTTGTTTGTACATGTGGTGAAGTCCCACGAGTAGAGGAGAAGGCCCATTATTGGAAACAGCTAGAAATCAGTAGTAATTCTGAGGAAATACTAATGAATATCACAGACTTATGAGAGAAGAAGTGGAAAAGACATCAAAACGTAAGTTTGTAGTCTAGAAAGGATGCTGTACACTGCAGAAATCCTTGAAATAGAGTTAGTTCACATGAAACCAGTGTTTGAAACCACCAGAGTTCACTGAAAAGTAGTATTCAACTGTAAAACAGTTGAAAGACAAGTTTATGTAGCTTCGCAAGTTCAGAGAAGAGTGTATAAAGTTGCTTCTACATGTGGTGAAGTCCCACAAGTAGAGGAGAAGGCCCATTATAGGAAACAGCTAGAAATCAGTAGTCATTCAGAGCAAATACTAATGAATATCACAGAATAGTCAGAGAACAAGTGTAAAAGACATCAAAATGTAAGTCTCTCGTCTAGAGAGGATGTTGTACACTGCAGAAATCCTTGAAATAGAGGTAGTTCACATGAAACCAGTGTTTGAAACCACCAGAGTTCACTGAAAAGTAGTATTCAACTGTAAAACAGTTGAAGGACAAGTGTATATAGCTTCGCAAGTTCAGAGAAGAGTGTATAAAGTTGCTTCTACATGTGGTGAAGTCCCACAAGTAGAGGAGAAGGCCCATTATAGGAAACAGCTAGAAATCAGTAGTCATTCAGAGCAAATACTAATGAATATCACAGAATAGTCAGAGAACAAGTGTAAAAGACATCAAAATGTAAGTCTCTAGTCTAGACAGGATGTTTTACACTGCAGAAATCTTTGAAATAAAGTTAGTTCACATGAAACCAGTGTTTTATACCACCAGAATACAGTGAAAAGTGGTATTCAACTGTAAAACAGTTGAAAGACAAGTTTATGTAGCTTCGCAAGTTCAGAGAAGAGTGTATAAACTTGTTTGTACATGTGGTGAAGTCCCACAAGTAGAGGAGAAGGCCCATTATAGGAAACAGCTAGAAATCAGTAGTCATTCAGAGCAAATACTAATGAATATCACAGAATAGTGAGAGAACAAGTGTAAAAGACATCTAAATGTAGGTCTCTAGTCTAGACAGGATGTTTTACACTACAGAAATCCTTGAAATAGAGTTAGTTCACATGAAAGCAGTGTTTGAAACCACCAGAGTTCACTGAAAAGTAGTATTCAACTGTAAAACAGTTGAAAGACAAGTTTATGTAGCTTCGCAAGTTCAGAGAAGAGTGTATAAAGTTGCTTCTACATGTGGTGAAGTCCCACAAGTAGAGGAGAAGGCCCATTATAGGAAACAGCTAGAAATCAGTAGTCATTCAGAGCAAATAATAATGAATATCACAGAATAGTGAGAGAACAAGTGTAAAAGACATCAAAATGTAAGTCTCTCGTCTAGAGAGGATGTTGTACACTGCAGAAATCCTTGAAATAGAGGTAGTTCACATGAAACCAGTGTTTGAAACCACCAGAGTTCACGGAAAAGTAGTATTCAACTGTAAAACAGTTGAAAGACAAGTTTATGTAGCTTCGCAAGTTCAGAGAAGAGTGTATAAAGTTGCTTCTACATGTGGTGAAGTCCCACAAGTAGAGGAGAAGGCCCATTGTAGGAAACAGCTAGAAATCAGTAGTCATTCAGAGCAAATACTAATGAATATCACAGAATAGTGAGAGAACAAGTGTAAAAGACATCAAAATGTAAGTCTCTAATCTAGACAGGATGTTGTACACTGCAGAAATCCTTGAAATAGAGTTAGTTCACATGAAACCAGTCTTTTATACCACCAGAATTCACTGAAAAGTAGTATTCAACTGTAAAACAGTTGAAAGACAAGTGTGTATAGCTTCTCAAGTTCTGAGAAGAGTGTATAATGTTGTTTCTACATGTGGTGAAGTCCCACAAGTAGAGGAGAAGGCCCATTATAGGAAACAGCTAGAAATCAGTAGTCATTCTGAGCAAATACTAATGAATATCACAGACTTATGAGAGAACAAGTGTAAAAGACATCAAAATGTAAGTTTCTAGTCTAGAAAGGATGTTATACACTACAGAAACCTTGAAATAGAGTTACTTCACAAGAAACAAGTGTTTCAACCCACTGGAATTCACTGAAAAGTAGTATTTCAGTGTAAAACAGTTGAAAGACAAGTTTATGTAGCTTCGCAAGTTCAGAGAAGAGTGTATAAGCTTGTTTGTACATGTGGTGAAGTCCAACAAGTAGAGGAGAAGGCCCATTATAGGAAACAGCTAGAAATCAGTAGTCATTCAGAGCAAATAATAATGAATATCACAGAATAGTGAGAGAACAAGTGTAAAAGACATCAAAATGTAAGTCTCTCGTCTAGAGAGGATGTTGTACACTGCAGAAATCCTTGAAATAGAGGTAGTTCACATGAAACCAGTGTTTGAAACCACCAGAGTTCACTGAAAAGTAGTATTCAACTGTAAAACAGTTGAAAGACAAGTTTATGTAGCTTCGCAAGTTCAGAGAAGAGTGTATAAACTTGTTTGTACATGTGGTGAAGTCCCACTAGTAGAGGAGAAGGCCCATTATAGGAAACTGCTAGAAATCAGTAGTAATTCTGAGAAAATACTAATGAATATCACAGAATACTGAGAGATCAAGTGTAAAAGACATCAAAATGTAAGTCTCTAGTCTAGAAAGGATGTTGTACACTGTAGAAATCCTTGAAATAGAGTTAGTTCACATGAAACCAGTGTTTGAAACCACCAGAATTCAATGATAAGAAGTATTCAACTGTAAAACAGTTGAAAGAGAAGTATATATAGCTTCTCAAGTTCAGAGAAGAGTGTATAAAGTTGTTTGTACATGTGGTGAAGTCCCACGAGTAGAGGAGAAGGCCCATTATTGGAAACAGCTAGAAATCAGTAGTAATTCTGAGGAAATACTAATGAATATCACAGACTTATGAAAGAAGAAGTGGAAAAGACATCAAAACGTAAGTTTGTAGTCTAGAAAGGATGCTGTACACTGCAGAAATCCTTGAAATAGAGTTAGTTCACATGAAACCAGTGTTTGAAACCACCAGAGTTCACTGAAAAGTAGTATTCAACTGTAAAACAGTTGAAAGACAAGTTTATGTAGCTTCGCAAGTTCAGAGAAGAATGTATAAAGTTGCTTCTACATGTGGTGAAGTTCCACAAGTAGAGGAGAAGGCCCATTATAGGAAACAGCTAGAAATCAGTAGTCATTCAGAGCAAATACCAATGAATATCACAGAATAGTGAGAGAACAAGTGTAAAAGACATCAAAATGTAAGTCTCTAGTCTAGACAGGATGTTTTACACTGCAGAAATCCTTGAAATAAAGTTAGTTCACATGAAACCAGTGTTTTATACCACCAGAATACAGTGAAAAGTGGTATTCAACTGTAAAACAGTTGAAAGACAAGTTTATGTAGCTTCGCAAGTTCAGAGAAGAGTGTATAAACTTGTTTGTACATGTGGTGAAGTCCCACAAGTAGAGGAGAAGGCCCATTATAGGAAACAGCTAGAAATCAGTAGTCATTCAGAGCAAATAATAATGAATATCACAGAATAGTGAGAGAACAAGTGTAAAAGACATCAAAATGTAAGTCTCTCGTCTAGAGAGGATGTTGTACACTGCAGAAATCCTTGAAATAGAGGTAGTTCACATGAAACCAGTGTTTGAAACCACCAGAGTTCACTGAAAAGTAGTATTCAACTGTAAAACAGTTGAAATTCAAGTGTATATAGCTTCGCAAGTTCAGAGAAGAGTGTATAAAGTTGCTTCTACATGTGGTGATGTTCCACAAGTAGAGGAGAAGGCCTATTATAGGAAACAGCTAGAAATCAGTAGTCATTCAGAGCAAATACTAATGAATATCACAGAATAGTGAGAGAACAAGTGTAAAAGACATCAAAATGTAAGTCTCTAGTCTAGAAAGGATGTTGTGCACTGCAGAAATCCTTGAAATAGAGTTAGTTCACATGAAACCAGTGTTTTATACCACCAGAATTCACTGAAAAGTAGTATGCAACTGTAAAACAGTTGAAAGACAAGTGTATATAGCTTCTCAAGTTCTGAGAAGAGTGTATAATGTTGTTTCTACATGTGGTGAAGTCCCACAAGTAGAGGAGAAGGCCCATTATAGGAAACAGCTAGAAATCAGTAGTAATTCTGAGCAAATACTAATGAATATCACAGACTTATGAGAGAACAAGTGTAAAAGACATCAAAATGTAAGTTTCTAGTCTAGAAAGGATGTTATACACTACAGAAACCTTGAAATAGAGTTACTTCACAAGAAACAAGTGTTTCAACCCACTGGAATTCACTGAAAAGTAGTATTTCAGTGTAAAACAGTTGAAAGACAAGTTTATGTAGCTTCGCAAGTTCAGAGAAGAGTGTATAAAGTTGCTTCTACATGTGGTGAAGTCCCACAAGTAGAGGAGAAGGCCCATTGTAGGAAACAGCTAGAAATCAGTAGTCATTCAGAGCAAATACTAATGAATATCACAGAATAGTGAGAGAACAAGTGTAAAAGACATCAAAATGTAAGTCTCTATTCTAGACAGGATGTTGTACACTGCAGAAATCCTTGAAATAGAGTTAGTTCACATGAAACCAGTCTTTTATACCACCAGAATTCACTGAAAAGTAGTATTCAACTGTAAAACAGTTGAAAGACAAGTGTGTATAGCTTCTCAAGTTCTGAGAAGAGTGTATAATGTTGTTTCTACATGTGGTGAAGTCCCACAAGTAGAGGAGAAGGCCCATTATAGGAAACAGCTAGAAATCAGTAGTCATTCTGAGCAAATACTAATGAATATCACAGACTTATGAGAGAACAAGTGTAAAAGACATCAAAATGTAAGTTTCTAGTCTAGAAAGGATGTTATACTCTACAGAAACCTTGAAATAGAGTTACTTCACAAGAAACAAGTGTTTCAACCCACTGGAATTCACTGAAAAGTAGTATTTCAGTGTAAAACAGTTGAAAGACAAGTTTATGTAGCTTCGCAAGTTCAGAGAAGAGTGTATAAGCTTGTTTGTACATGTGGTGAAGTCCAACAAGTAGAGGAGAAGGCCCATTATAGGAAACAGCTAGAAATCAGTAGTCATTCAGAGCAAATAATAATGAATATCACAGAATAGTGAGAGAACAAGTGTAAAAGACATCAAAATGTAAGTCTCTCGTCTAGACAGGATGTTTTACACTAGAGAAATCCTTGAAATAGAGTTAGTTCACATGAAAGCAGTGTTTGAAACCACCAGAGTTCACTGAAAAGTAGTATTCAACTGTAAAACAGTTGAAAGACAAGTTTATGTAGCTTCGCAAGTTCAGAGAAGAGTGTATAAACTTGTTTGTACATGTGGTGAAGTCCCACTAGTAGAGGAGAAGGCCCATTATAGGAAACTGCTAGAAATCAGTAGTAATTCTGAGAAAATACTAATGAATATCACAGAATACTGAGAGATCAAGTGTAAAAGACATCAAAATGTAAGTCTCTAGTCTAGAAAGGATGTTGTGCACTGTAGAAATCCTTGAAATAGAGTTAGTTCACATGAAACCAGTGTTTGAAACCACCAGAATTCAATGATAAGAAGTATTCAACTGTAAAACAGTTGAAAGAGAAGTATATATAGCTTCTCAAGTTCAGAGAAGAGTGTATAAAGTTGTTTGTACATGTGGTGAAGTCCCACGAGTAGAGGAGAAGGCCCATTATTGGAAACAGCTAGAAATCAGTAGTAATTCTGAGGAAATACTAATGAATATCACAGACTTATGAGAGAAGAAGTGGAAAAGACATCAAAACGTAAGTTTGTAGTCTAGAAAGGATGCTGTACTCTGCAGAAATCCTTGAAATAGAGTTAGTTCACATGAAACCAGTGTTTGAAACCACCAGAGTTCACTGAAAAGTAGTATTCAACTGTAAAACAGTTGAAAGACAAGTTTATGTAGCTTCGCAAGTTCAGAGAAGAGTGTATAAAGTTGCTTCTACATGTGGTGAAGTCCCACAAGTAGAGGAGAAGGCCCATTATAGGAAACAGCTAGAAATCAGTAGTCATTCAGAGCAAATACTAATGAATATCACAGAATAGTGAGAGAACAAGTGTAAAAGACATCAAAATGTAAGTCTCTAGTCTAGACAGGATGTTGTACACTGCAGAAATCCTTGAAATAGAGTTAGTTCACATGAATCCAGTCTTTTATACCACCAGAATTCACTGAAAAGTAGTATTCAACTGTAAAACAGTTGAAAGACAAGTGTGTATAGCTTCTCAAGTTCTGAGAAGAGTGTATAATGTTGTTTCTACATGTGGTGAAGTCCCACAAGTAGAGGAGAAGGCCCATTATAGGAAACAGCTAGAAATCAGTAGTCATTCAGAGCAAATAATAATGAATATCACAGAATAGTGAGAGAACAAGTGTAAAAGACATCAAAATGTAAGTCTCTCGTCTAGAGAGGATGTTGTACACTGCAGAAATCCTTGAAATAGAGGTAGTTCACATGAAACCAGTGTTTGAAACCACCAGAGTTCACTGAAAAGTAGTATTCAACTGTAAAACAGTTGAAAGACAAGTGTATATAGCTTCGCAAGTTCAGAGAAGAGTGTATAAAGTTGCTTCTACATGTGGTGATGTTCCACAAGTAGAGGAGAAGGCCCATTATAGGAAACAGCTAGAAATTAGTAGTCATTCAGAGCAAATACTAATGAATATCACAGAATAGTGAGAGAACAAGTGTAAAAGACATCAAAATGTAAGTCTCTCGTCTAGAGAGGATGTTGTACACTGCAGAAATCCTTGAAATAGAGGTAGTTCACATGAAACCAGTGTTTGAAACCACCAGAGTTCACTGAAAAGTAGTATTCAACTGTAAAACAGTTGAAAGACAAGTGTATATAGCTTCGCAAGTTCAGAGAAGAGTGTATAAAGTTGCTTCTACATGTGGTGATGTTCCACAAGTAGAGGAGAAGGCCCATTATAGGAAACAGCTAGAAATTAGTAGTCATTCAGAGCAAATACTAATGAATATCACAGAATAGTGAGAGAACAAGTGTAAAAGACATCAAAATGTAAGTCTCTAGTCTAGAAAGGATGTTGTGCACTGCAGAAATCCTTGAAATAGAGTTAGTTCACATGAAACCAGTGTTTTATACCACCAGAATTCACTGAAAAGTAGTATGCAACTGTAAAACAGTTGAAAGACAAGTGTATATAGCTTCTCAAGTTCTGAGAAGAGTGTATAATGTTGTTTCTACATGTGGTGAAGTCCCACAAGTAGAGGAGAAGGCCCATTATAGGAAACAGCTAGAAATCAGTAGTAATTCTGAGCAAATACTAATGAATATCACAGACTTATGAGAGAACAAGTGTAAAAGACATCAAAATGTAAGTTTCTAGTCTAGAAAGGATGTTATACACTACAGAAACCTTGAAATAGAGTTACTTCACAAGAAACAAGTGTTTCAACCCACTGGAATTCACTGAAAAGTAGTATTTCAGTGTAAAACAGTTGAAAGACAAGTTTATGTAGCTTCGCAAGTTCAGAGAAGAGTGTATAAAGTTGCTTCTACATGTGGTGAAGTCCCACAAGTAGATAAGAAGGCTCATTATAGGACACTGCAAGAAAGCAGTAGTAATTCAGAGCAAATACTAATGAATATCACAGACTTATGAGAGAAGAAGTGGAAAGCACATCAAAATGTAAGTTTCTAGTGTAGAAAGGATGTTGTACACTGTAGAAATCCTTGAAATAGAGTTAGTTCACATGAATCCAGTGTTTGAAACCACCAGAATTCACTGATAAGTAGTATTCAACTGTAAAACAGTTGAAAGACAAGTTTATGTAGCTTCTCAAGTTCAGAGAAGAGTGTATAAACTTGTTTGTACATGTGGTGAAGTCCCACTAGTAGAGGAGAAGGCCCATTATAGGAAACTGCTAGAAATCAGTAGTAATTCTGAGAAAATACTAATGAATATCACAGAATACTGAGAGATCAAGTGTAAAAGACATCAAAATGTAAGTTTCTAGTCTAGAAAGGATGTTATACACTACAGAAACCTTGAAATAGAGTTACTTCACAAGAAACAAGTGTTTCAACCCACTGGAATTCACTGAAAAGTAGTATTTCAGTGTAAAACAGTTGAAAGACAAGTTTATGTAGCTTCGCAAGTTCAGAGAAGAGTGTATAAAGTTGCTTCTACATGTGGTGAAGTCCCACAAGTAGATAAGAAGGCTCATTATAGGAAACAGCTAGAAATCAGTAGTCATTCAGAGCAAATACTAATGAATATCACAGAATAGTGAGAGAACAAGTGTAAAAGACATCAAAATGTAAGTCTCTAGTCTAGACAGGATGTTTTACACTACAGAAATCCTTGAAATAGAGTTAGTTCACATGAAAGCAGTGTTTGAAACCACCAGAGTTCACTGAAAAGTAGTATTCAACTGTAAAAAAGTTGAAAGACAAGTGTGTATAGCTTCTCAAGTTCTGAGAAGAGTGTATAATGTTGTTTCTACATGTGGTGAACTCCCACAAGTAGAGGAGAAGGCCCATTATAGGAAACAGCTAGAAATCAGTAGTCATTCTGAGCAAATACTAATGAATATCACAGACTTATGAGAGAACAAGTGGAAAGCACATCAAAATGTAAGTTTCTAGTGTAGAAAGGATGTTGTACACTGTAGAAATCCTTGAAATAGAGTTAGTTCACATGAATCCAGTGTTTGAAACCACCAGAATTCACTGATAAGTAGTATTCAACTGTAAAACAGTTGAAAGACAAGTTTATGTAGCTTCGCAAGTTCAGAGAAGAGTGTATAAACTTGTTTGTACATGTGGTGAAGTCCCACCAATAGAGGAGAAGGCCCATTATAGTAAACTGCTAGAAATCAGTAGTAATTCTGAGAAAATACTAATGAATATCACAGAATACTGAGAGATCAAGTGTAAAAGACATCAAAATGTAAGTCTCTAGTTTAGACAGGATGTTTTACACTACAGAAATCCTTGAAATAGAGTTAGTTCACATGAAAGCAGTGTTTGAAACCACCAGAGTTCACTGAAAAGTAGTATTCAACTGTAAAACAGTTGAAAGACAAGTTTATGTAGCTTCGCAAGTTCAGAGAAGAATGTATAAAGTTGCTTCTACATGTGGTGAAGTTCCACAAGTAGAGGAGAAGGCCCATTATAGGAAACAGCTAGAAATCAGTAGTCATTCAGAGCAAATACTAATGAATATCACAGAATAGTGAGAGAACAAGTGTAAAAGACATCAAAATGTAAGTCACTAGTCTAGACAGGATGTTTTACACTGCAGAAATCTTTGAAATAAAGTTAGTTCACATGAAACCAGTGTTTTATACCACCAGAATACACTGAAAAGTGGTATTCAACTGTAAAACAGTTGAAAGACAAGTTTATGTAGCTTCGCAAGTTCAGAGAAGAGTGTATAAACTTGTTTGTACATGTGGTGAAGTCCCACAAGTAGAGGAGAAGGCCCATTATAGGAAACAGCTAGAAATCAGTAGTCATTCAGAGCAAATACTAATGAATATCACAGAATAGTGAGAGAACAAGTGTAAAAGACATCAAAATGTAGGTCTCTAGTCTAGACAGGATGTTTTACACTACAGAAATCCTTGAAATAGAGTTAGTTCACATTAAAGCAGTGTTTGAAACCACCAGAGTTCACTGAAAAGTAGTATTCAACTGTAAAACAGTTGAAAGACAAGTTTATGTAGCTTCGCAAGTTCAGAGAAGAGTGTATAAAGTTGCTTCTACATGTGGTGAAGTCCCACAAGTAGAGGAGAAGGCCCATTATAGGAAACAGCTAGAAATCAGTAGTCATTCTGAGCAAATACTAATGAATATCACAGAATACTGAGAGATCAAGTGTAAAAGACATCAAAATGTAAGTCTCTAGTCTAGACAGGATGTTGTACACTGCAGAAATCCTTGAAATAGAGTTAGTTCACATGAAACCAGTCTTTTATACCACCAGAATTCACTGAAAAGTAGTATTCAACTGTAAAACAGTTGAAAGACAAGTGTGTATAGCTTCTCAAGTTCTGAGAAGAGTGTATAATGTTGTTTCTACATGTGGTGAAGTCCCACAAGTAGAGGAGAAGGCCCATTATAGGAAACACCTAGAAATCAGTAGTAATTCTGAGCAAATACTAATGAATATCACAGACTTATGAGAGAACAAGTGTAAAAGACATCAAAATGTAAGTTTCTAGTCTAGAAAGGATGTTATACACTACAGAAACCTTGAAATAGAGTTACTTCACAAGAAACAAGTGTTTCAACCCACTGGAATTCACTGAAAAGTAGTATTTCAGTGTAAAACAGTTGAAAGAAAAGTTTATGTAGCTTCGCAAGTTCAGAGAAGAGTGTATAAGCTTGTTTGTACATGTGGTGAAGTCCAACAAGTAGAGGAGAAGGCCCATTATAGGAAACAGCTAGAAATCAGTAGTCATTCAGAGCAAATAATAATGAATATCACAGAATAGTGAGAGAACAAGTGTAAAAGACATCAAAATGTAAGTCTCTCGTCTAGAGAGGATGTTGTACACTGCAGAAATCCTTGAAATAGAGGTAGTTCACATGAAACCAGTGTTTGAAACCACCAGAGTTCACTGAAAAGTAGTATTCAACTGTAAAACAGTTGAAAGACAAGTTTATGTAGCTTCGCAAGTTCAGAGAAGAGTGCATAAACTTGTTTGTACATGTGGTGAAGTCCCACTAGTAGAGGAGAAGGCCCATTATAGGAAACTGCTAGAAATCAGTAGTAATTCTGAGAAAATACTAATGAATATCACAGAATACTGAGAGATCAAGTGTAAAAGACATCAAAATGTAAGTCTCTAGTCTAGAAAGGATGTTGTACACTGTAGAAATCCTTGCAATAGAGTTAGTTCACATGAAACCAGTGTTTGAAACCACCAGAATTCACTGATAAGAAGTATTCAACTGTAAAACAGTTGAAAGAGAAGTATATATAGCTTCTCAAGTTCAGAGAAGAGTGTATAAAGTTGTTTGTACATGTGGTGAAGTCCCACAAGTAGAGGAGAAGGCCCATTATTGGAAACAGCTAGAAATCAGTAGTAATTCTGAGGAAATACTAATGAATATCACAGACTTATGAGAGAACAAGTGGAAAAGACATCAAAACGTAAGTTTCTAGTCTAGAAAGGATGCTGTACACTGCAGAAATCCTTGAAATAGAGTTAGTTCACATGAAACCAGTGTTTGAAACCACCAGAGTTCACTGAAAAGTAGTATTCAACTGTAAAACAGTTGAAAGACAAGTTTATGTAGCTTCGCAAGTTCAGAGAAGAGTGTATAAAGTTGTTTGTACATGTGGTGAAGTCCCACAAGTAGAGGAGAAGGCCCATTATAGGAAACAGCTAGAAATCAGTAGTCATTCAGAGCAAATACTAATGAATATCACAGAATAGTGAGAGAACAAGTGTAAAAGACATCAAAATGTAAGTCTCTAGTCTAGACAGGATGTTTTACACTACAGAAATCCTTGAAATAGAGTTAGTTCACATGAAAGCAGTGTTTGAAACCACCAGAGTTCACTGAAAAGTAGTATTCAACTGTAAAACAGTTGAAAGACAAGTTTATGTAGCTTCGCAAGTTCAGAGAAGAGTGTATAAAGTTGCTTCTACATGTGGTGAAGTCCCACAAGTAGAGGAGAAGGCCCATTGTAGGAAACAGCTAGAAATCAGTAGTCATTCAGAGCAAATACTAATGAATATCACAGAATAGTGAGAGAACAAGTGTAAAAGACATCAAAATGTAAGTCTCTAGTCTAGACAGGATGTTGTACACTGCAGAAATCCTTGAAATAGAGTTAGTTCACATGAAACCAGTCTTTTATACCACCAGAATTCACTGAAAAGTAGTATTCAACTGTAAAACAGTTGAAAGACAAGTGTGTATAGCTTCTCAAGTTCTGAGAAGAGTGTATAATGTTGTTTCTACATGTGGTGAAGTCCCACAAGTAGAGGAGAAGGCCCATTATAGGAAACAGCTAGAAATCAGTAGTCATTCTGAGCAAATACTAATGAATATCACAGACTGATGAGAGAACAAGTGTAAAAGACATCAAAATGTAAGTTTCTAGTCTAGAAAGGATGTTATACACTACAGAAACCTTGAAATAGAGTTACTTCACAAGAAACAAGTGTTTCAACCCACTGGAATTCACTGAAAAGTAGTATTTCAGTGTAAAACAGTTGAAAGACAAGTTTATGTAGCTTCGCAAGTTCAGAGAAGAGTGTATAAAGTTGCTTCTACATGTGGTGAAGTCCCACAAGTAGAGGAGAAGGCCCATTATAGGAAACAGCTAGAAATCAGTAGTCATTCAGAGCAAATAATAATGAATATCACAGAATAGTGAGAGAACAAGTGTAAAAGACATCAAAATGTAAGTCTCTCGTCTAGAGAGGATGTTGTACACTGCAGAAATCCTTGAAATAGAGGTAGTTCACATGAAACCAGTGTTTGAAACCACCAGAGTTCACGGAAAAGTAGTATTCAACTGTAAAACAGTTGAAATTCAATTGTATATAGCTTCGCAAGTTCAGAGAAGAGTGTATAAAGTTGCTTCTACATGTGGTGATGTTCCACAAGTAGAGGAGAAGGCCTATTATAGGAAACAGCTAGAAATCAGTAGTCATTCAGAGCAAATACTAATGAATATCACAGAATAGTGAGAGAACAAGTGTAAAAGACATCAAAATGTAAGTCTCTAGTCTAGAAAGGATGTTGTGCACTGCAGAAATCCTTGAAATAGAGTTAGTTCACATGAAACCAGTGTTTTATACCACCAGAATTCACTGAAAAGTAGTATGCAACTGTAAAACAGTTGAAAGACAAGTGTATATAGCTTCTCAAGTTCTGAGAAGAGTGTATAATGTTGTTTCTACATGTGGTGAAGTCCCACAAGTAGAGGAGAAGGCCCATTATAGGAAACAGCTAGAAATCAGTAGTAATTCTGAGCAAATACTAATGAATATCACAGACTTATGAGAGAACAAGTGTAAAAGACATCAAAATGTAAGTTTCTAGTCTAGAAAGGATGTTATACACTACAGAAACCTTGAAATAGAGTTACTTCACAAGAAACAAGTGTTTCAACCCACTGGAATTCACTGAAAAGTAGTATTTCAGTGTAAAGCAGTTGAAAGACAAGTTTATGTAGCTTCGCAAGTTCAGAGAAGAGTGTATAAAGTTGCTTCTACATGTGGTGAAGTCCCACAAGTAGATAAGAAGGCTCATTATAGGACACTGCAAGAAAGCAGTAGTAATTCAGAGCAAATACTAATGAATATCACAGACGTATGAGAGATCAAGTGTAAAAGACATCAAAATGTAAGTCTCTAGTCTAGAAAGGATGTTGTACCCTGCAAAAATCCTTGAAATAGAGTTAGTTCACATGAAACCAGTGTTTGAAACCACCAGAGTTCACTGAAAAGTAGTATTCAACTGTAAAACAGTTGAAAGACAAGTTTATGTAGCTTCGCAAGTTCAGAGAAGAGTGTATAAACTTGTTTGTACATGTGGTGAAGTCCCACAAGTAGAGGAGAAGGCCCATTATAGGAAACAGCTAGAAATCAGTAGTCATTCAGAGCAAATACTAATGAATATCACAGAATAGTGAGAGAACAAGTGTAAAAGACATCAAAATGTAAGTCTCTAGTCTAGACAGGATGTTTTACACTAGAGAAATCCTTGAAATAGAGTTAGTTCACATGAAAGCAGTGTTTGAAACCACCAGAGTTCACTGAAAAGTAGTATTCAACTGTAAAACAGTTGAAAGACAAGTTTATGTAGCTTCGCAAGTTCAGAGAAGAGTGTATAAAGTTGCTTCTACATGTGGTGAAGTCCCACAAGTAGAGGAGAAGGCCCATTGTAGGAAACAGCTAGAAATCAGTAGTCATTCAGAGCAAATACTAATGAATATCACAGAATAGTGAGAGAACAAGTGTAAAAGACATCAAAATGTAAGTCTCTAGTCTAGACAGGATGTTGTACACTGCAGAAATCCTTGAAATAGAGTTAGTTCACATGAAACCAGTCTTTTATACCACCAGAATTCACTGAAAAGTAGTATTCAACTGTAAAACAGTTGAAAGACAAGTGTGTATAGCTTCTCAAGTTCTGAGAAGAGTGTATAATGTTGTTTCTACATGTGGTGAAGTCCCACAAGTAGAGGAGAAGGCCCATTATAGGAAACAGCTAGAAATCAGTAGTCATTCTGAGCAAATACTAATGAATATCACAGACTTATGAGAGAACAAGTGTAAAAGACATCAAAATGTAAGTTTCTAGTCTAGAAAGGATGTTATACTCTACAGAAACCTTGAAATAGAGTTACTTCACAAGAAACAAGTGTTTCAACCCACTGGAATTCACTGAAAAGTAGTATTTCAGTGTAAAACAGTTGAAAGACAAGTTTATGTAGCTTCGCAAGTTCAGAGAAGAGTGTATAAGCTTGTTTGTACATGTGGTGAAGTCCAACAAGTAGAGGAGAAGGCCCATTATAGGAAACAGCTAGAAATCAGTAGTCATTCAGAGCAAATAATAATGAATATCACAGAATAGTGAGAGAACAAGTGTAAAAGACATCAAAATGTAAGTCTCTCGTCTAGAGAGGATGTTGTACACTGCAGAAATCCTTGAAATAGAGGTAGTTCACATGAAACCAGTGTTTGAAACCACCAGAGTTCACTGAAAAGTAGTATTCAACTGTAAAACAGTTGAAAGACAAGTTTATGTAGCTTCGCAAGTTCAGAGAAGAGTGTATAAACTTGTTTGTACATGTGGTGAAGTCCCACTAGTAGAGGAGAAGGCCCATTATAGGAAACTGCTAGAAATCAGTAGTAATTCTGAGAAAATACTAATGAATATCACAGAATACTGAGAGATCAAGTGTAAAAGACATCAAAATGTAAGTCTCTAGTCTAGAAAGGATGTTGTACACTGTAGAAATCCTTGAAATAGAGTTAGTTCACATGAAACCAGTGTTTGAAACCACCAGAATTCAATGATAAGAAGTATTCAACTGTAAAACAGTTGAAAGAGAAGTATATATAGCTTCTCAAGTTCAGAGAAGAGTGTATAAAGTTGTTTGTACATGTGGTGAAGTCCCACGAGTAGAGGAGAAGGCCCATTATTGGAAACAGCTAGAAATCAGTAGTAATTCTGAGGAAATACTAATGAATATCACAGACTTATGAGAGAAGAAGTGGAAAAGACATCAAAACGTAAGTTTGTAGTCTAGAAAGGATGCTGTACACTGCAGAAATCCTTGAAATAGAGTTAGTTCACATGAAACCAGTGTTTGAAACCACCAGAGTTCACTGAAAAGTAGTATTCAACTGTAAAACAGTTGAAAGACAAGTTTATGTAGCTTCGCAAGTTCAGAGAAGAGTGTATAAAGTTGCTTCTACATGTGGTGAAGTCCCACAAGTAGAGGAGAAGGCCCATTATAGGAAACAGCTAGAAATCAGTAGTCATTCAGAGCAAATACTAATGAATATCACAGAATAGTGAGAGAACAAGTGTAAAAGACATCTAAATGTAGGTCTCTAGTCTAGACAGGATGTTTTACACTACAGAAATCCTTGAAATAGAGTTAGTTCACATGAAAGCAGTGTTTGAAACCACCAGAGTTCACTGAAAAGTAGTATTCAACTGTAAAACAGTTGAAAGACAAGTTTATGTAGCTTCGCAAGTTCAGAGAAGAGTGTATAAAGTTGCTTCTACATGTGGTGAAGTCCCACAAGTAGAGGAGAAGGCCCATTATAGGAAACAGCTAGAAATCAGTAGTCATTCAGAGCAAATAATAATGAATATCACAGAATAGTGAGAGAACAAGTGTAAAAGACATCAAAATGTAAGTCTCTCGTCTAGAGAGGATGTTGTACACTGCAGAAATCCTTGAAATAGAGGTAGTTCACATGAAACCAGTGTTTGAAACCACCAGAGTTCACTGAAAAGTAGTATTCAACTGTAAAACAGTTGAAATTCAAGTGTATATAGCTTCGCAAGTTCAGAGAAGAGTGTATAAAGTTGCTTCTACATGTGGTGATGTTCCACAAGTAGAGGAGAAGGCCTATTATAGGAAACAGCTAGAAATCAGTAGTCATTCAGAGCAAATACTAATGAATATCACAGAATAGTGAGAGAACAAGTGTAAAAGACATCAAAATGTAAGTCTCTAGTCTAGAAAGGATGTTGTGCAGTGCAGAAATCCTTGAAATAGAGTTAGTTCACATGAAACCAGTGTTTTATACCACCAGAATTCACTGAAAAGTAGTATGCAACTGTAAAACAGTTGAAAGACAAGTGTATATAGCTTCTCAAGTTCTGAGAAGAGTGTATAATGTTGTTTCTACATGTGGTGAAGTCCCACAAGTAGAGGAGAAGGCCCATTATAGGAAACAGCTAGAAATCAGTAGTAATTCTGAGCAAATACTAATGAATATCACAGACTTATGAGAGAACAAGTGTAAAAGACATCAAAATGTAAGTTTCTAGTCTAGAAAGGATGTTATACACTACAGAAACCTTGAAATAGAGTTACTTCACAAGAAACAAGTGTTTCAACCCACTGGAATTCACTGAAAAGTAGTATTTCAGTGTAAAACAGTTGAAAGACAAGTTTATGTAGCTTCGCAAGTTCAGAGAAGAGTGTATAAAGTTGCTTCTACATGTGGTGAAGTCCCACAAGTAGAGGAGAAGGCCCATTGTAGGAAACAGCTAGAAATCAGTAGTCATTCAGAGCAAATACTAATGAATATCACAGAATAGTGAGAGAACAAGTGTAAAAGACATCAAAATGTAAGTCTCTATTCTAGACAGGATGTTGTACACTGCAGAAATCCTTGAAATAGAGTTAGTTCACATGAAACCAGTCTTTTATACCACCAGAATTCACTGAAAAGTAGTATTCAACTGTAAAACAGTTGAAAGACAAGTGTGTATAGCTTCTCAAGTTCTGAGAAGAGTGTATAATGTTGTTTCTACATGTGGTGAAGTCCCACAAGTAGAGGAGAAGGCCCATTATAGGAAACAGCTAGAAATCAGTAGTCATTCTGAGCAAATACTAATGAATATCACAGACTTATGAGAGAACAAGTGTAAAAGACATCAAAATGTAAGTTTCTAGTCTAGAAAGGATGTTATACTCTACAGAAACCTTGAAATAGAGTTACTTCACAAGAAACAAGTGTTTCAACCCACTGGAATTCACTGAAAAGTAGTATTTCAGTGTAAAACAGTTGAAAGACAAGTTTATGTAGCTTCGCAAGTTCAGAGAAGAGTGTATAAGCTTGTTTGTACATGTGGTGAAGTCCAACAAGTAGAGGAGAAGGCCCATTATAGGAAACAGCTAGAAATCAGTAGTCATTCAGAGCAAATAATAATGAATATCACAGAATAGTGAGAGAACAAGTGTAAAAGACATCAAAATGTAAGTCTCTCGTCTAGACAGGATGTTTTACACTAGAGAAATCCTTGAAATAGAGTTAGTTCACATGAAAGCAGTGTTTGAAACCACCAGAGTTCACTGAAAAGTAGTATTCAACTGTAAAACAGTTGAAAGACAAGTTTATGTAGCTTCGCAAGTTCAGAGAAGAGTGTATAAACTTGTTTGTACATGTGGTGAAGTCCCACTAGTAGAGGAGAAGGCCCATTATAGGAAACTGCTAGAAATCAGTAGTAATTCTGAGAAAATACTAATGAATATCACAGAATACTGAGAGATCAAGTGTAAAAGACATCAAAATGTAAGTCTCTAGTCTAGAAAGGATGTTGTGCACTGTAGAAATCCTTGAAATAGAGTTAGTTCACATGAAACCAGTGTTTGAAACCACCAGAATTCAATGATAAGAAGTATTCAACTGTAAAACAGTTGAAAGAGAAGTATATATAGCTTCTCAAGTTCAGAGAAGAGTGTATAAAGTTGTTTGTACATGTGGTGAAGTCCCACGAGTAGAGGAGAAGGCCCATTATTGGAAACAGCTAGAAATCAGTAGTAATTCTGAGGAAATACTAATGAATATCACAGACTTATGAGAGAAGAAGTGGAAAAGACATCAAAACGTAAGTTTGTAGTCTAGAAAGGATGCTGTACACTGCAGAAATCCTTGAAATAGAGTTAGTTCACATGAAACCAGTGTTTGAAACCACCAGAGTTCACTGAAAAGTAGTATTCAACTGTAAAACAGTTGAAAGACAAGTTTATGTAGCTTCGCAAGTTCAGAGAAGAGTGTATAAAGTTGCTTCTACATGTGGTGAAGTCCCACAAGTAGAGGAGAAGGCCCATTATAGGAAACAGCTAGAAATCAGTAGTCATTCAGAGCAAATACTAATGAATATCACAGAATAGTGAGAGAACAAGTGTAAAAGACATCAAAATGTAAGTCTCTAGTCTAGACAGGATGTTGTACACTGCAGAAATCCTTGAAATAGAGTTAGTTCACATGAATCCAGTCTTTTATACCACCAGAATTCACTGAAAAGTAGTATTCAACTGTAAAACAGTTGAAAGACAAGTGTGTATAGCTTCTCAAGTTCTGAGAAGAGTGTATAATGTTGTTTCTACATGTGGTGAAGTCCCACAAGTAGAGGAGAAGGCCCATTATAGGAAACAGCTAGAAATCAGTAGTCATTCAGAGCAAATAATAATGAATATCACAGAATAGTGAGAGAACAAGTGTAAAAGACATCAAAATGTAAGTCTCTCGTCTAGAGAGGATGTTGTACACTGCAGAAATCCTTGAAATAGAGGTAGTTCACATGAAACCAGTGTTTGAAACCACCAGAGTTCACTGAAAAGTAGTATTCAACTGTAAAACAGTTGAAAGACAAGTGTATATAGCTTCGCAAGTTCAGAGAAGAGTGTATAAAGTTGCTTCTACATGTGGTGATGTTCCACAAGTAGAGGAGAAGGCCCATTATAGGAAACAGCTAGAAATTAGTAGTCATTCAGAGCAAATACTAATGAATATCACAGAATAGTGAGAGAACAAGTGTAAAAGACATCAAAATGTAAGTCTCTCGTCTAGAGAGGATGTTGTACACTGCAGAAATCCTTGAAATAGAGGTAGTTCACATGAAACCAGTGTTTGAAACCACCAGAGTTCACTGAAAAGTAGTATTCAACTGTAAAACAGTTGAAAGACAAGTGTATATAGCTTCGCAAGTTCAGAGAAGAGTGTATAAAGTTGCTTCTACATGTGGTGATGTTCCACAAGTAGAGGAGAAGGCCCATTATAGGAAACAGCTAGAAATTAGTAGTCATTCAGAGCAAATACTAATGAATATCACAGAATAGTGAGAGAACAAGTGTAAAAGACATCAAAATGTAAGTCTCTAGTCTAGAAAGGATGTTGTGCACTGCAGAAATCCTTGAAATAGAGTTAGTTCACATGAAACCAGTGTTTTATACCACCAGAATTCACTGAAAAGTAGTATGCAACTGTAAAACAGTTGAAAGACAAGTGTATATAGCTTCTCAAGTTCTGAGAAGAGTGTATAATGTTGTTTCTACATGTGGTGAAGTCCCACAAGTAGAGGAGAAGGCCCATTATAGGAAACAGCTAGAAATCAGTAGTAATTCTGAGCAAATACTAATGAATATCACAGACTTATGAGAGAACAAGTGTAAAAGACATCAAAATGTAAGTTTCTAGTCTAGAAAGGATGTTATACACTACAGAAACCTTGAAATAGAGTTACTTCACAAGAAACAAGTGTTTCAACCCACTGGAATTCACTGAAAAGTAGTATTTCAGTGTAAAACAGTTGAAAGACAAGTTTATGTAGCTTCGCAAGTTCAGAGAAGAGTGTATAAAGTTGCTTCTACATGTGGTGAAGTCCCACAAGTAGATAAGAAGGCTCATTATAGGACACTGCAAGAAAGCAGTAGTAATTCAGAGCAAATACTAATGAATATCACAGACTTATGAGAGAACAAGTGGAAAGCACATCAAAATGTAAGTTTCTAGTGTAGAAAGGATGTTGTACACTGTAGAAATCCTTGAAATAGAGTTAGTTCACATGAATCCAGTGTTTGAAACCACCAGAATTCACTGATAAGTAGTATTCAACTGTAAAACAGTTGAAAGACAAGTTTATGTAGCTTCTCAAGTTCAGAGAAGAGTGTATAAACTTGTTTGTACATGTGGTGAAGTCCCACTAGTAGAGGAGAAGGCCCATTATAGGAAACTGCTAGAAATCAGTAGTAATTCTGAGAAAATACTAATGAATATCACAGAATACTGAGAGATCAAGTGTAAAAGACATCAAAATGTAAGTTTCTAGTCTAGAAAGGATGTTATACACTACAGAAACCTTGAAATAGAGTTACTTCACAAGAAACAAGTGTTTCAACCCACTGGAATTCACTGAAAAGTAGTATTTCAGTGTAAAACAGTTGAAAGACAAGTTTATGTAGCTTCGCAAGTTCAGAGAAGAGTGTATAAAGTTGCTTCTACATGTGGTGAAGTCCCACAAGTAGATAAGAAGGCTCATTATAGGAAACAGCTAGAAATCAGTAGTCATTCAGAGCAAATACTAATGAATATCACAGAATAGTGAGAGAACAAGTGTAAAAGACATCAAAATGTAAGTCTCTAGTCTAGACAGGATGTTTTACACTACAGAAATCCTTGAAATAGAGTTAGTTCACATGAAAGCAGTGTTTGAAACCACCAGAGTTCACTGAAAAGTAGTATTCAACTGTAAAAAAGTTGAAAGACAAGTGTGTATAGCTTCTCAAGTTCTGAGAAGAGTGTATAATGTTGTTTCTACATGTGGTGAACTCCCACAAGTAGAGGAGAAGGCCCATTATAGGAAACAGCTAGAAATCAGTAGTCATTCTGAGCAAATACTAATGAATATCACAGACTTATGAGAGAACAAGTGGAAAGCACATCAAAATGTAAGTTTCTAGTGTAGAAAGGATGTTGTACACTGTAGAAATCCTTGAAATAGAGTTAGTTCACATGAATCCAGTGTTTGAAACCACCAGAATTCACTGATAAGTAGTATTCAACTGTAAAACAGTTGAAAGACAAGTTTATGTAGCTTCGCAAGTTCAGAGAAGAGTGTATAAACTTGTTTGTACATGTGGTGAAGTCCCACCAATAGAGGAGAAGGCCCATTATAGTAAACTGCTAGAAATCAGTAGTAATTCTGAGAAAATACTAATGAATATCACAGAATACTGAGAGATCAAGTGTAAAAGACATCAAAATGTAAGTCTCTAGTTTAGACAGGATGTTTTACACTACAGAAATCCTTGAAATAGAGTTAGTTCACATGAAAGCAGTGTTTGAAACCACCAGAGTTCACTGAAAAGTAGTATTCAACTGTAAAACAGTTGAAAGACAAGTTTATGTAGCTTCGCAAGTTCAGAGAAGAATGTATAAAGTTGCTTCTACATGTGGTGAAGTTCCACAAGTAGAGGAGAAGGCCCATTATAGGAAACAGCTAGAAATCAGTAGTCATTCAGAGCAAATACTAATGAATATCACAGAATAGTGAGAGAACAAGTGTAAAAGACATCAAAATGTAAGTCACTAGTCTAGACAGGATGTTTTACACTGCAGAAATCTTTGAAATAAAGTTAGTTCACATGAAACCAGTGTTTTATACCACCAGAATACACTGAAAAGTGGTATTCAACTGTAAAACAGTTGAAAGACAAGTTTATGTAGCTTCGCAAGTTCAGAGAAGAGTGTATAAACTTGTTTGTACATGTGGTGAAGTCCCACAAGTAGAGGAGAAGGCCCATTATAGGAAACAGCTAGAAATCAGTAGTCATTCAGAGCAAATACTAATGAATATCACAGAATAGTGAGAGAACAAGTGTAAAAGACATCAAAATGTAGGTCTCTAGTCTAGACAGGATGTTTTACACTACAGAAATCCTTGAAATAGAGTTAGTTCACATTAAAGCAGTGTTTGAAACCACCAGAGTTCACTGAAAAGTAGTATTCAACTGTAAAACAGTTGAAAGACAAGTTTATGTAGCTTCGCAAGTTCAGAGAAGAGTGTATAAAGTTGCTTCTACATGTGGTGAAGTCCCACAAGTAGAGGAGAAGGCCCATTATAGGAAACAGCTAGAAATCAGTAGTCATTCTGAGCAAATACTAATGAATATCACAGAATACTGAGAGATCAAGTGTAAAAGACATCAAAATGTAAGTCTCTAGTCTAGACAGGATGTTGTACACTGCAGAAATCCTTGAAATAGAGTTAGTTCACATGAAACCAGTCTTTTATACCACCAGAATTCACTGAAAAGTAGTATTCAACTGTAAAACAGTTGAAAGACAAGTGTGTATAGCTTCTCAAGTTCTGAGAAGAGTGTATAATGTTGTTTCTACATGTGGTGAAGTCCCACAAGTAGAGGAGAAGGCCCATTATAGGAAACACCTAGAAATCAGTAGTCATTCTGAGCAAATACTAATGAATATCACAGACTTATGAGAGAACAAGTGTAAAAGACATCAAAATGTAAGTTTCTAGTCTAGAAAGGATGTTATACACTACAGAAACCTTGAAATAGAGTTACTTCACAAGAAACAAGTGTTTCAACCCACTGGAATTCACTGAAAAGTAGTATTTCAGTGTAAAACAGTTGAAAGAAAAGTTTATGTAGCTTCGCAAGTTCAGAGAAGAGTGTATAAGCTTGTTTGTACATGTGGTGAAGTCCAACAAGTAGAGGAGAAGGCCCATTATAGGAAACAGCTAGAAATCAGTAGTCATTCAGAGCAAATAATAATGAATATCACAGAATAGTGAGAGAACAAGTGTAAAAGACATCAAAATGTAAGTCTCTCGTCTAGAGAGGATGTTGTACACTGCAGAAATCCTTGAAATAGAGGTAGTTCACATGAAACCAGTGTTTGAAACCACCAGAGTTCACTGAAAAGTAGTATTCAACTGTAAAACAGTTGAAAGACAAGTTTATGTAGCTTCGCAAGTTCAGAGAAGAGTGCATAAACTTGTTTGTACATGTGGTGAAGTCCCACTAGTAGAGGAGAAGGCCCATTATAGGAAACTGCTAGAAATCAGTAGTAATTCTGAGAAAATACTAATGAATATCACAGAATACTGAGAGATCAAGTGTAAAAGACATCAAAATGTAAGTCTCTAGTCTAGAAAGGATGTTGTACACTGTAGAAATCCTTGCAATAGAGTTAGTTCACATGAAACCAGTGTTTGAAACCACCAGAATTCACTGATAAGAAGTATTCAACTGTAAAACAGTTGAAAGAGAAGTATATATAGCTTCTCAAGTTCAGAGAAGAGTGTATAAAGTTGTTTGTACATGTGGTGAAGTCCCACAAGTAGAGGAGAAGGCCCATTATTGGAAACAGCTAGAAATCAGTAGTAATTCTGAGGAAATACTAATGAATATCACAGACTTATGAGAGAACAAGTGGAAAAGACATCAAAACGTAAGTTTCTAGTCTAGAAAGGATGCTGTACACTGCAGAAATCCTTGAAATAGAGTTAGTTCACATGAAACCAGTGTTTGAAACCACCAGAGTTCACTGAAAAGTAGTATTCAACTGTAAAACAGTTGAAAGACAAGTTTATGTAGCTTCGCAAGTTCAGAGAAGAGTGTATAAAGTTGTTTGTACATGTGGTGAAGTCCCACAAGTAGAGGAGAAGGCCCATTATAGGAAACAGCTAGAAATCAGTAGTCATTCAGAGCAAATACTAATGAATATCACAGAATAGTGAGAGAACAAGTGTAAAAGACATCAAAATGTAAGTCTCTAGTCTAGACAGGATGTTTTACACTACAGAAATCCTTGAAATAGAGTTAGTTCACATGAAAGCAGTGTTTGAAACCACCAGAGTTCACTGAAAAGTAGTATTCAACTGTAAAACAGTTGAAAGACAAGTTTATGTAGCTTCGCAAGTTCAGAGAAGAGTGTATAAAGTTGCTTCTACATGTGGTGAAGTCCCACAAGTAGAGGAGAAGGCCCATTGTAGGAAACAGCTAGAAATCAGTAGTCATTCAGAGCAAATACTAATGAATATCACAGAATAGTGAGAGAACAAGTGTAAAAGACATCAAAATGTAAGTCTCTAGTCTAGACAGGATGTTGTACACTGCAGAAATCCTTGAAATAGAGTTAGTTCACATGAAACCAGTCTTTTATACCACCAGAATTCACTGAAAAGTAGTATTCAACTGTAAAACAGTTGAAAGACAAGTGTGTATAGCTTCTCAAGTTCTGAGAAGAGTGTATAATGTTGTTTCTACATGTGGTGAAGTCCCACAAGTAGAGGAGAAGGCCCATTATAGGAAACAGCTAGAAATCAGTAGTCATTCTGAGCAAATACTAATGAATATCACAGACTGATGAGAGAACAAGTGTAAAAGACATCAAAATGTAAGTTTCTAGTCTAGAAAGGATGTTATACACTACAGAAACCTTGAAATAGAGTTACTTCACAAGAAACAAGTGTTTCAACCCACTGGAATTCACTGAAAAGTAGTATTTCAGTGTAAAACAGTTGAAAGACAAGTTTATGTAGCTTCGCAAGTTCAGAGAAGAGTGTATAAGCTTGTTTGTACATGTGGTGAAGTCCCACAAGTAGAGGAGAAGGCCCATTATAGGAAACAGCTAGAAATCAGTAGTCATTCAGAGCAAATAATAATGAATATCACAGAATAGTGAGAGAACAAGTGTAAAAGACATCAAAATGTAAGTCTCTCGTCTAGAGAGGATGTTGTACACTGCAGAAATCCTTGAAATAGAGGTAGTTCACATGAAACCAGTGTTTGAAACCACCAGAGTTCACTGAAAAGTAGTATTCAACTGTAAAACAGTTGAAAGACAAGTGTATATAGCTTCGCAAGTTCAGAGAAGAGTGTATAAAGTTGCTTCTACATGTGGTGATGTTCCACAAGTAGAGGAGAAGGCCCATTATAGGAAACAGCTAGAAATCAGTAGTCATTCAGAGCAAATACTAATGAATATCACAGAATAGTGAGAGAACAAGTGTAAAAGACATCAAAATGTAAGTCTCTAGTCTAGAAAGGATGTTGTGCACTGCAGAAATCCTTGAAATAGAGTTAGTTCACATGAAACCAGTGTTTTATACCACCAGAATTCACTGAAAAGTAGTATGCAACTGTAAAACAGTTGAAAGACAAGTGTATATAGCTTCTCAAGTTCTGAGAAGAGTGTATAATGTTGTTTCTACATGTGGTGAAGTCCCACAAGTAGAGGAGAAGGCCCATTATAGGAAACAGCTAGAAATCAGTAGTAATTCTGAGCAAATACTAATGAATATCACAGACTTATGAGAGAACAAGTGTAAAAGACATCAAAATGTAAGTTTCTAGTCTAGAAAGGATGTTATACACTACAGAAACCTTGAAATAGAGTTACTTCACAAGAAACAAGTGTTTCAACCCACTGGAATTCACTGAAAAGTAGTATTTCAGTGTAAAACAGTTGAAAGAAAAGTTTATGTAGCTTCGCAAGTTCAGAGAAGAGTGTATAAGCTTGTTTGTACATGTGGTGAAGTCCAACAAGTAGAGGAGAAGGCCCATTATAGGAAACAGCTAGAAATCAGTAGTCATTCAGAGCAAATAATAATGAATATCACAGAATAGTGAGAGAACAAGTGTAAAAGACATCAAAATGTAAGTCTCTCGTCTAGAGAGGATGTTGTACACTGCAGAAATCCTTGAAATAGAGGTAGTTCACATGAAACCAGTGTTTGAAACCACCAGAGTTCACTGAAAAGTAGTATTCAACTGTAAAACAGTTGAAAGACAAGTTTATGTAGCTTCGCAAGTTCAGAGAAGAGTGCATAAACTTGTTTGTACATGTGGTGAAGTCCCACTAGTAGAGGAGAAGGCCCATTATAGGAAACTGCTAGAAATCAGTAGTAATTCTGAGAAAATACTAATGAATATCACAGAATACTGAGAGATCAAGTGTAAAAGACATCAAAATGTAAGTCTCTAGTCTAGAAAGGATGTTGTACACTGTAGAAATCCTTGAAATAGAGTTAGTTCACATGAAACCAGTGTTTGAAACCACCAGAATTCACTGATAAGAAGTATTCAACTGTAAAACAGTTGAAAGAGAAGTATATATAGCTTCTCAAGTTCAGAGAAGAGTGTATAAAGTTGTTTGTACATGTGGTGAAGTCCCACAAGTAGAGGAGAAGGCCCATTATTGGAAACAGCTAGAAATCAGTAGTAATTCTGAGGAAATACTAATGAATATCACAGACTTATGAGAGAACAAGTGGAAAAGACATCAAAACGTAAGTTTCTAGTCTAGAAAGGATGCTGTACACTGCAGAAATCCTTGAAATAGAGTTAGTTCACATGAAACCAGTGTTTGAAACCACCAGAGTTCACTGAAAAGTAGTATTCAACTGTAAAACAGTTGAAAGACAAGTTTATGTAGCTTCGCAAGTTCAGAGAAGAGTGTATAAAGTTGTTTGTACATGTGGTGAAGTCCCACAAGTAGAGGAGAAGGCCCATTATAGGAAACAGCTAGAAATCAGTAGTCATTCAGAGCAAATACTAATGAATATCACAGAATAGTGAGAGAACAAGTGTAAAAGACATCAAAATGTAAGTCTCTAGTCTAGACAGGATGTTTTACACTACAGAAATCCTTGAAATAGAGTTAGTTCACATGAAAGCAGTGTTTGAAACCACCAGAGTTCACTGAAAAGTAGTATTCAACTGTAAAACAGTTGAAAGACAAGTTTATGTAGCTTCGCAAGTTCAGAGAAGAGTGTATAAAGTTGCTTCTACATGTGGTGAAGTCCCACAAGTAGAGGAGAAGGCCCATTGTAGGAAACAGCTAGAAATCAGTAGTCATTCAGAGCAAATACTAATGAATATCACAGAATAGTGAGAGAACAAGTGTAAAAGACATCAAAATGTAAGTCTCTAGTCTAGACAGGATGTTGTACACTGCAGAAATCCTTGAAATAGAGTTAGTTCACATGAAACCAGTCTTTTATACCACCAGAATTCACTGAAAAGTAGTATTCAACTGTAAAACAGTTGAAAGACAAGTGTGTATAGCTTCTCAAGTTCTGAGAAGAGTGTATAATGTTGTTTCTACATGTGGTGAAGTCCCACAAGTAGAGGAGAAGGCCCATTATAGGAAACAGCTAGAAATCAGTAGTCATTCTGAGCAAATACTAATGAATATCACAGACTGATGAGAGAACAAGTGTAAAAGACATCAAAATGTAAGTTTCTAGTCTAGAAAGGATGTTATACACTACAGAAACCTTGAAATAGAGTTACTTCACAAGAAACAAGTGTTTCAACCCACTGGAATTCACTGAAAAGTAGTATTTCAGTGTAAAACAGTTGAAAGACAAGTTTATGTAGCTTCGCAAGTTCAGAGAAGAGTGTATAAGCTTGTTTGTACATGTGGTGAAGTCCCACAAGTAGAGGAGAAGGCCCATTATAGGAAACAGCTAGAAATCAGTAGTCATTCAGAGCAAATAATAATGAATATCACAGAATAGTGAGAGAACAAGTGTAAAAGACATCAAAATGTAAGTCTCTCGTCTAGAGAGGATGTTGTACACTGCAGAAATCCTTGAAATAGAGGTAGTTCACATGAAACCAGTGTTTGAAACCACCAGAGTTCACTGAAAAGTAGTATTCAACTGTAAAACAGTTGAAAGACAAGTGTATATAGCTTCGCAAGTTCAGAGAAGAGTGTATAAAGTTGCTTCTACATGTGGTGATGTTCCACAAGTAGAGGAGAAGGCCCATTATAGGAAACAGCTAGAAATCAGTAGTCATTCAGAGCAAATACTAATGAATATCACAGAATAGTGAGAGAACAAGTGTAAAAGACATCAAAATGTAAGTCTCTAGTCTAGAAAGGATGTTGTGCACTGCAGAAATCCTTGAAATAGAGTTAGTTCACATGAAACCAGTGTTTTATACCACCAGAATTCACTGAAAAGTAGTATGCAACTGTAAAACAGTTGAAAGACAAGTGTATATAGCTTCTCAAGTTCTGAGAAGAGTGTATAATGTTGTTTCTACATGTGGTGAAGTCCCACAAGTAGAGGAGAAGGCCCATTATAGGAAACAGCTAGAAATCAGTAGTAATTCTGAGCAAATACTAATGAATATCACAGACTTATGAGAGAACAAGTGTAAAAGACATCAAAATGTAAGTTTCTAGTCTAGAAAGGATGTTATACACTACAGAAACCTTGAAATAGAGTTACTTCACAAGAAACAAGTGTTTCAACCCACTGGAATTCACCGAAAAGTACTATTTCAGTGTAAAACAGTTGAAAGACAAGTTTATGTAGCTTCGCAAGTTCAGAGAAGAGTGTATAAAGTTGCTTCTACATGTGGTGAAGTCCCACAAGTAGATAAGAAGGCTCATTATAGGACACTGCAAGAAAGCAGTAGTAATTCAGAGCAAATACTAATGAATATCACAGACTTATGAGAGAACAAGTGGAAAGCACATCAAAATGTAAGTTTCTAGTGTAGAAAGGATGTTGTACACTGTAGAAATCCTTGAAATAGAGTTAGTTCACATGAATCCAGTGTTTGAAACCACCAGAATTCACTGATAAGTAGTATGCAACTGTAAAACAGTTGAAAGACAAGTGTGTATAGCTTCTCAAGTTCTGAGAAGAGTGTATAATGTTGTTTCTACATGTGGTGAAGTCCCACAAGTAGAGGAGAAGGCCCATTATAGGAAACACCTAGAAATCAGTAGTCATTCTGAGCAAATACTAATGAATATCACAGACTTATGAGAGAACAAGTGTAAAAGACATCAAAATGTAAGTTTCTAGTCTAGAAAGGATGTTATACACTACAGAAACCTTGAAATAGAGTTACTTCACAAGAAACAAGTGTTTCAACCCACTGGAATTCACTGAAAAGTAGTATTTCAGTGTAAAACAGTTGAAAGACAAGTTTATGTAGCTTCGCAAGTTCAGAGAAGAGTGTATAAAGTTGCTTCTACATGTGGTGAAGTCCCACAAGTAGATAAGAAGGCTCATTATAGGACACTGCAAGAAAGCAGTCGTAATTCAGAGCAAATACTAATGAATATCACAGACTTATGAGAGAACAAGTGGAAAGCACATCAAAACGTAAGTTTCTAGTCTAGAAAGGATGCTGTACACTGCAGAAATCCTTGAAATAGAGTTAGTTCACATGAAACCAGTGTTTGAAACCACCAGAGTTCACTGAAAAGTAGTATTCAACTGTAAAACAGTTGAAAGACAAGTTTATGTAGCTTCGCAAGTTCAGAGAAGAGTGTATAAACTTGTTTGTACATGTGGTGAAGTCCCACAAGTAGAGGAGAAGGCCCATTATAGGAAACAGCTAGAAATCAGTAGTCATTCAGAGCAAATACTAATGAATATCACAGAATAGTGAGAGAACAAGTGTAAAAGACATCAAAATGTAAGTCTCTAGTCTAGACAGGATATTTTACACTACAGAAATCCTTGAAATAGAGTTAGTTCACATGAAAGCAGTGTTTGAAACCACCAGAGTTCACTGAAAAGTAGTATTCAACTGTAAAACAGTTGAAAGACAAGTTTATGTAGCTTCGCAAGTTCAGAGAAGAATGTATAAAGTTGCTTCTACATGTGGTGAAGTTCCACAAGTAGAGGAGAAGGCCCATTATAGGAAACAGCTAGAAATCAGTAGTCATTCAGAGCAAATACTAATGAATATCACAGAATAGTGAGAGAACAAGTGTAAAAGACATCAAAATGTAAGTCTCTAGTCTAGACAGGATGTTGTACACTGCAGAAATCCTTGAAATAGAGTTAGTTCACATGAAACCAGTCTTTTATACCACCAGAATTCACTGAAAAGTAGTATTCAACTGTAAAACAGTTGAAAGACAAGTTTATGTAGCTTCGCAAGTTCAGAGAAGAGTGTATAAAGTTGTTTGTACATGTGGTGAAGTCCCACAAGTAGAGGAGAAGGCCCATTATAGGAAACAGCTAGAAATCAGTAGTCATTCAGAGCAAATACTAATGAATATCACAGAATAGTGAGAGAACAAGTGTAAAAGACATCAAAATGTAAGTCTCTAGTCTAGAAAGGATGTTGTGCACTGCAGAAATCCTTGAAATAGAGTTAGTTCACATGAAACCAGTGTTTTATACCACCAGAATTCACTGAAAAGTAGTATGCAACTGTAAAACAGTTGAAAGACAAGTGTATATAGCTTCTCAAGTTCTGAGAAGAGTGTATAATGTTGTTTCTACATGTGGTGAAGTCCCACAAGTAGAGGAGAAGGCCCATTATAGGAAACAGCTAGAAATCAGTAGTAATTCTGAGCAAATACTAATGAATATCACAGACTTATGAGAGAACAAGTGTAAAAGACATCAAAATGTAAGTTTCTAGTCTAGAAAGGATGTTATACACTACAGAAACCTTGAAATAGAGTTACTTCACAAGAAACAAGTGTTTCAACCCACTGGAATTCACTGAAAAGTAGTATTTCAGTGTAAAACAGTTGAAAGACAAGTTTATGTAGCTTCGCAAGTTCAGAGAAGAGTGTATAAAGTTGCTTCTACATGTGGTGAAGTCCCACAAGTAGATAAGAAGGCTCATTATAGGACACTGCAAGAAAGCAGTAGTAATTCAGAGCAAATACTAATGAATATCACAGACTTATGAGAGAACAAGTGGAAAGCACATCAAAATGTAAGTTTCTAGTGTAGAAAGGATGTTGTACACTGTAGAAATCCTTGAAATAGAGTTAGTTCACATGAATCCAGTGTTTGAAACCACCAGAATTCACTGATAAGTAGTATTCAACTGTAAAACAGTTGAAAGACAAGTTTATGTAGCTTCTCAAGTTCAGAGAAGAGTGTATAAAGTTGTTTGTACATGTGGTGAAGTCCCACTAGTAGAGGAGAAGGCCCATTATAGGAAACTGCTAGAAATCAGTAGTAATTCTGAGAAAATACTAATGAATATCACAGAATAGTGAGAGAACAAGTGTAAAAGACATCAAAATGTAAGTCTCTAGTCTAGACAGGATGTTGTACACTGCAGAAATCCTTGAAATAGAGTTAGTTCACATGAAACCAGTCTTTTATACCACCAGAATTCACTGAAAAGTAGTATTCAACTGTAAAACAGTTGAAAGACAAGTGTGTATAGCTTCTCAAGTTCTGAGAAGAGTGTATAATGTTGTTTCTACATGTGGTGAAGTCCCACAAGTAGAGGAGAAGGCCCATTATAGGAAACACCTAGAAATCAGTAGTCATTCTGAGCAAATACTAATGAATATCACAGACTTATGAGAGAACAAGTGTAAAAGACATCAAAATGTAAGTTTCTAGTCTAGAAAGGATGTTATACACTACAGAAACCTTGAAATAGAGTTACTTCACAAGAAACAAGTGTTTCAACCCACTGGAATTCACTGAAAAGTAGTATTTCAGTGTAAAACAGTTGAAAGACAAGTTTATGTAGCTTCGCAAGTTCAGAGAAGAGTGTATAAGCTTGTTTGTACATGTGGTGAAGTCCAACAAGTAGAGGAGAAGGCCCATTATAGGAAACAGCTAGAAATCAGTAGTCATTCAGAGCAAATAATAATGAATATCACAGAATAGTGAGAGAACAAGTGTAAAAGACATCAAAATGTAAGTCTCTCGTCTAGAGAGGATGTTGTACACTGTAGAAATCCTTGAAATAGAGTTAGTTCACATGAAACCAGTGTTTGAAACCACCAGAATTCACTGATAAGAAGTATTCAACTGTAAAACAGTTGAAAGAGAAGTATATATAGCTTCTCAAGTTCAGAGAAGAGTGTATAAAGTTGTTTGTACATGTGGTGAAGTCCCACAAGTAGAGGAGAAGACCCATTATTGGAAACAGCTAGAAATCAGTAGTAATTCTGAGGAAATACTAATGAATATCACAGACTTATGAGAGAACAAGTGGAAAAGACATCAAAACGTAAGTTTCTAGTCTAGAAAGGATGCTGTACACTGCAGAAATCCTTGAAATAGAGTTAGTTCACATGAAACCAGTGTTTGAAACCACCAGAGTTCACTGAAAAGTAGTATTCAACTGTAAAACAGTTGAAAGACAAGTTTATGTAGCTTCGCAAGTTCAGAGAAGAGTGTATAAACTTGTTTGTACATGTGGTGAAGTCCCACAAGTAGAGGAGAAGGCCCATTATAGGAAACAGCTAGAAATCAGTAGTCATTCAGAGCAAATACTAATGAATATCACAGAATAGTGAGAGAACAAGTGTAAAAGACATCAAAATGTAAGTCTCTAGTCTAGACAGGATGTTTTACACTACAGAAATCCTTGAAATAGAGTTAGTTCACATGAAAGCAGTGTTTGAAACCACCAGAGTTCACTGAAAAGTAGTATTCAACTGTAAAACAGTTGAAAGACAAGTTTATGTAGCTTCGCAAGTTCAGAGAAGAGTGTATAAAGTTGCTTCTACATGTGGTGAAGTCCCACAAGTAGAGGAGAAGGCCCATTGTAGGAAACAGCTAGAAATCAGTAGTCATTCAGAGCAAATACTAATGAATATCACAGAATAGTGAGAGAACAAGTGTAAAAGACATCAAAATGTAAGTCTCTAGTCTAGACAGGATGTTGTACACTGCAGAAATCCTTGAAATAGAGTTAGTTCACATGAAACCAGTCTTTTATACCACCAGAATTCACTGAAAAGTAGTATTCAACTGTAAAACAGTTGAAAGACAAGTGTGTATAGCTTCTCAAGTTCTGAGAAGAGTGTATAATGTTGTTTCTACATGTGGTGAAGTCCCACAAGTAGAGGAGAAGGCCCATTATAGGAAACAGCTAGAAATCAGTAGTCATTCTGAGCAAATACTAATGAATATCACAGACTGATGAGAGAACAAGTGTAAAAGACATCAAAATGTAAGTTTCTAGTCTAGAAAGGATGTTATACACTACAGAAACCTTGAAATAGAGTTACTTCACAAGAAACAAGTGTTTCAACCCACTGGAATTCACTGAAAAGTAGTATTTCAGTGTAAAACAGTTGAAAGAAAAGTTTATGTAGCTTCGCAAGTTCAGAGAAGAGTGTATAAGCTTGTTTGTACATGTGGTGAAGTCCCACAAGTAGAGGAGAAGGCCCATTATAGGAAACAGCTAGAAATCAGTAGTCATTCAGAGCAAATAATAATGAATATCACAGAATAGTGAGAGAACAAGTGTAAAAGACATCAAAATGTAAGTCTCTCGTCTAGAGAGGATGTTGTACACTGCAGAAATCCTTGAAATAGAGGTAGTTCACATGAAACCAGTGTTTGAAACCACCAGAGTTCACTGAAAAGTAGTATTCAACTGTAAAACAGTTGAAAGACAAGTGTATATAGCTTCGCAAGTTCAGAGAAGAGTGTATAAAGTTGCTTCTACATGTGGTGATGTTCCACAAGTAGAGGAGAAGGCCCATTATAGGAAACAGCTAGAAATCAGTAGTCATTCAGAGCAAATACTAATGAATATCACAGAATAGTGAGAGAACAAGTGTAAAAGACATCAAAATGTAAGTCTCTAGTCTAGAAAGGATGTTGTGCACTGCAGAAATCCTTGAAATAGAGTTAGTTCACATGAAACCAGTGTTTTATACCACCAGAATTCACTGAAAAGTAGTATGCAACTGTAAAACAGTTGAAAGACAAGTGTATATAGCTTCTCAAGTTCTGAGAAGAGTGTATAATGTTGTTTCTACATGTGGTGAAGTCCCACAAGTAGAGGAGAAGGCCCATTATAGGAAACAGCTAGAAATCAGTAGTAATTCTGAGCAAATACTAATGAATATCACAGACTTATGAGAGAACAAGTGTAAAAGACATCAAAATGTAAGTTTCTAGTCTAGAAAGGATGTTATACACTACAGAAACCTTGAAATAGAGTTACTTCACAAGAAACAAGTGTTTCAACCCACTGGAATTCACTGAAAAGTACTATTTCAGTGTAAAACAGTTGAAAGACAAGTTTATGTAGCTTCGCAAGTTCAGAGAAGAGTGTATAAAGTTGCTTCTACATGTGGTGAAGTCCCACAAGTAGATAAGAAGGCTCATTATAGGACACTGCAAGAAAGCAGTAGTAATTCAGAGCAAATACTAATGAATATCACAGACTTATGAGAGAACAAGTGGAAAAGACATCAAAACGTAAGTTTCTAGTCTAGAAAGGATGCTGTACACTGCAGAAATCCTTGAAATAGAGTTAGTTCACATGAAACCAGTGTTTGAAACCACCAGAGTTCACTGAAAAGTAGTATTCAACTGTAAAACAGTTGAAAGACAAGTTTATGTAGCTTCGCAAGTTCAGAGAAGAGTGTATAAACTTGTTTGTACATGTGGTGAAGTCCCACAAGTAGAGGAGAAGGCCCATTATAGGAAACAGCTAGAAATCAGTAGTCATTCAGAGCAAATACTAATGAATATCACAGAATAGTGAGAGAACAAGTGTAAAAGACATCAAAATGTAAGTCTCTAGTCTAGACAGGATGTTTTACACTACAGAAATCCTTGAAATAGAGTTAGTTCACATGAAAGCAGTGTTTGAAACCACCAGAGTTCACTGAAAAGTAGTATTCAACTGTAAAACAGTTGAAAGACAAGTTTATGTAGCTTCGCAAGTTCAGAGAAGAGTGTATAAAGTTGCTTCTACATGTGGTGAAGTCCCACAAGTAGAGGAGAAGGCCCATTGTAGGAAACAGCTAGAAATCAGTAGTCATTCAGAGCAAATACTAATGAATATCACAGAATAGTGAGAGAACAAGTGTAAAAGACATCAAAATGTAAGTCTCTAGTCTAGACAGGATGTTGTACACTGCAGAAATCCTTGAAATAGAGTTAGTTCACATGAAACCAGTCTTTTATACCACCAGAATTCACTGAAAAGTAGTATTCAACTGTAAAACAGTTGAAAGACAAGTGTGTATAGCTTCTCAAGTTCTGAGAAGAGTGTATAATGTTGTTTCTACATGTGGTGAAGTCCCACAAGTAGAGGAGAAGGCCCATTATAGGAAACAGCTAGAAATCAGTAGTCATTCTGAGCAAATACTAATGAATATCACAGACTGATGAGAGAACAAGTGTAAAAGACATCAAAATGTAAGTTTCTAGTCTAGAAAGGATGTTATACACTACAGAAACCTTGAAATAGAGTTACTTCACAAGAAACAAGTGTTTCAACCCACTGGAATTCACTGAAAAGTAGTATTTCAGTGTAAAACAGTTGAAAGAAAAGTTTATGTAGCTTCGCAAGTTCAGAGAAGAGTGTATAAGCTTGTTTGTACATGTGGTGAAGTCCCACAAGTAGAGGAGAAGGCCCATTATAGGAAACAGCTAGAAATCAGTAGTCATTCAGAGCAAATAATAATGAATATCACAGAATAGTGAGAGAACAAGTGTAAAAGACATCAAAATGTAAGTCTCTCGTCTAGAGAGGATGTTGTACACTGCAGAAATCCTTGAAATAGAGGTAGTTCACATGAAACCAGTGTTTGAAACCACCAGAGTTCACTGAAAAGTAGTATTCAACTGTAAAACAGTTGAAAGACAAGTGTATATAGCTTCGCAAGTTCAGAGAAGAGTGTATAAAGTTGCTTCTACATGTGGTGATGTTCCACAAGTAGAGGAGAAGGCCCATTATAGGAAACAGCTAGAAATCAGTAGTCATTCAGAGCAAATACTAATGAATATCACAGAATAGTGAGAGAACAAGTGTAAAAGACATCAAAATGTAAGTCTCTAGTCTAGAAAGGATGTTGTGCACTGCAGAAATCCTTGAAATAGAGTTAGTTCACATGAAACCAGTGTTTTATACCACCAGAATTCACTGAAAAGTAGTATGCAACTGTAAAACAGTTGAAAGACAAGTGTATATAGCTTCTCAAGTTCTGAGAAGAGTGTATAATGTTGTTTCTACATGTGGTGAAGTCCCACAAGTAGAGGAGAAGGCCCATTATAGGAAACAGCTAGAAATCAGTAGTAATTCTGAGCAAATACTAATGAATATCACAGACTTATGAGAGAACAAGTGTAAAAGACATCAAAATGTAAGTTTCTAGTCTAGAAAGGATGTTATACACTACAGAAACCTTGAAATAGAGTTACTTCACAAGAAACAAGTGTTTCAACCCACTGGAATTCACTGAAAAGTAGTATTTCAGTGTAAAACAGTTGAAAGAAAAGTTTATGTAGCTTCGCAAGTTCAGAGAAGAGTGTATAAGCTTGTTTGTACATGTGGTGAAGTCCAACAAGTAGAGGAGAAGGCCCATTATAGGAAACAGCTAGAAATCAGTAGTCATTCAGAGCAAATAATAATGAATATCACAGAATAGTGAGAGAACAAGTGTAAAAGACATCAAAATGTAAGTCTCTCGTCTAGAGAGGATGTTGTACACTGCAGAAATCCTTGAAATAGAGGTAGTTCACATGAAACCAGTGTTTGAAACCACCAGAGTTCACTGAAAAGTAGTATTCAACTGTAAAACAGTTGAAAGACAAGTTTATGTAGCTTCGCAAGTTCAGAGAAGAGTGCATAAACTTGTTTGTACATGTGGTGAAGTCCCACTAGTAGAGGAGAAGGCCCATTATAGGAAACTGCTAGAAATCAGTAGTAATTCTGAGCAAATACTAATGAATATCACAGACTTATGAGAGAACAAGTGTAAAAGACATCAAAATGTAAGTTTCTAGTCTAGAAAGGATGTTATACACTACAGAAACCTTGAAATAGAGTTACTTCACAAGAAACAAGTGTTTCAACCCACTGGAATTCACTGAAAAGTAGTATTTCAGTGTAAAACAGTTGAAAGACAAGTTTATGTAGCTTCGCAAGTTCAGAGAAGAGTGTATAAAGTTGCTTCTACATGTGGTGAAGTCCCACAAGTAGATAAGAAGGCTCATTATAGGACACTGCAAGAAAGCAGTCGTAATTCAGAGCAAATACTAATGAATATCACAGACTTATGAGAGAACAAGTGGAAAGCACATCAAAACGTAAGTTTCTAGTCTAGAAAGGATGCTGTACACTGCAGAAATCCTTGAAATAGAGTTAGTTCACATGAAACCAGTGTTTGAAACCACCAGAGTTCACTGAAAAGTAGTATTCAACTGTAAAACAGTTGAAAGACAAGTTTATGTAGCTTCGCAAGTTCAGAGAAGAGTGTATAAACTTGTTTGTACATGTGGTGAAGTCCCACAAGTAGAGGAGAAGGCCCATTATAGGAAACAGCTAGAAATCAGTAGTCATTCAGAGCAAATACTAATGAATATCACAGAATAGTGAGAGAACAAGTGTAAAAGACATCAAAATGTAAGTCTCTAGTCTAGACAGGATATTTTACACTACAGAAATCCTTGAAATAGAGTTAGTTCACATGAAAGCAGTGTTTGAAACCACCAGAGTTCACTGAAAAGTAGTATTCAACTGTAAAACAGTTGAAAGACAAGTTTATGTAGCTTCGCAAGTTCAGAGAAGAATGTATAAAGTTGCTTCTACATGTGGTGAAGTTCCACAAGTAGAGGAGAAGGCCCATTATAGGAAACAGCTAGAAATCAGTAGTCATTCAGAGCAAATACTAATGAATATCACAGAATAGTGAGAGAACAAGTGTAAAAGACATCAAAATGTAAGTCTCTAGTCTAGACAGGATGTTTTACACTGCAGAAATCTTTGAAATAAAGTTAGTTCACATGAAACCAGTGTTTTATACCACCAGAATACACTGAAAAGTGGTATTCAACTGTAAAACAGTTGAAAGACAAGTTTATGTAGCTTCGCAAGTTCAGAGAAGAGTGTATAAACTTGTTTGTACATGTGGTGAAGTCCCACAAGTAGAGGAGAAGGCCCATTATAGGAAACAGCTAGAAATCAGTAGTCATTCAGAGCAAATACTAATGAATATCACAGAATAGTGAGAGAACAAGTGTAAAAGACATCAAAATGTAAGTCTCTAGTCTAGACAGGATGTTGTACACTGCAGAAATCCTTGAAATAGAGTTAGTTCACATGAAACCAGTCTTTTATACCACCAGAATTCACTGAAAAGTAGTATTCAACTGTAAAACAGTTGAAAGACAAGTTTATGTAGCTTCGCAAGTTCAGAGAAGAGTGTATAAACTTGTTTGTACATGTGGTGAAGTCCCACTAGTAGAGGAGAAGGCCCATTATAGGAAACTGCTAGAAATCAGTAGTAATTCTGAGAAAATACTAATGAATATCACAGAATACTGAGAGATCAAGTGTAAAAGACATCAAAATGTAAGTCTCTAGTCTAGAAAGGATGTTGTACACTGTAGAAATCCTTGAAATAGAGTTAGTTCACATGAAACCAGTGTTTGAAACCACCAGAATTCACTGATAAGAAGTATTCAACTGTAAAACAGTTGAAAGAGAAGTATATATAGCTTCTCAAGTTCAGAGAAGAGTGTATAAAGTTGTTTGTACATGTGGTGAAGTCCCACAAGTAGAGGAGAAGGCCCATTATAGGAAACAGCTAGAAATCAGTAGTCATTCAGAGCAAATACTAATGAATATCACAGAATAGTGAGAGAACAAGTGTAAAAGACATCAAAATGTAAGTCTCTAGTCTAGAAAGGATGTTGTGCACTGCAGAAATCCTTGAAATAGAGTTAGTTCACATGAAACCAGTGTTTTATACCACCAGAATTCACTGAAAAGTAGTATGCAACTGTAAAACAGTTGAAAGACAAGTGTATATAGCTTCTCAAGTTCTGAGAAGAGTGTATAATGTTGTTTCTACATGTGGTGAAGTCCCACAAGTAGAGGAGAAGGCCCATTATAGGAAACAGCTAGAAATCAGTAGTAATTCTGAGCAAATACTAATGAATATCACAGACTTATGAGAGAACAAGTGTAAAAGACATCAAAATGTAAGTTTCTAGTCTAGAAAGGATGTTATACACTACAGAAACCTTGAAATAGAGTTACTTCACAAGAAACAAGTGTTTCAACCCACTGGAATTCACTGAAAAGTACTATTTCAGTGTAAAACAGTTGAAAGACAAGTTTATGTAGCTTCGCAAGTTCAGAGAAGAGTGTATAAAGTTGCTTCTACATGTGGTGAAGTCCCACAAGTAGATAAGAAGGCTCATTATAGGACACTGCAAGAAAGCAGTAGTAATTCAGAGCAAATACTAATGAATATCACAGACTTATGAGAGAACAAGTGGAAAGCACATCAAAATGTAAGTTTCTAGTGTAGAAAGGATGTTGTACACTGTAGAAATCCTTGAAATAGAGTTAGTTCACATGAATCCAGTGTTTGAAACCACCAGAATTCACTGATAAGTAGTATTCAACTGTAAAACAGTTGAAAGACAAGTTTATGTAGCTTCTCAAGTTCAGAGAAGAGTGTATAAAGTTGTTTGTACATGTGGTGAAGTCCCACTAGTAGAGGAGAAGGCCCATTATAGGAAACTGCTAGAAATCAGTAGTAATTCTGAGAAAATACTAATGAATATCACAGAATAGTGAGAGAACAAGTGTAAAAGACATCAAAATGTAAGTCTCTAGTCTAGACAGGATGTTGTACACTGCAGAAATCCTTGAAATAGAGTTAGTTCACATGAAACCAGTCTTTTATACCACCAGAATTCACTGAAAAGTAGTATTCAACTGTAAAACAGTTGAAAGACAAGTGTGTATAGCTTCTCAAGTTCTGAGAAGAGTGTATAATGTTGTTTCTACATGTGGTGAAGTCCCACAAGTAGAGGAGAAGGCCCATTATAGGAAACACCTAGAAATCAGTAGTCATTCTGAGCAAATACTAATGAATATCACAGACTTATGAGAGAACAAGTGTAAAAGACATCAAAATGTAAGTTTCTAGTCTAGAAAGGATGTTATACACTACAGAAACCTTGAAATAGAGTTACTTCACAAGAAACAAGTGTTTCAACCCACTGGAATTCACTGAAAAGTAGTATTTCAGTGTAAAACAGTTGAAAGACAAGTTTATGTAGCTTCGCAAGTTCAGAGAAGAGTGTATAAGCTTGTTTGTACATGTGGTGAAGTCCAACAAGTAGAGGAGAAGGCCCATTATAGGAAACAGCTAGAAATCAGTAGTCATTCAGAGCAAATAATAATGAATATCACAGAATAGTGAGAGAACAAGTGTAAAAGACATCAAAATGTAAGTCTCTCGTCTAGAGAGGATGTTGTACACTGCAGAAATCCTTGAAATAGAGGTAGTTCACATGAAACCAGTGTTTGAAACCACCAGAGTTCACTGAAAAGTAGTATTCAACTGTAAAACAGTTGAAAGACAAGTTTATGTAGCTTCGCAAGTTCAGAGAAGAGTGTATAAACTTGTTTGTACATGTGGTGAAGTCCCACTAGTAGAGGAGAAGGCCCATTATAGGAAACAGCTAGAAATCAGTAGTCATTCTGAGAAAATACTAATGAATATCACAGAATACTGAGAGAACAAGTGTAAAAGACATCAAAATGTAAGTCTCTAGTGTAGAAAGGATGTTGTGCACTGCAGAAATCCTTGAAATAGAGTTAGTTCACATGAAACCAGTGTTTTATACCACCAGAATTCACTGAAAAGTAGTATGCAACTGTAAAACAGTTGAAAGACAAGTGTATATAGCTTCTCAAGTTCTGAGAAGAGTGTATAATGTTGTTTCTACATGTGGTGAAGTCCCACAAGTAGAGGAGAAGGCCCATTATAGGAAACAGCTAGAAATCAGTAGTAATTCTGAGCAAATACTAATGAATATCACAGAATACTGAGAGATCAAGTGTAAAAGACATCAAAATGTAAGTCTCTAGTCTAGAAAGGATGTTGTGCACTGTAGAAATCCTTGAAATAGAGTTAGTTCACATGAAACCAGTGTTTGAAACCACCAGAATTCAATGATAAGAAGTATTCAACTGTAAAACAGTTGAAAGAGAAGTATATATAGCTTCTCAAGTTCAGAGAAGAGTGTATAAAGTTGTTTGTACATGTGGTGAAGTCCCACGAGTAGAGGAGAAGGCCCATTATTGGAAACAGCTAGAAATCAGTAGTAATTCTGAGGAAATACTAATGAATATCACAGACTTATGAGAGAAGAAGTGGAAAAGACATCAAAACGTAAGTTTGTAGTCTAGAAAGGATGCTGTACACTGCAGAAATCCTTGAAATAGAGTTAGTTCACATGAAACCAGTGTTTGAAACCACCAGAGTTCACTGAAAAGTAGTATTCAACTGTAAAACAGTTGAAAGACAAGTTTATGTAGCTTCGCAAGTTCAGAGAAGAGTGTATAAAGTTGCTTCTACATGTGGTGAAGTCCCACAAGTAGAGGAGAAGGCCCATTATAGGAAACAGCTAGAAATCAGTAGTCATTCAGAGCAAATACTAATGAATATCACAGAATAGTGAGAGAACAAGTGTAAAAGACATCAAAATGTAAGTCTCTAGTCTAGACAGGATGTTGTACACTGCAGAAATCCTTGAAATAGAGTTAGTTCACATGAATCCAGTCTTTTATACCACCAGAATTCACTGAAAAGTAGTATTCAACTGTAAAACAGTTGAAAGACAAGTGTGTATAGCTTCTCAAGTTCTGAGAAGAGTGTATAATGTTGTTTCTACATGTGGTGAAGTCCCACAAGTAGAGGAGAAGGCCCATTATAGGAAACAGCTAGAAATCAGTAGTCATTCAGAGCAAATAATAATGAATATCACAGAATAGTGAGAGAACAAGTGTAAAAGACATCAAAATGTAAGTCTCTCGTCTAGAGAGGATGTTGTACACTGCAGAAATCCTTGAAATAGAGGTAGTTCACATGAAACCAGTGTTTGAAACCACCAGAGTTCACTGAAAAGTAGTATTCAACTGTAAAACAGTTGAAAGACAAGTGTATATAGCTTCGCAAGTTCAGAGAAGAGTGTATAAAGTTGCTTCTACATGTGGTGATGTTCCACAAGTAGAGGAGAAGGCCCATTATAGGAAACAGCTAGAAATTAGTAGTCATTCAGAGCAAATACTAATGAATATCACAGAATAGTGAGAGAACAAGTGTAAAAGACATCAAAATGTAAGTCTCTCGTCTAGAGAGGATGTTGTACACTGCAGAAATCCTTGAAATAGAGGTAGTTCACATGAAACCAGTGTTTGAAACCACCAGAGTTCACTGAAAAGTAGTATTCAACTGTAAAACAGTTGAAAGACAAGTGTATATAGCTTCGAAAGTTCAGAGAAGAGTGTATAAAGTTGCTTCTACATGTGGTGATGTTCCACAAGTAGAGGAGAAGGCCCATTATAGGAAACAGCTAGAAATTAGTAGTCATTCAGAGCAAATACTAATGAATATCACAGAATAGTGAGAGAACAAGTGTAAAAGACATCAAAATGTAAGTCTCTAGTCTAGAAAGGATGTTGTGCACTGCAGAAATCCTTGAAATAGAGTTAGTTCACATGAAACCAGTGTTTTATACCACCAGAATTCACTGAAAAGTAGTATGCAACTGTAAAACAGTTGAAAGACAAGTGTATATAGCTTCTCAAGTTCTGAGAAGAGTGTATAATGTTGTTTCTACATGTGGTGAAGTCCCACAAGTAGAGGAGAAGGCCCATTATAGGAAACAGCTAGAAATCAGTAGTAATTCTGAGCAAATACTAATGAATATCACAGACTTATGAGAGAACAAGTGTAAAAGACATCAAAATGTAAGTTTCTAGTCTAGAAAGGATGTTATACACTACAGAAACCTTGAAATAGAGTTACTTCACAAGAAACAAGTGTTTCAACCCACTGGAATTCACTGAAAAGTAGTATTTCAGTGTAAAACAGTTGAAAGACAAGTTTATGTAGCTTCGCAAGTTCAGAGAAGAGTGTATAAAGTTGCTTCTACATGTGGTGAAGTCCCACAAGTAGATAAGAAGGCTCATTATAGGACACTGCAAGAAAGCAGTAGTAATTCAGAGCAAATACTAATGAATATCACAGACTTATGAGAGAACAAGTGGAAAGCACATCAAAATGTAAGTTTCTAGTGTAGAAAGGATGTTGTACACTGTAGAAATCCTTGAAATAGAGTTAGTTCACATGAATCCAGTGTTTGAAACCACCAGAATTCACTGATAAGTAGTATTCAACTGTAAAACAGTTGAAAGACAAGTTTATGTAGCTTCTCAAGTTCAGAGAAGAGTGTATAAACTTGTTTGTACATGTGGTGAAGTCCCACTAGTAGAGGAGAAGGCCCATTATAGGAAACTGCTAGAAATCAGTAGTAATTCTGAGAAAATACTAATGAATATCACAGAATACTGAGAGATCAAGTGTAAAAGACATCAAAATGTAAGTTTCTAGTCTAGAAAGGATGTTATACACTACAGAAACCTTGAAATAGAGTTACTTCACAAGAAACAAGTGTTTCAACCCACTGGAATTCACTGAAAAGTAGTATTTCAGTGTAAAACAGTTGAAAGACAAGTTTATGTAGCTTCGCAAGTTCAGAGAAGAGTGTATAAAGTTGCTTCTACATGTGGTGAAGTCCCACAAGTAGATAAGAAGGCTCATTATAGGAAACAGCTAGAAATCAGTAGTCATTCAGAGCAAATACTAATGAATATCACAGAATAGTGAGAGAACAAGTGTAAAAGACATCAAAATGTAAGTCTCTAGTCTAGACAGGATGTTTTACACTACAGAAATCCTTGAAATAGAGTTAGTTCACATGAAAGCAGTGTTTGAAACCACCAGAGTTCACTGAAAAGTAGTATTCAACTGTAAAAAAGTTGAAAGACAAGTGTGTATAGCTTCTCAAGTTCTGAGAAGAGTGTATAATGTTGTTTCTACATGTGGTGAACTCCCACAAGTAGAGGAGAAGGCCCATTATAGGAAACAGCTAGAAATCAGTAGTCATTCTGAGCAAATACTAATGAATATCACAGACTTATGAGAGAACAAGTGGAAAGCACATCAAAATGTAAGTTTCTAGTGTAGAAAGGATGTTGTACACTGTAGAAATCCTTGAAATAGAGTTAGTTCACATGAATCCAGTGTTTGAAACCACCAGAATTCACTGATAAGTAGTATTCAACTGTAAAACAGTTGAAAGACAAGTTTATGTAGCTTCGCAAGTTCAGAGAAGAGTGTATAAACTTGTTTGTACATGTGGTGAAGTCCCACCAATAGAGGAGAAGGCCCATTATAGTAAACTGCTAGAAATCAGTAGTAATTCTGAGAAAATACTAATGAATATCACAGAATACTGAGAGATCAAGTGTAAAAGACATCAAAATGTAAGTCTCTAGTTTAGACAGGATGTTTTACACTACAGAAATCCTTGAAATAGAGTTAGTTCACATGAAAGCAGTGTTTGAAACCACCAGAGTTCACTGAAAAGTAGTATTCAACTGTAAAACAGTTGAAAGACAAGTTTATGTAGCTTCGCAAGTTCAGAGAAGAATGTATAAAGTTGCTTCTACATGTGGTGAAGTTCCACAAGTAGAGGAGAAGGCCCATTATAGGAAACAGCTAGAAATCAGTAGTCATTCAGAGCAAATACTAATGAATATCACAGAATAGTGAGAGAACAAGTGTAAAAGACATCAAAATGTAAGTCACTAGTCTAGACAGGATGTTTTACACTGCAGAAATCTTTGAAATAAAGTTAGTTCACATGAAACCAGTGTTTTATACCACCAGAATACACTGAAAAGTGGTATTCAACTGTAAAACAGTTGAAAGACAAGTTTATGTAGCTTCGCAAGTTCAGAGAAGAGTGTATAAACTTGTTTGTACATGTGGTGAAGTCCCACAAGTAGAGGAGAAGGCCCATTATAGGAAACAGCTAGAAATCAGTAGTCATTCAGAGCAAATACTAATGAATATCACAGAATAGTGAGAGAACAAGTGTAAAAGACATCAAAATGTAGGTCTCTAGTCTAGACAGGATGTTTTACACTACAGAAATCCTTGAAATAGAGTTAGTTCACATTAAAGCAGTGTTTGAAACCACCAGAGTTCACTGAAAAGTAGTATTCAACTGTAAAACAGTTGAAAGACAAGTTTATGTAGCTTCGCAAGTTCAGAGAAGAGTGTATAAAGTTGCTTCTACATGTGGTGAAGTCCCACAAGTAGAGGAGAAGGCCCATTATAGGAAACAGCTAGAAATCAGTAGTCATTCTGAGCAAATACTAATGAATATCACAGAATACTGAGAGATCAAGTGTAAAAGACATCAAAATGTAAGTCTCTAGTCTAGACAGGATGTTGTACACTGCAGAAATCCTTGAAATAGAGTTAGTTCACATGAAACCAGTCTTTTATACCACCAGAATTCACTGAAAAGTAGTATTCAACTGTAAAACAGTTGAAAGACAAGTGTGTATAGCTTCTCAAGTTCTGAGAAGAGTGTATAATGTTGTTTCTACATGTGGTGAAGTCCCACAAGTAGAGGAGAAGGCCCATTATAGGAAACACCTAGAAATCAGTAGTCATTCTGAGCAAATACTAATGAATATCACAGACTTATGAGAGAACAAGTGTAAAAGACATCAAAATGTAAGTTTCTAGTCTAGAAAGGATGTTATACACTACAGAAACCTTGAAATAGAGTTACTTCACAAGAAACAAGTGTTTCAACCCACTGGAATTCACTGAAAAGTAGTATTTCAGTGTAAAACAGTTGAAAGAAAAGTTTATGTAGCTTCGCAAGTTCAGAGAAGAGTGTATAAGCTTGTTTGTACATGTGGTGAAGTCCAACAAGTAGAGGAGAAGGCCCATTATAGGAAACAGCTAGAAATCAGTAGTCATTCAGAGCAAATAATAATGAATATCACAGAATAGTGAGAGAACAAGTGTAAAAGACATCAAAATGTAAGTCTCTCGTCTAGAGAGGATGTTGTACACTGCAGAAATCCTTGAAATAGAGGTAGTTCACATGAAACCAGTGTTTGAAACCACCAGAGTTCACTGAAAAGTAGTATTCAACTGTAAAACAGTTGAAAGACAAGTTTATGTAGCTTCGCAAGTTCAGAGAAGAGTGCATAAACTTGTTTGTACATGTGGTGAAGTCCCACTAGTAGAGGAGAAGGCCCATTATAGGAAACTGCTAGAAATCAGTAGTAATTCTGAGAAAATACTAATGAATATCACAGAATACTGAGAGATCAAGTGTAAAAGACATCAAAATGTAAGTCTCTAGTCTAGAAAGGATGTTGTACACTGTAGAAATCCTTGCAATAGAGTTAGTTCACATGAAACCAGTGTTTGAAACCACCAGAATTCACTGATAAGAAGTATTCAACTGTAAAACAGTTGAAAGAGAAGTATATATAGCTTCTCAAGTTCAGAGAAGAGTGTATAAAGTTGTTTGTACATGTGGTGAAGTCCCACAAGTAGAGGAGAAGGCCCATTATTGGAAACAGCTAGAAATCAGTAGTAATTCTGAGGAAATACTAATGAATATCACAGACTTATGAGAGAACAAGTGGAAAAGACATCAAAACGTAAGTTTCTAGTCTAGAAAGGATGCTGTACACTGCAGAAATCCTTGAAATAGAGTTAGTTCACATGAAACCAGTGTTTGAAACCACCAGAGTTCACTGAAAAGTAGTATTCAACTGTAAAACAGTTGAAAGACAAGTTTATGTAGCTTCGCAAGTTCAGAGAAGAGTGTATAAAGTTGTTTGTACATGTGGTGAAGTCCCACAAGTAGAGGAGAAGGCCCATTATAGGAAACAGCTAGAAATCAGTAGTCATTCAGAGCAAATACTAATGAATATCACAGAATAGTGAGAGAACAAGTGTAAAAGACATCAAAATGTAAGTCTCTAGTCTAGACAGGATGTTTTACACTACAGAAATCCTTGAAATAGAGTTAGTTCACATGAAAGCAGTGTTTGAAACCACCAGAGTTCACTGAAAAGTAGTATTCAACTGTAAAACAGTTGAAAGACAAGTTTATGTAGCTTCGCAAGTTCAGAGAAGAGTGTATAAAGTTGCTTCTACATGTGGTGAAGTCCCACAAGTAGAGGAGAAGGCCCATTGTAGGAAACAGCTAGAAATCAGTAGTCATTCAGAGCAAATACTAATGAATATCACAGAATAGTGAGAGAACAAGTGTAAAAGACATCAAAATGTAAGTCTCTAGTCTAGACAGGATGTTGTACACTGCAGAAATCCTTGAAATAGAGTTAGTTCACATGAAACCAGTCTTTTATACCACCAGAATTCACTGAAAAGTAGTATTCAACTGTAAAACAGTTGAAAGACAAGTGTGTATAGCTTCTCAAGTTCTGAGAAGAGTGTATAATGTTGTTTCTACATGTGGTGAAGTCCCACAAGTAGAGGAGAAGGCCCATTATAGGAAACAGCTAGAAATCAGTAGTCATTCTGAGCAAATACTAATGAATATCACAGACTGATGAGAGAACAAGTGTAAAAGACATCAAAATGTAAGTTTCTAGTCTAGAAAGGATGTTATACACTACAGAAACCTTGAAATAGAGTTACTTCACAAGAAACAAGTGTTTCAACCCACTGGAATTCACTGAAAAGTAGTATTTCAGTGTAAAACAGTTGAAAGACAAGTTTATGTAGCTTCGCAAGTTCAGAGAAGAGTGTATAAGCTTGTTTGTACATGTGGTGAAGTCCCACAAGTAGAGGAGAAGGCCCATTATAGGAAACAGCTAGAAATCAGTAGTCATTCAGAGCAAATAATAATGAATATCACAGAATAGTGAGAGAACAAGTGTAAAAGACATCAAAATGTAAGTCTCTCGTCTAGAGAGGATGTTGTACACTGCAGAAATCCTTGAAATAGAGGTAGTTCACATGAAACCAGTGTTTGAAACCACCAGAGTTCACTGAAAAGTAGTATTCAACTGTAAAACAGTTGAAAGACAAGTGTATATAGCTTCGCAAGTTCAGAGAAGAGTGTATAAAGTTGCTTCTACATGTGGTGATGTTCCACAAGTAGAGGAGAAGGCCCATTATAGGAAACAGCTAGAAATCAGTAGTCATTCAGAGCAAATACTAATGAATATCACAGAATAGTGAGAGAACAAGTGTAAAAGACATCAAAATGTAAGTCTCTAGTCTAGAAAGGATGTTGTGCACTGCAGAAATCCTTGAAATAGAGTTAGTTCACATGAAACCAGTGTTTTATACCACCAGAATTCACTGAAAAGTAGTATGCAACTGTAAAACAGTTGAAAGACAAGTGTATATAGCTTCTCAAGTTCTGAGAAGAGTGTATAATGTTGTTTCTACATGTGGTGAAGTCCCACAAGTAGAGGAGAAGGCCCATTATAGGAAACAGCTAGAAATCAGTAGTAATTCTGAGCAAATACTAATGAATATCACAGACTTATGAGAGAACAAGTGTAAAAGACATCAAAATGTAAGTTTCTAGTCTAGAAAGGATGTTATACACTACAGAAACCTTGAAATAGAGTTACTTCACAAGAAACAAGTGTTTCAACCCACTGGAATTCACTGAAAAGTAGTATTTCAGTGTAAAACAGTTGAAAGAAAAGTTTATGTAGCTTCGCAAGTTCAGAGAAGAGTGTATAAGCTTGTTTGTACATGTGGTGAAGTCCAACAAGTAGAGGAGAAGGCCCATTATAGGAAACAGCTAGAAATCAGTAGTCATTCAGAGCAAATAATAATGAATATCACAGAATAGTGAGAGAACAAGTGTAAAAGACATCAAAATGTAAGTCTCTCGTCTAGAGAGGATGTTGTACACTGCAGAAATCCTTGAAATAGAGGTAGTTCACATGAAACCAGTGTTTGAAACCACCAGAGTTCACTGAAAAGTAGTATTCAACTGTAAAACAGTTGAAAGACAAGTTTATGTAGCTTCGCAAGTTCAGAGAAGAGTGCATAAACTTGTTTGTACATGTGGTGAAGTCCCACTAGTAGAGGAGAAGGCCCATTATAGGAAACTGCTAGAAATCAGTAGTAATTCTGAGAAAATACTAATGAATATCACAGAATACTGAGAGATCAAGTGTAAAAGACATCAAAATGTAAGTCTCTAGTCTAGAAAGGATGTTGTACACTGTAGAAATCCTTGAAATAGAGTTAGTTCGAATGAAACCAGTGTTTGAAACCACCAGAATTCACTGATAAGAAGTATTCAACTGTAAAACAGTTGAAAGAGAAGTATATATAGCTTCTCAAGTTCAGAGAAGAGTGTATAAAGTTGTTTGTACATGTGGTGAAGTCCCACAAGTAGAGGAGAAGGCCCATTATTGGAAACAGCTAGAAATCAGTAGTAATTCTGAGGAAATACTAATGAATATCACAGACTTATGAGAGAACAAGTGGAAAAGACATCAAAACGTAAGTTTCTAGTCTAGAAAGGATGCTGTACACTGCAGAAATCCTTGAAATAGAGTTAGTTCACATGAAACCAGTGTTTGAAACCACCAGAGTTCACTGAAAAGTAGTATTCAACTGTAAAACAGTTGAAAGACAAGTTTATGTAGCTTCGCAAGTTCAGAGAAGAGTGTATAAAGTTGTTTGTACATGTGGTGAAGTCCCACAAGTAGAGGAGAAGGCCCATTATAGGAAACAGCTAGAAATCAGTAGTCATTCAGAGCAAATACTAATGAATATCACAGAATAGTGAGAGAACAAGTGTAAAAGACATCAAAATGTAAGTCTCTAGTCTAGACAGGATGTTTTACACTACAGAAATCCTTGAAATAGAGTTAGTTCACATGAAAGCAGTGTTTGAAACCACCAGAGTTCACTGAAAAGTAGTATTCAACTGTAAAACAGTTGAAAGACAAGTTTATGTAGCTTCGCAAGTTCAGAGAAGAGTGTATAAAGTTGCTTCTACATGTGGTGAAGTCCCACAAGTAGAGGAGAAGGCCCATTGTAGGAAACAGCTAGAAATCAGTAGTCATTCAGAGCAAATACTAATGAATATCACAGAATAGTGAGAGAACAAGTGTAAAAGACATCAAAATGTAAGTCTCTAGTCTAGACAGGATGTTGTACACTGCAGAAATCCTTGAAATAGAGTTAGTTCACATGAAACCAGTCTTTTATACCACCAGAATTCACTGAAAAGTAGTATTCAACTGTAAAACAGTTGAAAGACAAGTGTGTATAGCTTCTCAAGTTCTGAGAAGAGTGTATAATGTTGTTTCTACATGTGGTGAAGTCCCACAAGTAGAGGAGAAGGCCCATTATAGGAAACAGCTAGAAATCAGTAGTCATTCTGAGCAAATACTAATGAATATCACAGACTGATGAGAGAACAAGTGTAAAAGACATCAAAATGTAAGTTTCTAGTCTAGAAAGGATGTTATACACTACAGAAACCTTGAAATAGAGTTACTTCACAAGAAACAAGTGTTTCAACCCACTGGAATTCACTGAAAAGTAGTATTTCAGTGTAAAACAGTTGAAAGACAAGTTTATGTAGCTTCGCAAGTTCAGAGAAGAGTGTATAAGCTTGTTTGTACATGTGGTGAAGTCCCACAAGTAGAGGAGAAGGCCCATTATAGGAAACAGCTAGAAATCAGTAGTCATTCAGAGCAAATAATAATGAATATCACAGAATAGTGAGAGAACAAGTGTAAAAGACATCAAAATGTAAGTCTCTCGTCTAGAGAGGATGTTGTACACTGCAGAAATCCTTGAAATAGAGGTAGTTCACATGAAACCAGTGTTTGAAACCACCAGAGTTCACTGAAAAGTAGTATTCAACTGTAAAACAGTTGAAAGACAAGTGTATATAGCTTCGCAAGTTCAGAGAAGAGTGTATAAAGTTGCTTCTACATGTGGTGATGTTCCACAAGTAGAGGAGAAGGCCCATTATAGGAAACAGCTAGAAATCAGTAGTCATTCAGAGCAAATACTAATGAATATCACAGAATAGTGAGAGAACAAGTGTAAAAGACATCAAAATGTAAGTCTCTAGTCTAGAAAGGATGTTGTGCACTGCAGAAATCCTTGAAATAGAGTTAGTTCACATGAAACCAGTGTTTTATACCACCAGAATTCACTGAAAAGTAGTATGCAACTGTAAAACAGTTGAAAGACAAGTGTATATAGCTTCTCAAGTTCTGAGAAGAGTGTATAATGTTGTTTCTACATGTGGTGAAGTCCCACAAGTAGAGGAGAAGGCCCATTATAGGAAACAGCTAGAAATCAGTAGTAATTCTGAGCAAATACTAATGAATATCACAGACTTATGAGAGAACAAGTGTAAAAGACATCAAAATGTAAGTTTCTAGTCTAGAAAGGATGTTATACACTACAGAAACCTTGAAATAGAGTTACTTCACAAGAAACAAGTGTTTCAACCCACTGGAATTCACCGAAAAGTACTATTTCAGTGTAAAACAGTTGAAAGACAAGTTTATGTAGCTTCGCAAGTTCAGAGAAGAGTGTATAAAGTTGCTTCTACATGTGGTGAAGTCCCACAAGTAGATAAGAAGGCTCATTATAGGACACTGCAAGAAAGCAGTAGTAATTCAGAGCAAATACTAATGAATATCACAGACTTATGAGAGAACAAGTGGAAAGCACATCAAAATGTAAGTTTCTAGTGTAGAAAGGATGTTGTACACTGTAGAAATCCTTGAAATAGAGTTAGTTCACATGAATCCAGTGTTTGAAACCACCAGAATTCACTGATAAGTAGTATGCAACTGTAAAACAGTTGAAAGACAAGTGTGTATAGCTTCTCAAGTTCTGAGAAGAGTGTATAATGTTGTTTCTACATGTGGTGAAGTCCCACAAGTAGAGGAGAAGGCCCATTATAGGAAACACCTAGAAATCAGTAGTCATTCTGAGCAAATACTAATGAATATCACAGACTTATGAGAGAACAAGTGTAAAAGACATCAAAATGTAAGTTTCTAGTCTAGAAAGGATGTTATACACTACAGAAACCTTGAAATAGAGTTACTTCACAAGAAACAAGTGTTTCAACCCACTGGAATTCACTGAAAAGTAGTATTTCAGTGTAAAACAGTTGAAAGACAAGTTTATGTAGCTTCGCAAGTTCAGAGAAGAGTGTATAAAGTTGCTTCTACATGTGGTGAAGTCCCACAAGTAGATAAGAAGGCTCATTATAGGACACTGCAAGAAAGCAGTCGTAATTCAGAGCAAATACTAATGAATATCACAGACTTATGAGAGAACAAGTGGAAAGCACATCAAAACGTAAGTTTCTAGTCTAGAAAGGATGCTGTACACTGCAGAAATCCTTGAAATAGAGTTAGTTCACATGAAACCAGTGTTTGAAACCACCAGAGTTCACTGAAAAGTAGTATTCAACTGTAAAACAGTTGAAAGACAAGTTTATGTAGCTTCGCAAGTTCAGAGAAGAGTGTATAAACTTGTTTGTACATGTGGTGAAGTCCCACAAGTAGAGGAGAAGGCCCATTATAGGAAACAGCTAGAAATCAGTAGTCATTCAGAGCAAATACTAATGAATATCACAGAATAGTGAGAGAACAAGTGTAAAAGACATCAAAATGTAAGTCTCTAGTCTAGACAGGATATTTTACACTACAGAAATCCTTGAAATAGAGTTAGTTCACATGAAAGCAGTGTTTGAAACCACCAGAGTTCACTGAAAAGTAGTATTCAACTGTAAAACAGTTGAAAGACAAGTTTATGTAGCTTCGCAAGTTCAGAGAAGAATGTATAAAGTTGCTTCTACATGTGGTGAAGTTCCACAAGTAGAGGAGAAGGCCCATTATAGGAAACAGCTAGAAATCAGTAGTCATTCAGAGCAAATACTAATGAATATCACAGAATAGTGAGAGAACAAGTGTAAAAGACATCAAAATGTAAGTCTCTAGTCTAGACAGGATGTTGTACACTGCAGAAATCCTTGAAATAGAGTTAGTTCACATGAAACCAGTCTTTTATACCACCAGAATTCACTGAAAAGTAGTATTCAACTGTAAAACAGTTGAAAGACAAGTTTATGTAGCTTCGCAAGTTCAGAGAAGAGTGTATAAAGTTGTTTGTACATGTGGTGAAGTCCCACAAGTAGAGGAGAAGGCCCATTATAGGAAACAGCTAGAAATCAGTAGTCATTCAGAGCAAATACTAATGAATATCACAGAATAGTGAGAGAACAAGTGTAAAAGACATCAAAATGTAAGTCTCTAGTCTAGAAAGGATGTTGTGCACTGCAGAAATCCTTGAAATAGAGTTAGTTCACATGAAACCAGTGTTTTATACCACCAGAATTCACTGAAAAGTAGTATGCAACTGTAAAACAGTTGAAAGACAAGTGTATATAGCTTCTCAAGTTCTGAGAAGAGTGTATAATGTTGTTTCTACATGTGGTGAAGTCCCACAAGTAGAGGAGAAGGCCCATTATAGGAAACAGCTAGAAATCAGTAGTAATTCTGAGCAAATACTAATGAATATCACAGACTTATGAGAGAACAAGTGTAAAAGACATCAAAATGTAAGTTTCTAGTCTAGAAAGGATGTTATACACTACAGAAACCTTGAAATAGAGTTACTTCACAAGAAACAAGTGTTTCAACCCACTGGAATTCACTGAAAAGTAGTATTTCAGTGTAAAACAGTTGAAAGACAAGTTTATGTAGCTTCGCAAGTTCAGAGAAGAGTGTATAAAGTTGCTTCTACATGTGGTGAAGTCCCACAAGTAGATAAGAAGGCTCATTATAGGACACTGCAAGAAAGCAGTAGTAATTCAGAGCAAATACTAATGAATATCACAGACTTATGAGAGAACAAGTGGAAAGCACATCAAAATGTAAGTTTCTAGTGTAGAAAGGATGTTGTACACTGTAGAAATCCTTGAAATAGAGTTAGTTCACATGAATCCAGTGTTTGAAACCACCAGAATTCACTGATAAGTAGTATTCAACTGTAAAACAGTTGAAAGACAAGTTTATGTAGCTTCTCAAGTTCAGAGAAGAGTGTATAAAGTTGTTTGTACATGTGGTGAAGTCCCACTAGTAGAGGAGAAGGCCCATTATAGGAAACTGCTAGAAATCAGTAGTAATTCTGAGAAAATACTAATGAATATCACAGAATAGTGAGAGAACAAGTGTAAAAGACATCAAAATGTAAGTCTCTAGTCTAGACAGGATGTTGTACACTGCAGAAATCCTTGAAATAGAGTTAGTTCACATGAAACCAGTCTTTTATACCACCAGAATTCACTGAAAAGTAGTATTCAACTGTAAAACAGTTGAAAGACAAGTGTGTATAGCTTCTCAAGTTCTGAGAAGAGTGTATAATGTTGTTTCTACATGTGGTGAAGTCCCACAAGTAGAGGAGAAGGCCCATTATAGGAAACACCTAGAAATCAGTAGTCATTCTGAGCAAATACTAATGAATATCACAGACTTATGAGAGAACAAGTGTAAAAGACATCAAAATGTAAGTTTCTAGTCTAGAAAGGATGTTATACACTACAGAAACCTTGAAATAGAGTTACTTCACAAGAAACAAGTGTTTCAACCCACTGGAATTCACTGAAAAGTAGTATTTCAGTGTAAAACAGTTGAAAGACAAGTTTATGTAGCTTCGCAAGTTCAGAGAAGAGTGTATAAGCTTGTTTGTACATGTGGTGAAGTCCAACAAGTAGAGGAGAAGGCCCATTATAGGAAACAGCTAGAAATCAGTAGTCATTCAGAGCAAATAATAATGAATATCACAGAATAGTGAGAGAACAAGTGTAAAAGACATCAAAATGTAAGTCTCTCGTCTAGAGAGGATGTTGTACACTGTAGAAATCCTTGAAATAGAGTTAGTTCACATGAAACCAGTGTTTGAAACCACCAGAATTCACTGATAAGAAGTATTCAACTGTAAAACAGTTGAAAGAGAAGTATATATAGCTTCTCAAGTTCAGAGAAGAGTGTATAAAGTTGTTTGTACATGTGGTGAAGTCCCACAAGTAGAGGAGAAGACCCATTATTGGAAACAGCTAGAAATCAGTAGTAATTCTGAGGAAATACTAATGAATATCACAGACTTATGAGAGAACAAGTGGAAAAGACATCAAAACGTAAGTTTCTAGTCTAGAAAGGATGCTGTACACTGCAGAAATCCTTGAAATAGAGTTAGTTCACATGAAACCAGTGTTTGAAACCACCAGAGTTCACTGAAAAGTAGTATTCAACTGTAAAACAGTTGAAAGACAAGTTTATGTAGCTTCGCAAGTTCAGAGAAGAGTGTATAAACTTGTTTGTACATGTGGTGAAGTCCCACAAGTAGAGGAGAAGGCCCATTATAGGAAACAGCTAGAAATCAGTAGTCATTCAGAGCAAATACTAATGAATATCACAGAATAGTGAGAGAACAAGTGTAAAAGACATCAAAATGTAAGTCTCTAGTCTAGACAGGATGTTTTACACTACAGAAATCCTTGAAATAGAGTTAGTTCACATGAAAGCAGTGTTTGAAACCACCAGAGTTCACTGAAAAGTAGTATTCAACTGTAAAACAGTTGAAAGACAAGTTTATGTAGCTTCGCAAGTTCAGAGAAGAGTGTATAAAGTTGCTTCTACATGTGGTGAAGTCCCACAAGTAGAGGAGAAGGCCCATTGTAGGAAACAGCTAGAAATCAGTAGTCATTCAGAGCAAATACTAATGAATATCACAGAATAGTGAGAGAACAAGTGTAAAAGACATCAAAATGTAAGTCTCTAGTCTAGACAGGATGTTGTACACTGCAGAAATCCTTGAAATAGAGTTAGTTCACATGAAACCAGTCTTTTATACCACCAGAATTCACTGAAAAGTAGTATTCAACTGTAAAACAGTTGAAAGACAAGTGTGTATAGCTTCTCAAGTTCTGAGAAGAGTGTATAATGTTGTTTCTACATGTGGTGAAGTCCCACAAGTAGAGGAGAAGGCCCATTATAGGAAACAGCTAGAAATCAGTAGTCATTCTGAGCAAATACTAATGAATATCACAGACTGATGAGAGAACAAGTGTAAAAGACATCAAAATGTAAGTTTCTAGTCTAGAAAGGATGTTATACACTACAGAAACCTTGAAATAGAGTTACTTCACAAGAAACAAGTGTTTCAACCCACTGGAATTCACTGAAAAGTAGTATTTCAGTGTAAAACAGTTGAAAGAAAAGTTTATGTAGCTTCGCAAGTTCAGAGAAGAGTGTATAAGCTTGTTTGTACATGTGGTGAAGTCCCACAAGTAGAGGAGAAGGCCCATTATAGGAAACAGCTAGAAATCAGTAGTCATTCAGAGCAAATAATAATGAATATCACAGAATAGTGAGAGAACAAGTGTAAAAGACATCAAAATGTAAGTCTCTCGTCTAGAGAGGATGTTGTACACTGCAGAAATCCTTGAAATAGAGGTAGTTCACATGAAACCAGTGTTTGAAACCACCAGAGTTCACTGAAAAGTAGTATTCAACTGTAAAACAGTTGAAAGACAAGTGTATATAGCTTCGCAAGTTCAGAGAAGAGTGTATAAAGTTGCTTCTACATGTGGTGATGTTCCACAAGTAGAGGAGAAGGCCCATTATAGGAAACAGCTAGAAATCAGTAGTCATTCAGAGCAAATACTAATGAATATCACAGAATAGTGAGAGAACAAGTGTAAAAGACATCAAAATGTAAGTCTCTAGTCTAGAAAGGATGTTGTGCACTGCAGAAATCCTTGAAATAGAGTTAGTTCACATGAAACCAGTGTTTTATACCACCAGAATTCACTGAAAAGTAGTATGCAACTGTAAAACAGTTGAAAGACAAGTGTATATAGCTTCTCAAGTTCTGAGAAGAGTGTATAATGTTGTTTCTACATGTGGTGAAGTCCCACAAGTAGAGGAGAAGGCCCATTATAGGAAACAGCTAGAAATCAGTAGTAATTCTGAGCAAATACTAATGAATATCACAGACTTATGAGAGAACAAGTGTAAAAGACATCAAAATGTAAGTTTCTAGTCTAGAAAGGATGTTATACACTACAGAAACCTTGAAATAGAGTTACTTCACAAGAAACAAGTGTTTCAACCCACTGGAATTCACTGAAAAGTACTATTTCAGTGTAAAACAGTTGAAAGACAAGTTTATGTAGCTTCGCAAGTTCAGAGAAGAGTGTATAAAGTTGCTTCTACATGTGGTGAAGTCCCACAAGTAGATAAGAAGGCTCATTATAGGACACTGCAAGAAAGCAGTAGTAATTCAGAGCAAATACTAATGAATATCACAGACTTATGAGAGAACAAGTGGAAAAGACATCAAAACGTAAGTTTCTAGTCTAGAAAGGATGCTGTACACTGCAGAAATCCTTGAAATAGAGTTAGTTCACATGAAACCAGTGTTTGAAACCACCAGAGTTCACTGAAAAGTAGTATTCAACTGTAAAACAGTTGAAAGACAAGTTTATGTAGCTTCGCAAGTTCAGAGAAGAGTGTATAAACTTGTTTGTACATGTGGTGAAGTCCCACAAGTAGAGGAGAAGGCCCATTATAGGAAACAGCTAGAAATCAGTAGTCATTCAGAGCAAATACTAATGAATATCACAGAATAGTGAGAGAACAAGTGTAAAAGACATCAAAATGTAAGTCTCTAGTCTAGACAGGATGTTTTACACTACAGAAATCCTTGAAATAGAGTTAGTTCACATGAAAGCAGTGTTTGAAACCACCAGAGTTCACTGAAAAGTAGTATTCAACTGTAAAACAGTTGAAAGACAAGTTTATGTAGCTTCGCAAGTTCAGAGAAGAGTGTATAAAGTTGCTTCTACATGTGGTGAAGTCCCACAAGTAGAGGAGAAGGCCCATTGTAGGAAACAGCTAGAAATCAGTAGTCATTCAGAGCAAATACTAATGAATATCACAGAATAGTGAGAGAACAAGTGTAAAAGACATCAAAATGTAAGTCTCTAGTCTAGACAGGATGTTGTACACTGCAGAAATCCTTGAAATAGAGTTAGTTCACATGAAACCAGTCTTTTATACCACCAGAATTCACTGAAAAGTAGTATTCAACTGTAAAACAGTTGAAAGACAAGTGTGTATAGCTTCTCAAGTTCTGAGAAGAGTGTATAATGTTGTTTCTACATGTGGTGAAGTCCCACAAGTAGAGGAGAAGGCCCATTATAGGAAACAGCTAGAAATCAGTAGTCATTCTGAGCAAATACTAATGAATATCACAGACTGATGAGAGAACAAGTGTAAAAGACATCAAAATGTAAGTTTCTAGTCTAGAAAGGATGTTATACACTACAGAAACCTTGAAATAGAGTTACTTCACAAGAAACAAGTGTTTCAACCCACTGGAATTCACTGAAAAGTAGTATTTCAGTGTAAAACAGTTGAAAGAAAAGTTTATGTAGCTTCGCAAGTTCAGAGAAGAGTGTATAAGCTTGTTTGTACATGTGGTGAAGTCCCACAAGTAGAGGAGAAGGCCCATTATAGGAAACAGCTAGAAATCAGTAGTCATTCAGAGCAAATAATAATGAATATCACAGAATAGTGAGAGAACAAGTGTAAAAGACATCAAAATGTAAGTCTCTCGTCTAGAGAGGATGTTGTACACTGCAGAAATCCTTGAAATAGAGGTAGTTCACATGAAACCAGTGTTTGAAACCACCAGAGTTCACTGAAAAGTAGTATTCAACTGTAAAACAGTTGAAAGACAAGTGTATATAGCTTCGCAAGTTCAGAGAAGAGTGTATAAAGTTGCTTCTACATGTGGTGATGTTCCACAAGTAGAGGAGAAGGCCCATTATAGGAAACAGCTAGAAATCAGTAGTCATTCAGAGCAAATACTAATGAATATCACAGAATAGTGAGAGAACAAGTGTAAAAGACATCAAAATGTAAGTCTCTAGTCTAGAAAGGATGTTGTGCACTGCAGAAATCCTTGAAATAGAGTTAGTTCACATGAAACCAGTGTTTTATACCACCAGAATTCACTGAAAAGTAGTATGCAACTGTAAAACAGTTGAAAGACAAGTGTATATAGCTTCTCAAGTTCTGAGAAGAGTGTATAATGTTGTTTCTACATGTGGTGAAGTCCCACAAGTAGAGGAGAAGGCCCATTATAGGAAACAGCTAGAAATCAGTAGTAATTCTGAGCAAATACTAATGAATATCACAGACTTATGAGAGAACAAGTGTAAAAGACATCAAAATGTAAGTTTCTAGTCTAGAAAGGATGTTATACACTACAGAAACCTTGAAATAGAGTTACTTCACAAGAAACAAGTGTTTCAACCCACTGGAATTCACTGAAAAGTACTATTTCAGTGTAAAACAGTTGAAAGACAAGTTTATGTAGCTTCGCAAGTTCAGAGAAGAGTGTATAAAGTTGCTTCTACATGTGGTGAAGTCCCACAAGTAGATAAGAAGGCTCATTATAGGACACTGCAAGAAAGCAGTAGTAATTCAGAGCAAATACTAATGAATATCACAGACTTATGAGAGAACAAGTGGAAAGCACATCAAAATGTAAGTTTCTAGTGTAGAAAGGATGTTGTACACTGTAGAAATCCTTGAAATAGAGTTAGTTCACATGAATCCAGTGTTTGAAACCACCAGAATTCACTGATAAGTAGTATGCAACTGTAAAACAGTTGAAAGACAAGTGTGTATAGCTTCTCAAGTTCTGAGAAGAGTGTATAATGTTGTTTCTACATGTGGTGAAGTCCCACAAGTAGAGGAGAAGGCCCATTATAGGAAACACCTAGAAATCAGTAGTCATTCTGAGCAAATACTAATGAATATCACAGACTTATGAGAGAACAAGTGTAAAAGACATCAAAATGTAAGTTTCTAGTCTAGAAAGGATGTTATACACTACAGAAACCTTGAAATAGAGTTACTTCACAAGAAACAAGTGTTTCAACCCACTGGAATTCACTGAAAAGTAGTATTTCAGTGTAAAACAGTTGAAAGACAAGTTTATGTAGCTTCGCAAGTTCAGAGAAGAGTGTATAAAGTTGCTTCTACATGTGGTGAAGTCCCACAAGTAGATAAGAAGGCTCATTATAGGACACTGCAAGAAAGCAGTCGTAATTCAGAGCAAATACTAATGAATATCACAGACTTATGAGAGAACAAGTGGAAAGCACATCAAAACGTAAGTTTCTAGTCTAGAAAGGATGCTGTACACTGCAGAAATCCTTGAAATAGAGTTAGTTCACATGAAACCAGTGTTTGAAACCACCAGAGTTCACTGAAAAGTAGTATTCAACTGTAAAACAGTTGAAAGACAAGTTTATGTAGCTTCGCAAGTTCAGAGAAGAGTGTATAAACTTGTTTGTACATGTGGTGAAGTCCCACAAGTAGAGGAGAAGGCCCATTATAGGAAACAGCTAGAAATCAGTAGTCATTCAGAGCAAATACTAATGAATATCACAGAATAGTGAGAGAACAAGTGTAAAAGACATCAAAATGTAAGTCTCTAGTCTAGACAGGATGTTTTACACTGCAGAAATCTTTGAAATAAAGTTAGTTCACATGAAACCAGTGTTTTATACCACCAGAATACACTGAAAAGTGGTATTCAACTGTAAAACAGTTGAAAGACAAGTTTATGTAGCTTCGCAAGTTCAGAGAAGAGTGTATAAACTTGTTTGTACATGTGGTGAAGTCCCACAAGTAGAGGAGAAGGCCCATTATAGGAAACAGCTAGAAATCAGTAGTCATTCAGAGCAAATACTAATGAATATCACAGAATAGTGAGAGAACAAGTGTAAAAGACATCAAAATGTAAGTCTCTAGTCTAGACAGGATGTTGTACACTGCAGAAATCCTTGAAATAGAGTTAGTTCACATGAAACCAGTCTTTTATACCACCAGAATTCACTGAAAAGTAGTATTCAACTGTAAAACAGTTGAAAGACAAGTTTATGTAGCTTCGCAAGTTCAGAGAAGAGTGTATAAACTTGTTTGTACATGTGGTGAAGTCCCACTAGTAGAGGAGAAGGCCCATTATAGGAAACTGCTAGAAATCAGTAGTAATTCTGAGAAAATACTAATGAATATCACAGAATACTGAGAGATCAAGTGTAAAAGACATCAAAATGTAAGTCTCTAGTCTAGAAAGGATGTTGTACACTGTAGAAATCCTTGAAATAGAGTTAGTTCACATGAAACCAGTGTTTGAAACCACCAGAATTCACTGATAAGAAGTATTCAACTGTAAAACAGTTGAAAGAGAAGTATATATAGCTTCTCAAGTTCAGAGAAGAGTGTATAAAGTTGTTTGTACATGTGGTGAAGTCCCACAAGTAGAGGAGAAGGCCCATTATAGGAAACAGCTAGAAATCAGTAGTCATTCAGAGCAAATACTAATGAATATCACAGAATAGTGAGAGAACAAGTGTAAAAGACATCAAAATGTAAGTCTCTAGTCTAGAAAGGATGTTGTGCACTGCAGAAATCCTTGAAATAGAGTTAGTTCACATGAAACCAGTGTTTTATACCACCAGAATTCACTGAAAAGTAGTATGCAACTGTAAAACAGTTGAAAGACAAGTGTATATAGCTTCTCAAGTTCTGAGAAGAGTGTATAATGTTGTTTCTACATGTGGTGAAGTCCCACAAGTAGAGGAGAAGGCCCATTATAGGAAACAGCTAGAAATCAGTAGTAATTCTGAGCAAATACTAATGAATATCACAGACTTATGAGAGAACAAGTGTAAAAGACATCAAAATGTAAGTTTCTAGTCTAGAAAGGATGTTATACACTACAGAAACCTTGAAATAGAGTTACTTCACAAGAAACAAGTGTTTCAACCCACTGGAATTCACTGAAAAGTACTATTTCAGTGTAAAACAGTTGAAAGACAAGTTTATGTAGCTTCGCAAGTTCAGAGAAGAGTGTATAAAGTTGCTTCTACATGTGGTGAAGTCCCACAAGTAGATAAGAAGGCTCATTATAGGACACTGCAAGAAAGCAGTAGTAATTCAGAGCAAATACTAATGAATATCACAGACTTATGAGAGAACAAGTGGAAAGCACATCAAAATGTAAGTTTCTAGTGTAGAAAGGATGTTGTACACTGTAGAAATCCTTGAAATAGAGTTAGTTCACATGAATCCAGTGTTTGAAACCACCAGAATTCACTGATAAGTAGTATTCAACTGTAAAACAGTTGAAAGACAAGTTTATGTAGCTTCTCAAGTTCAGAGAAGAGTGTATAAAGTTGTTTGTACATGTGGTGAAGTCCCACTAGTAGAGGAGAAGGCCCATTATAGGAAACTGCTAGAAATCAGTAGTAATTCTGAGAAAATACTAATGAATATCACAGAATAGTGAGAGAACAAGTGTAAAAGACATCAAAATGTAAGTCTCTAGTCTAGACAGGATGTTGTACACTGCAGAAATCCTTGAAATAGAGTTAGTTCACATGAAACCAGTCTTTTATACCACCAGAATTCACTGAAAAGTAGTATTCAACTGTAAAACAGTTGAAAGACAAGTGTGTATAGCTTCTCAAGTTCTGAGAAGAGTGTATAATGTTGTTTCTACATGTGGTGAAGTCCCACAAGTAGAGGAGAAGGCCCATTATAGGAAACACCTAGAAATCAGTAGTCATTCTGAGCAAATACTAATGAATATCACAGACTTATGAGAGAACAAGTGTAAAAGACATCAAAATGTAAGTTTCTAGTCTAGAAAGGATGTTATACACTACAGAAACCTTGAAATAGAGTTACTTCACAAGAAACAAGTGTTTCAACCCACTGGAATTCACTGAAAAGTAGTATTTCAGTGTAAAACAGTTGAAAGACAAGTTTATGTAGCTTCGCAAGTTCAGAGAAGAGTGTATAAGCTTGTTTGTACATGTGGTGAAGTCCAACAAGTAGAGGAGAAGGCCCATTATAGGAAACAGCTAGAAATCAGTAGTCATTCAGAGCAAATAATAATGAATATCACAGAATAGTGAGAGAACAAGTGTAAAAGACATCAAAATGTAAGTCTCTCGTCTAGAGAGGATGTTGTACACTGCAGAAATCCTTGAAATAGAGGTAGTTCACATGAAACCAGTGTTTGAAACCACCAGAGTTCACTGAAAAGTAGTATTCAACTGTAAAACAGTTGAAAGACAAGTTTATGTAGCTTCGCAAGTTCAGAGAAGAGTGTATAAACTTGTTTGTACATGTGGTGAAGTCCCACTAGTAGAGGAGAAGGCCCATTATAGGAAACAGCTAGAAATCAGTAGTCATTCTGAGAAAATACTAATGAATATCACAGAATACTGAGAGAACAAGTGTAAAAGACATCAAAATGTAAGTCTCTAGTGTAGAAAGGATGTTGTGCACTGCAGAAATCCTTGAAATAGAGTTAGTTCACATGAAACCAGTGTTTTATACCACCAGAATTCACTGAAAAGTAGTATGCAACTGTAAAACAGTTGAAAGACAAGTGTATATAGCTTCTCAAGTTCTGAGAAGAGTGTATAATGTTGTTTCTACATGTGGTGAAGTCCCACAAGTAGAGGAGAAGGCCCATTATAGGAAACAGCTAGAAATCAGTAGTAATTCTGAGCAAATACTAATGAATATCACAGACTTATGAGAGAACAAGTGTAAAAGACATCAAAATGTAAGTTTCTAGTCTAGAAAGGATGTTATACACTACAGAAACCTTGAAATAGAGTTACTTCACAAGAAACAAGTGTTTCAACCCACTGGAATTCACTGAAAAGTAGTATTTCAGTGTAAAACAGTTGAAAGACAAGTTTATGTAGCTTCGCAAGTTCAGAGAAGAGTGTATAAAGTTGCTTCTACATGTGGTGAAGTCCCACAAGTAGATAAGAAGGCTCATTATAGGACACTGCAAGAAAGCAGTAGTAATTCAGAGCAAATACTAATGAATATCACAGACTTATGAGAGAACAAGTGGAAAGCACATCAAAATGTAAGTTTCTAGTGTAGAAAGGATGTTGTACACTGTAGAAATCCTTGAAATAGAGTTAGTTCACATGAATCCAGTGTTTGAAACCACCAGAATTCACTGATAAGTAGTATTCAACTGTAAAACAGTTGAAAGACAAGTTTATGTAGCTTCTCAAGTTCAGAGAAGAGTGTATAAACTTGTTTGTACATGTGGTGAAGTCCCACTAGTAGAGGAGAAGGCCCATTATAGGAAACTGCTAGAAATCAGTAGTAATTCTGAGAAAATACTAATGAATATCACAGAATACTGAGAGATCAAGTGTAAAAGACATCAAAATGTAAGTCTCTAGTCTAGAAAGGATGTTGTACACTGCAGAAATCCTTGAAATAGAGTTAGTTCACATGAAACCAGTGTTTGAAACCACCAGAGTTCACTGAAAAGTAGTATTCAACTGTAAAACAGTTGAAAGACAAGTTTATGTAGCTTCGCAAGTTCAGAGAAGAGTGTATAAACTTGTTTGTACATGTGGTGAAGTCCCACAAGTAGAGGAGAAGGCCCATTATAGGAAACAGCTAGAAATCAGTAGTCATTCAGAGCAAATACTAATGAATATCACAGAATAGTGAGAGAACAAGTGTAAAAGACATCAAAATGTAAGTCTCTAGTCTAGACAGGATGTTTTACACTACAGAAATCCTTGAAATAGAGTTAGTTCACATGAAAGCAGTGTTTGAAACCACCAGAGTTCACTGAAAAGTAGTATTCAACTGTAAAACAGTTGAAAGACAAGTTTATGTAGCTTCGCAAGTTCAGAGAAGAGTGTATAAAGTTGCTTCTACATGTGGTGAAGTCCCACAAGTAGAGGAGAAGGCCCATTGTAGGAAACAGCTAGAAATCAGTAGTCATTCAGAGCAAATACTAATGAATATCACAGAATAGTGAGAGAACAAGTGTAAAAGACATCAAAATGTAAGTCTCTAGTCTAGACAGGATGTTGTACACTGCAGAAATCCTTGAAATAGAGTTAGTTCACATGAAACCAGTCTTTTATACCACCAGAATTCACTGAAAAGTAGTATTCAACTGTAAAACAGTTGAAAGACAAGTGTGTATAGCTTCTCAAGTTCTGAGAAGAGTGTATAATGTTGTTTCTACATGTGGTGAAGTCCCACAAGTAGAGGAGAAGGCCCATTATAGGAAACAGCTAGAAATCAGTAGTCATTCTGAGCAAATACTAATGAATATCACAGACTGATGAGAGAACAAGTGTAAAAGACATCAAAATGTAAGTTTCTAGTCTAGAAAGGATGTTATACACTACAGAAACCTTGAAATAGAGTTACTTCACAAGAAACAAGTGTTTCAACCCACTGGAATTCACTGAAAAGTAGTATTTCAGTGTAAAACAGTTGAAAGAAAAGTTTATGTAGCTTCGCAAGTTCAGAGAAGAGTGTATAAGCTTGTTTGTACATGTGGTGAAGTCCCACAAGTAGAGGAGAAGGCCCATTATAGGAAACAGCTAGAAATCAGTAGTCATTCAGAGCAAATAATAATGAATATCACAGAATAGTGAGAGAACAAGTGTAAAAGACATCAAAATGTAAGTCTCTCGTCTAGAGAGGATGTTGTACACTGCAGAAATCCTTGAAATAGAGGTAGTTCACATGAAACCAGTGTTTGAAACCACCAGAGTTCACTGAAAAGTAGTATTCAACTGTAAAACAGTTGAAAGACAAGTGTATATAGCTTCGCAAGTTCAGAGAAGAGTGTATAAAGTTGCTTCTACATGTGGTGAAGTCCCACAAGTAGATAAGAAGGCTCATTATAGGACACTGCAAGAAAGCAGTAGTAATTCAGAGCAAATACTAATGAATATCACAGACTTATGAGAGAACAAGTGGAAAGCACATCAAAATGTAAGTTTCTAGTGTAGAAAGGATGTTGTACACTGTAGAAATCCTTGAAATAGAGTTAGTTCACATGAATCCAGTGTTTGAAACCACCAGAATTCACTGATAAGTAGTATGCAACTGTAAAACAGTTGAAAGACAAGTGTGTATAGCTTCTCAAGTTCTGAGAAGAGTGTATAATGTTGTTTCTACATGTGGTGAAGTCCCACAAGTAGAGGAGAAGGCCCATTATAGGAAACACCTAGAAATCAGTAGTCATTCTGAGCAAATACTAATGAATATCACAGACTTATGAGAGAACAAGTGTAAAAGACATCAAAATGTAAGTTTCTAGTCTAGAAAGGATGTTATACACTACAGAAACCTTGAAATAGAGTTACTTCACAAGAAACAAGTGTTTCAACCCACTGGAATTCACTGAAAAGTAGTATTTCAGTGTAAAACAGTTGAAAGACAAGTTTATGTAGCTTCGCAAGTTCAGAGAAGAGTGTATAAAGTTGCTTCTACATGTGGTGAAGTCCCACAAGTAGATAAGAAGGCTCATTATAGGACACTGCAAGAAAGCAGTCGTAATTCAGAGCAAATACTAATGAATATCACAGACTTATGAGAGAACAAGTGGAAAGCACATCAAAACGTAAGTTTCTAGTCTAGAAAGGATGCTGTACACTGCAGAAATCCTTGAAATAGAGTTAGTTCACATGAAACCAGTGTTTGAAACCACCAGAGTTCACTGAAAAGTAGTATTCAACTGTAAAACAGTTGAAAGACAAGTTTATGTAGCTTCGCAAGTTCAGAGAAGAGTGTATAAACTTGTTTGTACATGTGGTGAAGTCCCACAAGTAGAGGAGAAGGCCCATTATAGGAAACAGCTAGAAATCAGTAGTCATTCAGAGCAAATACTAATGAATATCACAGAATAGTGAGAGAACAAGTGTAAAAGACATCAAAATGTAAGTCTCTAGTCTAGACAGGATATTTTACACTACAGAAATCCTTGAAATAGAGTTAGTTCACATGAAAGCAGTGTTTGAAACCACCAGAGTTCACTGAAAAGTAGTATTCAACTGTAAAACAGTTGAAAGACAAGTTTATGTAGCTTCGCAAGTTCAGAGAAGAATGTATAAAGTTGCTTCTACATGTGGTGAAGTTCCACAAGTAGAGGAGAAGGCCCATTATAGGAAACAGCTAGAAATCAGTAGTCATTCAGAGCAAATACTAATGAATATCACAGAATAGTGAGAGAACAAGTGTAAAAGACATCAAAATGTAAGTCTCTAGTCTAGACAGGATGTTTTACACTGCAGAAATCTTTGAAATAAAGTTAGTTCACATGAAACCAGTGTTTTATACCACCAGAATACACTGAAAAGTGGTATTCAACTGTAAAACAGTTGAAAGACAAGTTTATGTAGCTTCGCAAGTTCAGAGAAGAGTGTATAAACTTGTTTGTACATGTGGTGAAGTCCCACAAGTAGAGGAGAAGGCCCATTATAGGAAACAGCTAGAAATCAGTAGTCATTCAGAGCAAATACTAATGAATATCACAGAATAGTGAGAGAACAAGTGTAAAAGACATCAAAATGTAAGTCTCTAGTCTAGACAGGATGTTGTACACTGCAGAAATCCTTGAAATAGAGTTAGTTCACATGAAACCAGTCTTTTATACCACCAGAATTCACTGAAAAGTAGTATTCAACTGTAAAACAGTTGAAAGACAAGTTTATGTAGCTTCGCAAGTTCAGAGAAGAGTGTATAAACTTGTTTGTACATGTGGTGAAGTCCCACTAGTAGAGGAGAAGGCCCATTATAGGAAACTGCTAGAAATCAGTAGTAATTCTGAGAAAATACTAATGAATATCACAGAATACTGAGAGATCAAGTGTAAAAGACATCAAAATGTAAGTCTCTAGTCTAGAAAGGATGTTGTACACTGTAGAAATCCTTGAAATAGAGTTAGTTCACATGAAACCAGTGTTTGAAACCACCAGAATTCACTGATAAGAAGTATTCAACTGTAAAACAGTTGAAAGAGAAGTATATATAGCTTCTCAAGTTCAGAGAAGAGTGTATAAAGTTGTTTGTACATGTGGTGAAGTCCCACAAGTAGAGGAGAAGGCCCATTATAGGAAACAGCTAGAAATCAGTAGTCATTCAGAGCAAATACTAATGAATATCACAGAATAGTGAGAGAACAAGTGTAAAAGACATCAAAATGTAAGTCTCTAGTCTAGAAAGGATGTTGTGCACTGCAGAAATCCTTGAAATAGAGTTAGTTCACATGAAACCAGTGTTTTATACCACCAGAATTCACTGAAAAGTAGTATGCAACTGTAAAACAGTTGAAAGACAAGTGTATATAGCTTCTCAAGTTCTGAGAAGAGTGTATAATGTTGTTTCTACATGTGGTGAAGTCCCACAAGTAGAGGAGAAGGCCCATTATAGGAAACAGCTAGAAATCAGTAGTAATTCTGAGCAAATACTAATGAATATCACAGACTTATGAGAGAACAAGTGTAAAAGACATCAAAATGTAAGTTTCTAGTCTAGAAAGGATGTTATACACTACAGAAACCTTGAAATAGAGTTACTTCACAAGAAACAAGTGTTTCAACCCACTGGAATTCACTGAAAAGTACTATTTCAGTGTAAAACAGTTGAAAGACAAGTTTATGTAGCTTCGCAAGTTCAGAGAAGAGTGTATAAAGTTGCTTCTACATGTGGTGAAGTCCCACAAGTAGATAAGAAGGCTCATTATAGGACACTGCAAGAAAGCAGTAGTAATTCAGAGCAAATACTAATGAATATCACAGACTTATGAGAGAACAAGTGGAAAGCACATCAAAATGTAAGTTTCTAGTGTAGAAAGGATGTTGTACACTGTAGAAATCCTTGAAATAGAGTTAGTTCACATGAATCCAGTGTTTGAAACCACCAGAATTCACTGATAAGTAGTATTCAACTGTAAAACAGTTGAAAGACAAGTTTATGTAGCTTCTCAAGTTCAGAGAAGAGTGTATAAAGTTGTTTGTACATGTGGTGAAGTCCCACTAGTAGAGGAGAAGGCCCATTATAGGAAACTGCTAGAAATCAGTAGTAATTCTGAGAAAATACTAATGAATATCACAGAATAGTGAGAGAACAAGTGTAAAAGACATCAAAATGTAAGTCTCTAGTCTAGACAGGATGTTGTACACTGCAGAAATCCTTGAAATAGAGTTAGTTCACATGAAACCAGTCTTTTATACCACCAGAATTCACTGAAAAGTAGTATTCAACTGTAAAACAGTTGAAAGACAAGTGTGTATAGCTTCTCAAGTTCTGAGAAGAGTGTATAATGTTGTTTCTACATGTGGTGAAGTCCCACAAGTAGAGGAGAAGGCCCATTATAGGAAACACCTAGAAATCAGTAGTCATTCTGAGCAAATACTAATGAATATCACAGACTTATGAGAGAACAAGTGTAAAAGACATCAAAATGTAAGTTTCTAGTCTAGAAAGGATGTTATACACTACAGAAACCTTGAAATAGAGTTACTTCACAAGAAACAAGTGTTTCAACCCACTGGAATTCACTGAAAAGTAGTATTTCAGTGTAAAACAGTTGAAAGACAAGTTTATGTAGCTTCGCAAGTTCAGAGAAGAGTGTATAAGCTTGTTTGTACATGTGGTGAAGTCCAACAAGTAGAGGAGAAGGCCCATTATAGGAAACAGCTAGAAATCAGTAGTCATTCAGAGCAAATAATAATGAATATCACAGAATAGTGAGAGAACAAGTGTAAAAGACATCAAAATGTAAGTCTCTCGTCTAGAGAGGATGTTGTACACTGCAGAAATCCTTGAAATAGAGGTAGTTCACATGAAACCAGTGTTTGAAACCACCAGAGTTCACTGAAAAGTAGTATTCAACTGTAAAACAGTTGAAAGACAAGTTTATGTAGCTTCGCAAGTTCAGAGAAGAGTGTATAAACTTGTTTGTACATGTGGTGAAGTCCCACTAGTAGAGGAGAAGGCCCATTATAGGAAACTGCTAGAAATCAGTAGTCATTCTGAGAAAATACTAATGAATATCACAGAATACTGAGAGAACAAGTGTAAAAGACATCAAAATGTAAGTCTCTAGTCTAGAAAGGATGTTGTGCACTGCAGAAATCCTTGAAATAGAGTTAGTTCACATGAAACCAGTGTTTTATACCACCAGAATTCACTGAAAAGTAGTATGCAACTGTAAAACAGTTGAAAGACAAGTGTATATAGCTTCTCAAGTTCTGAGAAGAGTGTATAATGTTGTTTCTACATGTGGTGAAGTCCCACAAGTAGAGGAGAAGGCCCATTATAGGAAACAGCTAGAAATCAGTAGTAATTCTGAGCAAATACTAATGAATATCACAGACTTATGAGAGAACAAGTGTAAAAGACATCAAAATGTAAGTTTCTAGTCTAGAAAGGATGTTATACACTACAGAAACCTTGAAATAGAGTTACTTCACAAGAAACAAGTGTTTCAACCCACTGGAATTCACTGAAAAGTAGTATTTCAGTGTAAAACAGTTGAAAGACAAGTTTATGTAGCTTCGCAAGTTCAGAGAAGAGTGTATAAAGTTGCTTCTACATGTGGTGAAGTCCCACAAGTAGATAAGAAGGCTCATTATAGGACACTGCAAGAAAGCAGTAGTAATTCAGAGCAAATACTAATGAATATCACAGACTTATGAGAGAACAAGTGGAAAGCACATCAAAATGTAAGTTTCTAGTGTAGAAAGGATGTTGTACACTGTAGAAATCCTTGAAATAGAGTTAGTTCACATGAATCCAGTGTTTGAAACCACCAGAATTCACTGATAAGTAGTATTCAACTGTAAAACAGTTGAAAGACAAGTTTATGTAGCTTCTCAAGTTCAGAGAAGAGTGTATAAACTTGTTTGTACATGTGGTGAAGTCCCACTAGTAGAGGAGAAGGCCCATTATAGGAAACTGCTAGAAATCAGTAGTAATTCTGAGAAAATACTAATGAATATCACAGAATACTGAGAGATCAAGTGTAAAAGACATCAAAATGTAAGTCTCTAGTCTAGAAAGGATGTTGTACACTGCAGAAATCCTTGAAATAGAGTTAGTTCACATGAAACCAGTGTTTGAAACCACCAGAGTTCACTGAAAAGTAGTATTCAACTGTAAAACAGTTGAAAGACAAGTTTATGTAGCTTCGCAACTTCAGAGAAGAGTGTATAAACTTGTTTGTACATGTGGTGAAGTCCCACAAGTAGAGGAGAAGGCCCATTATAGGAAACAGCTAGAAATCAGTAGTCATTCAGAGCAAATACTAATGAATATCACAGAATAGTGAGAGAACAAGTGTAAAAGACATCAAAATGTAAGTCTCTAGTCTAGACAGGATGTTTTACACTACAGAAATCCTTGAAATAGAGTTAGTTCACATGAAAGCAGTGTTTGAAACCACCAGAGTTCACTGAAAAGTAGTATTCAACTGTAAAACAGTTGAAGACAAGTTTATGTAGCTTCGCAAGTTCAGAGAAGAGTGTATAAAGTTGCTTCTACATGTGGTGAAGTCCCACAAGTAGAGGAGAAGGCCCATTGTAGGAAACAGCTAGAAATCAGTAGTCATTCAGAGCAAATACTAATGAATATCACAGAATAGTGAGAGAACAAGTGTAAAAGACATCAAAATGTAAGTCTCTAGTCTAGACAGGATGTTGTACACTGCAGAAATCCTTGAAATAGAGTTAGTTCACATGAAACCAGTCTTTTATACCACCAGAATTCACTGAAAAGTAGTATTCAACTGTAAAACAGTTGAAAGACAAGTGTGTATAGCTTCTCAAGTTCTGAGAAGAGTGTATAATGTTGTTTCTACATGTGGTGAAGTCCCACAAGTAGAGGAGAAGGCCCATTATAGGAAACAGCTAGAAATCAGTAGTCATTCTGAGCAAATACTAATGAATATCACAGACTGATGAGAGAACAAGTGTAAAAGACATCAAAATGTAAGTTTCTAGTCTAGAAAGGATGTTATACACTACAGAAACCTTGAAATAGAGTTACTTCACAAGAAACAAGTGTTTCAACCCACTGGAATTCACTGAAAAGTAGTATTTCAGTGTAAAACAGTTGAAAGACAAGTTTATGTAGCTTCGCAAGTTCAGAGAAGAGTGTATAAAGTTGCTTCTACATGTGGTGAAGTCCCACAAGTAGATAAGAAGGCTCATTATAGGACACTGCAAGAAAGCAGTAGTAATTCAGAGCAAATACTAATGAATATCACAGACTTATGAGAGAACAAGTGGAAAGCACATCAAAATGTAAGTTTCTAGTGTAGAAAGGATGTTGTACACTGTAGAAATCCTTGAAATAGAGTTAGTTCACATGAATCCAGTGTTTGAAACCACCAGAATTCACTGATAAGTAGTATTCAACTGTAAAACAGTTGAAAGACAAGTTTATGTAGCTTCGCAAGTTCAGAGAAGAGTGCATAATCTTGTTTGTACATGTGGTGAAGTCCCACTAGTAGAGGAGAAGGCCCATTATAGGAAACTGCTAGAAATCAGTAGTAATTCTGAGAAAATACTAATGAATATCACAGAATACTGAGAGATCAAGTGTAAAAGACATCAAAATGTAAGTCTCTAGTCTAGAAAGGATGTTGTACACTGTAGAAATCCTTGAAATAGAGTTAGTTCACATGAAACCAGTGTTTGAAACCACCAGAATTCACTGATAAGAAGTATTCAACTGTAAAACAGTTGAAAGAGAAGTATATATAGCTTCTCAAGTTCAGAGAAGAGTGTATAAAGTTGTTTGTACATGTGGTGAAGTCCCACAAGTAGAGGAGAAGGCCCATTATTGGAAACAGCTAGAAATCAGTAGTAATTCTGAGGAAATACTAATGAATATCACAGACTTATGAGAGAAGAAGTGGAAAAGACATCAAAACGAAAGTTTGTAGTCTAGAAAGGATGCTGTACACTGCAGAAATCCTTGAAATAGAGTTAGTTCACATGAAACCAGTGTTTGAAACCACCAGAGTTCACTGAAAAGTAGTATTCAACTGTAAAACAGTTGAAAGACAAGTTTATGTAGCTTCGCAAGTTCAGAGAAGAGTGTATAAAGTTGCTTCTACATGTGGTGAAGTCCCACAAGTAGAGGAGAAGGCCCATTGTAGGAAACAGCTAGAAATCAGTAGTCATTCAGAGCAAATACTAATGAATATCACAGAATAGTGAGAGAACAAGTGTAAAAGACATCAAAATGTAAGTCTCTAGTCTAGACAGGATGTTGTACACTGCAGAAATCCTTGAAATAGAGTTAGTTCACATGAAACCAGTCTTTTATACCACCAGAATTCACTGAAAAGTAGTATTCAACTGTAAAACAGTTGAAAGACAAGTGTGTATAGCTTCTCAAGTTCTGAGAAGAGTGTATAATGTTGTTTCTACATGTGGTGAAGTCCCACAAGTAGAGGAGAAGGCCCATTATAGGAAACAGCTAGAAATCAGTAGTCATTCTAAGCAAATACTAATGAATATCACAGACTGATGAGAGAACAAGTGTAAAAGACATCAAAATGTAAGTTTCTAGTCTAGAAAGGATGTTATACACTACAGAAACCTTGAAATAGAGTTACTTCACAAGAAACAAGTGTTTCAACCCACTGGAATTCACTGAAAAGTAGTATTTCAGTGTAAAACAGTTGAAAGACAAGTTTATGTAGCTTCGCAAGTTCAGAGAAGAGTGTATAAACTTGTTTGTACATGTGGTGAAGTCCCACTAGTAGAGGAGAAGGCCCATTATAGGAAACTGCTAGAAATCAGTAGTAATTCTGAGAAAATACTAATGAATATCACAGAATACTGAGAGATCAAGTGTAAAAGACATCAAAATGTAAGTCTCTAGTCTAGAAAGGATGTTGTACACTGTAGAAATCCTTGAAATAGAGTTAGTTCACATGAAACCAGTGTTTGAAACCACCAGAATTCACTGATAAGAAGTATTCAACTGTAAAACAGTTGAAAGAGAAGTATATATAGCTTCTCAAGTTCAGAGAAGAGTGTATAAAGTTGTTTGTACATGTGGTGAAGTCCCACAAGTAGAGGAGAAGGCCCATTATTGGAAACAGCTAGAAATCAGTAGTAATTCTGAGGAAATACTAATGAATATCACAGACTTATGAGAGAACAAGTGGAAAAGACATCAAAACGTAAGTTTCTAGTCTAGAAAGGATGCTGTACACTGCAGAAATCCTTGAAATAGAGTTAGTTCACATGAAACCAGTGTTTGAAACCACCAGAGTTCACTGAAAAGTAGTATTCAACTGTAAAACAGTTGAAAGACAAGTTTATGTAGCTTCGCAAGTTCAGAGAAGAGTGTATAAACTTGTTTGTACATGTGGTGAAGTCCCACAAGTAGAGGAGAAGGCCCATTATAGGAAACAGCTAGAAATCAGTAGTCATTCAGAGCAAATACTAATGAATATCACAGAATAGTGAGAGAACAAGTGTAAAAGACATCAAAATGTAAGTCTCTAGTCTAGACAGGATGTTTTACACTACAGAAATCCTTGAAATAGAGTTAGTTCACATGAAAGCAGTGTTTGAAACCACCAGAGTTCACTGAAAAGTAGTATTCAACTGTAAAAAAGTTGAAAGACAAGTGTGTATAGCTTCTCAAGTTCTGAGAAGAGTGTATAATGTTGTTTCTACATGTGGTGAACTCCCACAAGTAGAGGAGAAGGCCCATTATAGGAAACAGCTAGAAATCAGTAGTCATTCTGAGCAAATACTAATGAATATCACAGACTTATGAGAGAACAAGTGGAAAGCACATCAAAATGTAAGTTTCTAGTGTAGAAAGGATGTTGTACACTGTAGAAATCCTTGAAATAGAGTTAGTTCACATGAATCCAGTGTTTGAAACCACCAGAATTCACTGATAAGTAATATTCAACTGTAAAACAGTTGAAAGACAAGTTTACGTAGCTTCGCAAGTTCAGAGAAGAGTGTATAAACTTGTTTGTACATGTGGTGAAGTCCCACTAGTAGAGGAGAAGGCCCATTATAGTAAACTGCTAGAAATCAGTAGTAATTCTGAGAAAATACTAATGAATATCACAGAATACTGAGAGATCAAGTGTAAAAGACATCAAAATGTAAGTCTCTAGTCTAGAAAGGATGTTGTACACTGTAGAAATCCTTGAAGTAGAGTTAGTTCACATGAAACCAGTCTTTTATACCACCAGAATTCACTGAAAAGTAGTATTCAACTGTAAAACAGTTGAAAGACAAGTGTGTATAGCTTCTCAAGTTCTGAGAAGAGTGTATAATGTTGTTTCTACATGTGGTGAAGTCCCACAAGTAGAGGAGAAGGCCCATTATAGGAAACACCTAGAAATCAGTAGTCATTCTGAGCAAATACTAATGAATATCACAGACTTATGAGAGAACAAGTGTAAAAGACATCAAAATGTAAGTTTCTAGTCTAGAAAGGATGTTATACACTACAGAAACCTTGAAATAGAGTTACTTCACAAGAAACAAGTGTTTCAACCCACTGGAATTCACTGAAAAGTAGTATTTCAGTGTAAAACAGTTGAAAGACAAGTTTATGTAGCTTCGCAAGTTCAGAGAAGAGTGTATAAGCTTGTTTGTACATGTGGTGAAGTCCAACAAGTAGAGGAGAAGGCCCATTATAGGAAACAGCTAGAAATCAGTAGTCATTCAGAGCAAATAATAATGAATATCACAGAATAGTGAGAGAACAAGTGTAAAAGACATCAAAATGTAAGTCTCTCGTCTAGAGAGGATGTTGTACACTGCAGAAATCCTTGAAATAGAGGTAGTTCACATGAAACCAGTGTTTGAAACCACCAGAGTTCACTGAAAAGTAGTATTCAACTGTAAAACAGTTGAAAGACAAGTTTATGTAGCTTCGCAAGTTCAGAGAAGAGTGTATAAACTTGTTTGTACATGTGGTGAAGTCCCACTAGTAGAGGAGAAGGCCCATTATAGGAAACTGCTAGAAATCAGTAGTCATTCTGAGAAAATACTAATGAATATCACAGAATACTGAGAGAACAAGTGTAAAAGACATCAAAATGTAAGTCTCTAGTCTAGAAAGGATGTTGTGCACTGCAGAAATCCTTGAAATAGAGTTAGTTCACATGAAACCAGTGTTTTATACCACCAGAATTCACTGAAAAGTAGTATGCAACTGTAAAACAGTTGAAAGACAAGTGTATATAGCTTCTCAAGTTCTGAGAAGAGTGTATAATGTTGTTTCTACATGTGGTGAAGTCCCACAAGTAGAGGAGAAGGCCCATTATAGGAAACAGCTAGAAATCAGTAGTAATTCTGAGCAAATACTAATGAATATCACAGACTTATGAGAGAACAAGTGTAAAAGACATCAAAATGTAAGTTTCTAGTCTAGAAAGGATGTTATACACTACAGAAACCTTGAAATAGAGTTACTTCACAAGAAACAAGTGTTTCAACCCACTGGAATTCACTGAAAAGTAGTATTTCAGTGTAAAACAGTTGAAAGACAAGTTTATGTAGCTTCGCAAGTTCAGAGAAGAGTGTATAAAGTTGCTTCTACATGTGGTGAAGTCCCACAAGTAGATAAGAAGGCTCATTATAGGACACTGCAAGAAAGCAGTAGTAATTCAGAGCAAATACTAATGAATATCACAGACTTATGAGAGAACAAGTGGAAAGCACATCAAAATGTAAGTTTCTAGTGTAGAAAGGATGTTGTACACTGTAGAAATCCTTGAAATAGAGTTAGTTCACATGAATCCAGTGTTTGAAACCACCAGAATTCACTGATAAGTAGTATTCAACTGTAAAACAGTTGAAAGACAAGTTTATGTAGCTTCTCAAGTTCAGAGAAGAGTGTATAAACTTGTTTGTACATGTGGTGAAGTCCCACTAGTAGAGGAGAAGGCCCATTATAGGAAACTGCTAGAAATCAGTAGTAATTCTGAGAAAATACTAATGAATATCACAGAATACTGAGAGATCAAGTGTAAAAGACATCAAAATGTAAGTCTCTAGTCTAGAAAGGATGTTGTACACTGCAGAAATCCTTGAAATAGAGTTAGTTCACATGAAACCAGTGTTTGAAACCACCAGAGTTCACTGAAAAGTAGTATTCAACTGTAAAACAGTTGAAAGACAAGTTTATGTAGCTTCGCAACTTCAGAGAAGAGTGTATAAACTTGTTTGTACATGTGGTGAAGTCCCACAAGTAGAGGAGAAGGCCCATTATAGGAAACAGCTAGAAATCAGTAGTCATTCAGAGCAAATACTAATGAATATCACAGAATAGTGAGAGAACAAGTGTAAAAGACATCAAAATGTAAGTCTCTAGTCTAGACAGGATGTTTTACACTACAGAAATCCTTGAAATAGAGTTAGTTCACATGAAAGCAGTGTTTGAAACCACCAGAGTTCACTGAAAAGTAGTATTCAACTGTAAAACAGTTGAAGACAAGTTTATGTAGCTTCGCAAGTTCAGAGAAGAGTGTATAAAGTTGCTTCTACATGTGGTGAAGTCCCACAAGTAGAGGATAAGGCCCATTGTAGGAAACAGCTAGAAATCAGTAGTCATTCAGAGCAAATACTAATGAATATCACAGAATAGTGAGAGAACAAGTGTAAAAGACATCAAAATGTAAGTCTCTAGTCTAGACAGGATGTTGTACACTGCAGAAATCCTTGAAATAGAGTTAGTTCACATGAAACCAGTCTTTTATACCACCAGAATTCACTGAAAAGTAGTATTCAACTGTAAAACAGTTGAAAGACAAGTGTGTATAGCTTCTCAAGTTCTGAGAAGAGTGTATAATGTTGTTTCTACATGTGGTGAAGTCCCACAAGTAGAGGAGAAGGCCCATTATAGGAAACAGCTAGAAATCAGTAGTCATTCTGAGCAAATACTAATGAATATCACAGACTGATGAGAGAACAAGTGTAAAAGACATCAAAATGTAAGTTTCTAGTCTAGAAAGGATGTTATACACTACAGAAACCTTGAAATAGAGTTACTTCACAAGAAACAAGTGTTTCAACCCACTGGAATTCACTGAAAAGTAGTATTTCAGTGTAAAACAGTTGAAAGACAAGTTTATGTAGCTTCGCAAGTTCAGAGAAGAGTGTATAAAGTTGCTTCTACATGTGGTGAAGTCCCACAAGTAGATAAGAAGGCTCATTATAGGACACTGCAAGAAAGCAGTAGTAATTCAGAGCAAATACTAATGAATATCACAGACTTATGAGAGAACAAGTGGAAAGCACATCAAAATGTAAGTTTCTAGTGTAGAAAGGATGTTGTACACTGTAGAAATCCTTGAAATAGAGTTAGTTCACATGAATCCAGTGTTTGAAACCACCAGAATTCACTGATAAGTAGTATTCAACTGTAAAACAGTTGAAAGACAAGTTTATGTAGCTTCGCAAGTTCAGAGAAGAGTGCATAATCTTGTTTGTACATGTGGTGAAGTCCCACTAGTAGAGGAGAAGGCCCATTATAGGAAACTGCTAGAAATCAGTAGTAATTCTGAGAAAATACTAATGAATATCACAGAATACTGAGAGATCAAGTGTAAAAGACATCAAAATGTAAGTCTCTAGTCTAGAAAGGATGTTGTACACTGTAGAAATCCTTGAAATAGAGTTAGTTCACATGAAACCAGTGTTTGAAACCACCAGAATTCACTGATAAGAAGTATTCAACTGTAAAACAGTTGAAAGAGAAGTATATATAGCTTCTCAAGTTCAGAGAAGAGTGTATAAAGTTGTTTGTACATGTGGTGAAGTCCCACAAGTAGAGGAGAAGGCCCATTATTGGAAACAGCTAGAAATCAGTAGTAATTCTGAGGAAATACTAATGAATATCACAGACTTATGAGAGAAGAAGTGGAAAAGACATCAAAACGAAAGTTTGTAGTCTAGAAAGGATGCTGTACACTGCAGAAATCCTTGAAATAGAGTTAGTTCACATGAAACCAGTGTTTGAAACCACCAGAGTTCACTGAAAAGTAGTATTCAACTGTAAAACAGTTGAAAGACAAGTTTATGTAGCTTCGCAAGTTCAGAGAAGAGTGTATAAAGTTGCTTCTACATGTGGTGAAGTCCCACAAGTAGAGGAGAAGGCCCATTGTAGGAAACAGCTAGAAATCAGTAGTCATTCAGAGCAAATACTAATGAATATCACAGAATAGTGAGAGAACAAGTGTAAAAGACATCAAAATGTAAGTCTCTAGTCTAGACAGGATGTTGTACACTGCAGAAATCCTTGAAATAGAGTTAGTTCACATGAAACCAGTCTTTTATACCACCAGAATTCACTGAAAAGTAGTATTCAACTGTAAAACAGTTGAAAGACAAGTGTGTATAGCTTCTCAAGTTCTGAGAAGAGTGTATAATGTTGTTTCTACATGTGGTGAAGTCCCACAAGTAGAGGAGAAGGCCCATTATAGGAAACAGCTAGAAATCAGTAGTCATTCTAAGCAAATACTAATGAATATCACAGACTGATGAGAGAACAAGTGTAAAAGACATCAAAATGTAAGTTTCTAGTCTAGAAAGGATGTTATACACTACAGAAACCTTGAAATAGAGTTACTTCACAAGAAACAAGTGTTTCAACCCACTGGAATTCACTGAAAAGTAGTATTTCAGTGTAAAACAGTTGAAAGACAAGTTTATGTAGCTTCGCAAGTTCAGAGAAGAGTGTATAAACTTGTTTGTACATGTGGTGAAGTCCCACTAGTAGAGGAGAAGGCCCATTATAGGAAACTGCTAGAAATCAGTAGTAATTCTGAGAAAATACTAATGAATATCACAGAATACTGAGAGATCAAGTGTAAAAGACATCAAAATGTAAGTCTCTAGTCTAGAAAGGATGTTGTACACTGTAGAAATCCTTGAAATAGAGTTAGTTCACATGAAACCAGTGTTTGAAACCACCAGAATTCACTGATAAGAAGTATTCAACTGTAAAACAGTTGAAAGAGAAGTATATATAGCTTCTCAAGTTCAGAGAAGAGTGTATAAAGTTGTTTGTACATGTGGTGAAGTCCCACAAGTAGAGGAGAAGGCCCATTATTGGAAACAGCTAGAAATCAGTAGTAATTCTGAGGAAATACTAATGAATATCACAGACTTATGAGAGAACAAGTGGAAAAGACATCAAAACGTAAGTTTCTAGTCTAGAAAGGATGCTGTACACTGCAGAAATCCTTGAAATAGAGTTAGTTCACATGAAACCAGTGTTTGAAACCACCAGAGTTCACTGAAAAGTAGTATTCAACTGTAAAACAGTTGAAAGACAAGTTTATGTAGCTTCGCAAGTTCAGAGAAGAGTGTATAAACTTGTTTGTACATGTGGTGAAGTCCCACAAGTAGAGGAGAAGGCCCATTATAGGAAACAGCTAGAAATCAGTAGTCATTCAGAGCAAATACTAATGAATATCACAGAATAGTGAGAGAACAAGTGTAAAAGACATCAAAATGTAAGTCTCTAGTCTAGACAGGATGTTTTACACTACAGAAATCCTTGAAATAGAGTTAGTTCACATGAAAGCAGTGTTTGAAACCACCAGAGTTCACTGAAAAGTAGTATTCAACTGTAAAAAAGTTGAAAGACAAGTGTGTATAGCTTCTCAAGTTCTGAGAAGAGTGTATAATGTTGTTTCTACATGTGGTGAACTCCCACAAGTAGAGGAGAAGGCCCATTATAGGAAACAGCTAGAAATCAGTAGTCATTCTGAGCAAATACTAATGAATATCACAGACTTATGAGAGAACAAGTGGAAAGCACATCAAAATGTAAGTTTCTAGTGTAGAAAGGATGTTGTACACTGTAGAAATCCTTGAAATAGAGTTAGTTCACATGAATCCAGTGTTTGAAACCACCAGAATTCACTGATAAGTAGTATTCAACTGTAAAACAGTTGAAAGACAAGTTTACGTAGCTTCGCAAGTTCAGAGAAGAGTGTATAAACTTGTTTGTACATGTGGTGAAGTCCCACTAGTAGAGGAGAAGGCCCATTATAGTAAACTGCTAGAAATCAGTAGTAATTCTGAGAAAATACTAATGAATATCACAGAATACTGAGAGATCAAGTGTAAAAGACATCAAAATGTAAGTCTCTAGTCTAGAAAGGATGTTGTACACTGTAGAAATCCTTGAAGTAGAGTTAGTTCACATGAAACCAGTCTTTTATACCACCAGAATTCACTGAAAAGTAGTATTCAACTGTAAAACAGTTGAAAGACAAGTGTGTATAGCTTCTCAAGTTCTGAGAAGAGTGTATAATGTTGTTTCTACATGTGGTGAAGTCCCACAAGTAGAGGAGAAGGCCCATTATAGGAAACACCTAGAAATCAGTAGTCATTCTGAGCAAATACTAATGAATATCACAGACTTATGAGAGAACAAGTGTAAAAGACATCAAAATGTAAGTTTCTAGTCTAGAAAGGATGTTATACACTACAGAAACCTTGAAATAGAGTTACTTCACAAGAAACAAGTGTTTCAACCCACTGGAATTCACTGAAAAGTAGTATTTCAGTGTAAAACAGTTGAAAGACAAGTTTATGTAGCTTCGCAAGTTCAGAGAAGAGTGTATAAGCTTGTTTGTACATGTGGTGAAGTCCAACAAGTAGAGGAGAAGGCCCATTATAGGAAACAGCTAGAAATCAGTAGTCATTCAGAGCAAATAATAATGAATATCACAGAATAGTGAGAGAACAAGTGTAAAAGACATCAAAATGTAAGTCTCTCGTCTAGAGAGGATGTTGTACACTGCAGAAATCCTTGAAATAGAGGTAGTTCACATGAAACCAGTGTTTGAAACCACCAGAGTTCACTGAAAAGTAGTATTCAACTGTAAAACAGTTGAAAGACAAGTTTATGTAGCTTCGCAAGTTCAGAGAAGAGTGTATAAACTTGTTTGTACATGTGGTGAAGTCCCACTAGTAGAGGAGAAGGCCCATTATAGGAAACTGCTAGAAATCAGTAGTCATTCTGAGAAAATACTAATGAATATCACAGAATACTGAGAGAACAAGTGTAAAAGACATCAAAATGTAAGTCTCTAGTCTAGAAAGGATGTTGTGCACTGCAGAAATCCTTGAAATAGAGTTAGTTCACATGAAACCAGTGTTTTATACCACCAGAATTCACTGAAAAGTAGTATGCAACTGTAAAACAGTTGAAAGACAAGTGTATATAGCTTCTCAAGTTCTGAGAAGAGTGTATAATGTTGTTTCTACATGTGGTGAAGTCCCACAAGTAGAGGAGAAGGCCCATTATAGGAAACAGCTAGAAATCAGTAGTCATTCTGAGCAAATACTAATGAATATCACAGACTTATGAGAGAACAAGTGTAAAAGACATCAAAATGTAAGTTTCTAGTCTAGAAAGGATGTTATACACTACAGAAACCTTGAAATAGAGTTACTTCACAAGAAACAAGTGTTTCAACCCACTGGAATTCACTGAAAAGTAGTATTTCAGTGTAAAACAGTTGAAAGACAAGTTTATGTAGCTTCGCAAGTTCAGAGAAGAGTGTATAAATTTGCTTCTACATGTGGTGAAGTCCCACAAGTAGATAAGAAGGCTCATTATAGGACACTGCAAGAAAGCAGTAGTAATTCAGAGCAAATACTAATGAATATCACAGACTTATGAGAGAACAAGTGGAAAGCACATCAAAATGTAAGTTTCTAGTGTAGAAAGGATGTTGTACACTGTAGAAATCCTTGAAATAGAGTTAGTTCACATGAATCCAGTGTTTGAAACCACCAGAATTCACTGATAAGTAGTATTCAACTGTAAAACAGTTGAAAGACAAGTTTATGTAGCTTCTCAAGTTCAGAGAAGAGTGTATAAACTTGTTTGTACATGTGGTGAAGTCCCACTAGTAGAGGAGAAGGCCCATTATAGGAAACTGCTAGAAATCAGTAGTAATTCTGAGAAAATACTAATGAATATCACAGAATACTGAGAGATCAAGTGTAAAAGACATCAAAATGTAAGTCTCTAGTCTAGAAAGGATGTTGTACACTGCAGAAATCCTTGAAATAGAGTTAGTTCACATGAAACCAGTGTTTGAAACCACCAGAGTTCACTGAAAAGTAGTATTCAACTGTAAAACAGTTGAAAGACAAGTTTATGTAGCTTCGCAACTTCAGAGAAGAGTGTATAAACTTGTTTGTACATGTGGTGAAGTCCCACAAGTAGAGGAGAAGGCCCATTATAGGAAACAGCTAGAAATCAGTAGTCATTCAGAGCAAATACTAATGAATATCACAGAATAGTGAGAGAACAAGTGTAAAAGACATCAAAATGTAAGTCTCTAGTCTAGACAGGATGTTTTACACTACAGAAATCCTTGAAATAGAGTTAGTTCACATGAAAGCAGTGTTTGAAACCACCAGAGTTCACTGAAAAGTAGTATTCAACTGTAAAACAGTTGAAGACAAGTTTATGTAGCTTCGCAAGTTCAGAGAAGAGTGTATAAAGTTGCTTCTACATGTGGTGAAGTCCCACAAGTAGAGGAGAAGGCCCATTGTAGGAAACAGCTAGAAATCAGTAGTCATTCAGAGCAAATACTAATGAATATCACAGAATAGTGAGAGAACAAGTGTAAAAGACATCAAAATGTAAGTCTCTAGTCTAGACAGGATGTTGTACACTGCAGAAATCCTTGAAATAGAGTTAGTTCACATGAAACCAGTCTTTTATACCACCAGAATTCACTGAAAAGTAGTATTCAACTGTAAAACAGTTGAAAGACAAGTGTGTATAGCTTCTCAAGTTCTGAGAAGAGTGTATAATGTTGTTTCTACATGTGGTGAAGTCCCACAAGTAGAGGAGAAGGCCCATTATAGGAAACAGCTAGAAATCAGTAGTCATTCTGAGCAAATACTAATGAATATCACAGACTGATGAGAGAACAAGTGTAAAAGACATCAAAATGTAAGTTTCTAGTCTAGAAAGGATGTTATACACTACAGAAACCTTGAAATAGAGTTACTTCACAAGAAACAAGTGTTTCAACCCACTGGAATTCACTGAAAAGTAGTATTTCAGTGTAAAACAGTTGAAAGACAAGTTTATGTAGCTTCGCAAGTTCAGAGAAGAGTGTATAAAGTTGCTTCTACATGTGGTGAAGTCCCACAAGTAGATAAGAAGGCTCATTATAGGACACTGCAAGAAAGCAGTAGTAATTCAGAGCAAATACTAATGAATATCACAGACTTATGAGAGAACAAGTGGAAAGCACATCAAAATGTAAGTTTCTAGTGTAGAAAGGATGTTGTACACTGTAGAAATCCTTGAAATAGAGTTAGTTCACATGAATCCAGTGTTTGAAACCACCAGAATTCACTGATAAGTAGTATTCAACTGTAAAACAGTTGAAAGACAAGTTTATGTAGCTTCGCAAGTTCAGAGAAGAGTGCATAATCTTGTTTGTACATGTGGTGAAGTCCCACTAGTAGAGGAGAAGGCCCATTATAGGAAACTGCTAGAAATCAGTAGTAATTCTGAGAAAATACTAATGAATATCACAGAATACTGAGAGATCAAGTGTAAAAGACATCAAAATGTAAGTCTCTAGTCTAGAAAGGATGTTGTACACTGTAGAAATCCTTGAAATAGAGTTAGTTCACATGAAACCAGTGTTTGAAACCACCAGAATTCACTGATAAGAAGTATTCAACTGTAAAACAGTTGAAAGAGAAGTATATATAGCTTCTCAAGTTCAGAGAAGAGTGTATAAAGTTGTTTGTACATGTGGTGAAGTCCCACAAGTAGAGGAGAAGGCCCATTATTGGAAACAGCTAGAAATCAGTAGTAATTCTGAGGAAATACTAATGAATATCACAGACTTATGAGAGAAGAAGTGGAAAAGACATCAAAACGAAAGTTTGTAGTCTAGAAAGGATGCTGTACACTGCAGAAATCCTTGAAATAGAGTTAGTTCACATGAAACCAGTGTTTGAAACCACCAGAGTTCACTGAAAAGTAGTATTCAACTGTAAAACAGTTGAAAGACAAGTTTATGTAGCTTCGCAAGTTCAGAGAAGAGTGTATAAAGTTGCTTCTACATGTGGTGAAGTCCCACAAGTAGAGGAGAAGGCCCATTGTAGGAAACAGCTAGAAATCAGTAGTCATTCAGAGCAAATACTAATGAATATCACAGAATAGTGAGAGAACAAGTGTAAAAGACATCAAAATGTAAGTCTCTAGTCTAGACAGGATGTTGTACACTGCAGAAATCCTTGAAATAGAGTTAGTTCACATGAAACCAGTCTTTTATACCACCAGAATTCACTGAAAAGTAGTATTCAACTGTAAAACAGTTGAAAGACAAGTGTGTATAGCTTCTCAAGTTCTGAGAAGAGTGTATAATGTTGTTTCTACATGTGGTGAAGTCCCACAAGTAGAGGAGAAGGCCCATTATAGGAAACAGCTAGAAATCAGTAGTCATTCTAAGCAAATACTAATGAATATCACAGACTGATGAGAGAACAAGTGTAAAAGACATCAAAATGTAAGTTTCTAGTCTAGAAAGGATGTTATACACTACAGAAACCTTGAAATAGAGTTACTTCACAAGAAACAAGTGTTTCAACCCACTGGAATTCACTGAAAAGTAGTATTTCAGTGTAAAACAGTTGAAAGACAAGTTTATGTAGCTTCGCAAGTTCAGAGAAGAGTGTATAAACTTGTTTGTACATGTGGTGAAGTCCCACTAGTAGAGGAGAAGGCCCATTATAGGAAACTGCTAGAAATCAGTAGTAATTCTGAGAAAATACTAATGAATATCACAGAATACTGAGAGATCAAGTGTAAAAGACATCAAAATGTAAGTCTCTAGTCTAGAAAGGATGTTGTACACTGTAGAAATCCTTGAAATAGAGTTAGTTCACATGAAACCAGTGTTTGAAACCACCAGAATTCACTGATAAGAAGTATTCAACTGTAAAACAGTTGAAAGAGAAGTATATATAGCTTCTCAAGTTCAGAGAAGAGTGTATAAAGTTGTTTGTACATGTGGTGAAGTCCCACAAGTAGAGGAGAAGGCCCATTATTGGAAACAGCTAGAAATCAGTAGTAATTCTGAGGAAATACTAATGAATATCACAGACTTATGAGAGAACAAGTGGAAAAGACATCAAAACGTAAGTTTCTAGTCTAGAAAGGATGCTGTACACTGCAGAAATCCTTGAAATAGAGTTAGTTCACATGAAACCAGTGTTTGAAACCACCAGAGTTCACTGAAAAGTAGTATTCAACTGTAAAACAGTTGAAAGACAAGTTTATGTAGCTTCGCAAGTTCAGAGAAGAGTGTATAAACTTGTTTGTACATGTGGTGAAGTCCCACAAGTAGAGGAGAAGGCCCATTATAGGAAACAGCTAGAAATCAGTAGTCATTCAGAGCAAATACTAATGAATATCACAGAATAGTGAGAGAACAAGTGTAAAAGACATCAAAATGTAAGTCTCTAGTCTAGACAGGATGTTTTACACTACAGAAATCCTTGAAATAGAGTTAGTTCACATGAAAGCAGTGTTTGAAACCACCAGAGTTCACTGAAAAGTAGTATTCAACTGTAAAAAAGTTGAAAGACAAGTGTGTATAGCTTCTCAAGTTCTGAGAAGAGTGTATAATGTTGTTTCTACATGTGGTGAACTCCCACAAGTAGAGGAGAAGGCCCATTATAGGAAACAGCTAGAAATCAGTAGTCATTCTGAGCAAATACTAATGAATATCACAGACTTATGAGAGAACAAGTGGAAAGCACATCAAAATGTAAGTTTCTAGTGTAGAAAGGATGTTGTACACTGTAGAAATCCTTGAAATAGAGTTAGTTCACATGAATCCAGTGTTTGAAACCACCAGAATTCACTGATAAGTAGTATTCAACTGTAAAACAGTTGAAAGACAAGTTTACGTAGCTTCGCAAGTTCAGAGAAGAGTGTATAAACTTGTTTGTACATGTGGTGAAGTCCCACTAGTAGAGGAGAAGGCCCATTATAGTAAACTGCTAGAAATCAGTAGTAATTCTGAGAAAATACTAATGAATATCACAGAATACTGAGAGATCAAGTGTAAAAGACATCAAAATGTAAGTCTCTAGTCTAGACAGGATGTTTTACACTACAGAAATCCTTGAAATAGAGTTAGTTCACATGAAAGCAGTGTTTGAAACCACCAGAGTTCACTGAAAAGTGGTATTCAACTGTAAAACAGTTGAAAGACAAGTTTATGTAGCTTCGCAAGTTCAGAGAAGAGTGTATAAACTTGTTTGTACATGTGGTGAAGTCCCACAAGTAGAGGAGAAGGCCCATTATAGGAAACAGCTAGAAATCAGTAGTCATTCAGAGCAAATACTAATGAATATCACAGAATAGTGAGAGAACAAGTGTAAAAGACATCAAAATGTAGGTCTCTAGTCTAGACAGGATGTTTTACACTACAGAAATCCTTGAAATAGAGTTAGTTCACATGAAACCAGTCTTTTATACCACCAGAATTCACTGAAAAGTAGTATTCAACTGTAAAACAGTTGAAAGACAAGTGTGTATAGCTTCTCAAGTTCTGAGAAGAGTGTATAATGTTGTTTCTACATGTGGTGAAGTCCCACAAGTAGAGGAGAAGGCCCATTATAGGAAACAGCTAGAAATCAGTAGTCATTCTGAGCAAATACTAATGAATATCACAGACTGATGAGAGAACAAGTGTAAAAGACATCAAAATGTAAGTTTCTAGTCTAGAAAGGATGTTATACACTACAGAAACCTTGAAATAGAGTTACTTCACAAGAAACAAGTGTTTCAACCCACTGGAATTCACTGAAAAGTAGTATTTCAGTGTAAAACAGTTGAAAGACAAGTTTATGTAGCTTCGCAAGTTCAGAAAAGAATGTATAAAGTTGCTTCTACTTGTGGTGAAGTTCCACAAGTAGAGAAGGCCCATTATAGGAAACAGCTAGAAATCAGTAGTCATTCAGAGCAAATACTAATGAATATCACAGAATAGTGAGAGAACAAGTGTAAAAGACATCAAAATGTAAGTCTCTAGTCTAGACAGGATGTTGTACACTGCAGAAATCCTTGAAATAGTGTTAGTTCACATGAAACCAGTGTTTTATACCACCAGAATACACTGAAAAGTGGTATTCAACTGTAAAACAGTTGAAAGACAAGTATATGTAGCTTCGCAAGTTCAGAGAAGAGTGTATAAACTTGTTTGTACCTGTGGTGAAGTCCCACAAGTAGAGGAGAAGGTCCATTATATGAAACAGCTAGAAATCAGTAGTCATTCAGAGCAAATACTAATGAATATCACAGAATAGTGAGAGAACAAGTGTAAAAGACATCAAAATGTAAGTCTCTAGTCTAGAAAGGATGTTGTACACTGCAGAAATCCTTGAAATAGAGTTAGTTCACATGAAACCAGTGTTTCAAACCACCAGAATTCACTGAAAAGTAGTATTTAACTGTAAAACAGTTGAAAGACAAGTTTATGTAGCTTCGCAAGTTCAGAGAAGAGTGTATAAAGTTGCTTCTACATGTGGTGAAGTCCTACAAGTAGAAAAGAAGGCTCATTATAGGACACTGAAAGAAAGCAGTAGTAATTCAGAGCAAATACTAATGAATATCACAGACTTATGAGAGAACAAGTGGAAAACACATCAAAATGTAAGTTTCTAGTGTAGAAAGGATGTTGTACACTGTAGAAATCCTTGAAATAGAGTTAGTTCACATGAATACAGTGTTTGAAACCACCAGAGTTCACTGAAAAGTAGTATTCAACTGTAAAACAGTTGAAAGACAAGTGTATATAGCTTCGCAAGTTCAGAGAAGAGTGTATAAAGTTGTTTCTACATGAGGTGAAGTCCCACAAGTAGAGCAGAAGGCCCATTATAGGACACTACAAGAAATCAGTAGTCATTCAGAGCAAATACTAATGAATATCACAGAATAGTGAGAGAACAAGTGTAAAAGACATCAAAATGTAAGTCTCTAGTCTAGACAGGATGTTGTACACTGCAGAAATCCTTGAAATAGAGTTAGTTCACATGAAACCAGTCTTTTATACCACCAGAATTCACTGAAAAGTAGTATTCAACTGTAAAACAGTTGAAAGACAAGTGTGTATAGCTTCTCAAGTTCTGAGAAGAGTGTATAATGTTGTTTCTACATGTGGTGAAGTCCCACAAGTAGAGGAGAAGGCCCATTATAGGAAACAGCTAGAAATCAGTAGTCATTCTGAGCAAATACTAATGAATATCACAGACTGATGAGAGAACAAGTGTAAAAGACATCAAAATGTAAGTCTCTAGTCTAGAAAGGATGTTGTACACTGCAGAAATCCTTGAAATAGAGTTAGTTCACATGAAACCAGTGTTTGAAACCACCAGAGTTCACTGAAAAGTAGTATTCAACTGTAAAACAGTTGAAAGACAAGTTTATGTAGCTTCGCAACTTCAGAGAAGAGTGTATAAACTTGTTTGTACATGTGGTGAAGTCCCACAAGTAGAGGAGAAGGCCCATTATAGGAAACAGCTAGAAATCAGTAGTCATTCAGAGCAAATACTAATGAATATCACAGAATAGTGAGAGAACAAGTGTAAAAGACATCAAAATGTAAGTCTCTAGTCTAGACAGGATGTTTTACACTACAGAAATCCTTGAAATAGAGTTAGTTCACATGAAAGCAGTGTTTGAAACCACCAGAGTTCACTGAAAAGTAGTATTCAACTGTAAAACAGTTGAAGACAAGTTTATGTAGCTTCGCAAGTTCAGAGAAGAGTGTATAAAGTTGCTTCTACATGTGGTGAAGTCCCACAAGTAGAGGAGAAGGCCCATTGTAGGAAACAGCTAGAAATCAGTAGTCATTCAGAGCAAATACTAATGAATATCACAGAATAGTGAGAGAACAAGTGTAAAAGACATCAAAATGTAAGTCTCTAGTCTAGACAGGATGTTGTACACTGCAGAAATCCTTGAAATAGAGTTAGTTCACATGAAACCAGTCTTTTATACCACCAGAATTCACTGAAAAGTAGTATTCAACTGTAAAACAGTTGAAAGACAAGTGTGTATAGCTTCTCAAGTTCTGAGAAGAGTGTATAATGTTGTTTCTACATGTGGTGAAGTCCCACAAGTAGAGGAGAAGGCACATTATAGGAAACAGCTAGAAATCAGTAGTCATTCTGAGCAAATACTAATGAATATCACAGAGTGATGAGAGAACAAGTGTAAAAGACATCAAAATGTAAGTTTCTAGTCTAGAAAGGATGTTATACACTACAGAAACCTTGAAATAGAGTTACTTCACAAGAAACAAGTGTTTCAACCCACTGGAATTCACTGAAAAGTAGTATTTCAGTGTAAAACAGTTGAAAGACAAGTTTATGTAGCTTCGCAAGTTCAGAGAAGAGTGTATAAAGTTGCTTCTACATGTGGTGAAGTCCCACAAGTAGATAAGAAGGCTCATTATAGGACACTGCAAGAAAGCAGTAGTAATTCAGAGCAAATACTAATGAATATCACAGACTTATGAGAGAACAAGTGGAAAGCACATCAAAATGTAAGTTTCTAGTGTAGAAAGGATGTTGTACACTGTAGAAATCCTTGAAATAGAGTTAGTTCACATGAATCCAGTGTTTGAAACCACCAGAATTCACTGATAAGTAGTATTCAACTGTAAAACAGTTGAAAGACAAGTTTATGTAGCTTCGCAAGTTCAGAGAAGAGTGCATAATCTTGTTTGTACATGTGGTGAAGTCCCACTAGTAGAGGAGAAGGCCCATTATAGGAAACTGCTAGAAATCAGTAGTAATTCTGAGAAAATACTAATGAATATCACAGAATACTGAGAGATCAAGTGTAAAAGACATCAAAATGTAAGTCTCTAGTCTAGAAAGGATGTTGTACACTGTAGAAATCCTTGAAATAGAGTTAGTTCACATGAAACCAGTGTTTGAAACCACCAGAATTCACTGATAAGAAGTATTCAACTGTAAAACAGTTGAAAGAGAAGTATATATAGCTTCTCAAGTTCAGAGAAGAGTGTATAAAGTTGTTTGTACATGTGGTGAAGTCCCACAAGTAGAGGAGAAGGCCCATTATTGGAAACAGCTAGAAATCAGTAGTAATTCTGAGGAAATACTAATGAATATCACAGACTTATGAGAGAACAAGTGGAAAAGACATCAAAATGTAAGTTTCTAGTCTAGAAAGGATGTTATACACTACAGAAACCTTGAAATAGAGTTACTTCACAAGAAACAAGTGTTTCAACCCACTGGAATTCACTGAAAAGTAGTATTTCAGTGTAAAACAGTTGAAAGACAAGTTTATGTAGCTTCGCAAGTTCAGAGAAGAGTGTATAAGCTTGTTTGTACATGTGGTGAAGTCCCACAAGTAGAGGAGAAGGCCCATTATAGGAAACAGCTAGAAATCAGTAGTCATTCAGAGCAAATAATAATGAATATCACAGAATAGTGAGAGAACAAGTGTAAAAGACATCAAAATGTAAGTCTCTCGTCTAGAGAGGATGTTGTACACTGCAGAAATCCTTGAAATAGAGGTAGTTCACATGAAACCAGTGTTTGAAACCACCAGAGTTCACTGAAAAGTAGTATTCAACTGTAAAAAAGTTGAAAGACAAGTGTGTGTAGCTTCTCAAGTTCTGAGAAGAGTGTATAATGTTGTTTCTACATGTGGTGAAGTCCCACAAGTAGAGGAGAAGGCCCATTATAGGAAACAGCTAGAAATCAGTAGTCATTCTGAGCAAATACTAATGAATATCACAGACTTATGAGAGAACAAGTGGAAAGCACATCAAAATGTAAGTTTCTAGTGTAGAAAGGATGTTGTACACTGTAGAAATCCTTGAAATAGAGTTAGTTCACATGAATCCAGTGTTTGAAACCACCAGAATTCACTGATAAGTAGTATTCAACTGTAAAACAGTTGAAAGACAAGTTTATGTAGCTTCGCAAGTTCAGAGAAGAGTGTATAAACTTGTTTGTACATGTGGTGAAGTCCCACTAGTAGAGGAGAAGGCCCATTATAGGACACTGCAAGAAAGCAGTAGTAATTCAGAGCAAATACTAATGAATATCACAGACTTATGAGAGAACAAGTGGAAAGCACATCAAAATGTAAGTTTCTAGTGTAGAAAGGATGTTGTACACTGTAGAAATCCTTGAAATAGAGTTAGTTCACATGAATCCAGTGTTTGAAACCACCAGAATTCACTGATAAGTAGTATTCAACTGTAAAACAGTTGAAAGACAAGTTTATGTAGCTTCGCAAGTTCAGAGAAGAGTGCATAATCTTGTTTGTACATGTGGTGAAGTCCCACTAGTAGAGGAGAAGGCCCATTATAGGAAACTGCTAGAAATCAGTAGTAATTCTGAGAAAATACTAATGAATATCACAGAATACTGAGAGATCAAGTGTAAAAGACATCAAAATGTAAGTCTCTAGTCTAGAAAGGATGTTGTACACTGTAGAAATCCTTGAAATAGAGTTAGTTCACATGAAACCAGTGTTTGAAACCACCAGAATTCACTGATAAGAAGTATTCAACTGTAAAACAGTTGAAAGAGAAGTATATATAGCTTCTCAAGTTCAGAGAAGAGTGTATAAAGTTGTTTGTACATGTGGTGAAGTCCCACAAGTAGAGGAGAAGGCCCATTATTGGAAACAGCTAGAAATCAGTAGTAATTCTGAGGAAATACTAATGAATATCACAGACTTATGAGAGAACAAGTGGAAAAGACATCAAAATGTAAGTTTCTAGTCTAGAAAGGATGTTATACACTACAGAAACCTTGAAATAGAGTTACTTCACAAGAAACAAGTGTTTCAACCCACTGGAATTCACTGAAAAGTAGTATTTCAGTGTAAAACAGTTGAAAGACAAGTTTATGTAGCTTCGCAAGTTCAGAGAAGAGTGTATAAGCTTGTTTGTACATGTGGTGAAGTCCCACAAGTAGAGGAGAAGGCCCATTATAGGAAACAGCTAGAAATCAGTAGTCATTCAGAGCAAATAATAATGAATATCACAGAATAGTGAGAGAACAAGTGTAAAAGACATCAAAATGTAAGTCTCTCGTCTAGAGAGGATGTTGTACACTGCAGAAATCCTTGAAATAGAGGTAGTTCACATGAAACCAGTGTTTGAAACCACCAGAGTTCACTGATAAGTAGTATTCAACTGTAAAACAGTTGAAAGACAAGTTTATGTAGCTTCGCAAGTTCAGAGAAGAGTGTATAAACTTGTTTGTACATGTGGTGAAGTCCCACTAGTAGAGGAGAAGGCCCATTATAGGAAACTGCTAGAAATCAGTAGTAATTCTGAGAAAATACTAATGAATATCACAGAATACTGAGAGATCAAGTGTAAAAGACATCAAAATGTAAGTCTCTAGTCTAGAAAGGATGTTGTACACTGTAGAAATCCTTGAAATAGAGTTAGTTCACATGAAACCAGTGTTTGAAACCACCAGAATTCACTGATAAGAAGTATTCAACTGTAAAACAGTTGAAAGAGAAGTATATATAGCTTCTCAAGTTCAGAGAAGAGTGTATAAAGTTGTTTGTACATGTGGTGAAGTCCCACAAGTAGAGGAGAAGGCCCATTATTGGAAACAGCTAGAAATCAGTAGTAATTCTGAGGAAATACTAATGAATATCACAGACTTATGAGAGAACAAGTGGAAAAGACATCAAAACGTAAGTTTCTAGTCTAGAAAGGATGCTGTACACTGCAGAAATCCTTGAAATAGAGTTAGTTCACATGAAACCAGTGTTTGAAACCACCAGAGTTCACTGAAAAGTAGTATTCAACTGTAAAACAGTTGAAAGACAAGTTTATGTAGCTTCGCAAGTTCAGAGAAGAGTGTATAAGCTTGTTTGTACATGTGGTGAAGTCCCACAAGTAGAGGAGAAGGCCCATTATAGGAAACAGCTAGAAATCAGTAGTCATTCAGAGCAAATACTAATGAATATCACAGACTTATGAGAGAACAAGTGGAAAGCACATCAAAATGTAAGTTTCTAGTGTAGAAAGGATGTTGTACACTGTAGAAATCCTTGAAATAGAGTTAGTTCACATGAATCCAGTGTTTGAAACCACCAGAATTCACTGATAAGTAGTATTCAACTGTAAAACAGTTGAAAGACAAGTTTATGTAGCTTCTCAAGTTCAGAGAAGAGTGTATAAACTTGTTTGTACATGTGGTGAAGTCCCACAAGTAGAGGAGAAGGCCCATTATAGGAAACAGCTAGAAATCAGTAGTCATTCAGAGCAAATACTAATGAATATCACAGAATAGTGAGAGAACAAGTGTAAAAGACATCAAAATGTAGGTCTCTAGTCTAGACAGGATGTTTTACACTACAGAAATCCTTGAAATAGAGTTAGTTCACATGAAACCAGTCTTTTATACCACCAGAATTCACTGAAAAGTAGTATTCAACTGTAAAACAGTTGAAAGACAAGTGTGTATAGCTTCTCAAGTTCTGAGAAGAGTGTATAATGTTGTTTCTACATGTGGTGAAGTCCCACAAGTAGAGGAGAAGGCCCATTATAGGAAACAGCTAGAAATCAGTAGTCATTCTGAGCAAATACTAATGAATATCACAGACTGATGAGAGAACAAGTGTAAAAGACATCAAAATGTAAGTTTCTAGTCTAGAAAGGATGTTATACACTACAGAAACCTTGAAATAGAGTTACTTCACAAGAAACAAGTGTTTCAACCCACTGGAATTCACTGAAAAGTAGTATTTCAGTGTAAAACAGTTGAAAGACAAGTTTATGTAGCTTCGCAAGTTCAGAAAAGAATGTATAAAGTTGCTTCTACTTGTGGTGAAGTTCCACAAGTAGAGAAGGCCCATTATAGGAAACAGCTAGAAATCAGTAGTCATTCAGAGCAAATACTAATGAATATCACAGAATAGTGAGAGAACAAGTGTAAAAGACATCAAAATGTAAGTCTCTAGTCTAGACAGGATGTTGTACACTGCAGAAATCCTTGAAATAGTGTTAGTTCACATGAAACCAGTGTTTTATACCACCAGAATACACTGAAAAGTGGTATTCAACTGTAAAACAGTTGAAAGACAAGTATATGTAGCTTCGCAAGTTCAGAGAAGAGTGTATAAACTTGTTTGTACCTGTGGTGAAGTCCCACAAGTAGAGGAGAAGGTCCATTATATGAAACAGCTAGAAATCAGTAGTCATTCAGAGCAAATACTAATGAATATCACAGAATAGTGAGAGAACAAGTGTAAAAGACATCAAAATGTAAGTCTCTAGTCTAGAAAGGATGTTGTACACTGCAGAAATCCTTGAAATAGAGTTAGTTCACATGAAACCAGTGTTTCAAACCACCAGAATTCACTGAAAAGTAGTATTTAACTGTAAAACAGTTGAAAGACAAGTTTATGTAGCTTCGCAAGTTCAGAGAAGAGTGTATAAAGTTGCTTCTACATGTGGTGAAGTCCTACAAGTAGAAAAGAAGGCTCATTATAGGACACTGAAAGAAAGCAGTAGTAATTCAGAGCAAATACTAATGAATATCACAGACTTATGAGAGAACAAGTGGAAAACACATCAAAATGTAAGTTTCTAGTGTAGAAAGGATGTTGTACACTGTAGAAATCCTTGAAATAGAGTTAGTTCACATGAATACAGTGTTTGAAACCACCAGAGTTCACTGAAAAGTAGTATTCAACTGTAAAACAGTTGAAAGACAAGTGTATATAGCTTCGCAAGTTCAGAGAAGAGTGTATAAAGTTGTTTCTACATGAGGTGAAGTCCCACAAGTAGAGCAGAAGGCCCATTATAGGACACTACAAGAAATCAGTAGTCATTCAGAGCAAATACTAATGAATATCACAGAATAGTGAGAGAACAAGTGTAAAAGACATCAAAATGTAAGTCTCTAGTCTAGACAGGATGTTGTACACTGCAGAAATCCTTGAAATAGAGTTAGTTCACATGAAACCAGTCTTTTATACCACCAGAATTCACTGAAAAGTAGTATTCAACTGTAAAACAGTTGAAAGACAAGTGTGTATAGCTTCTCAAGTTCTGAGAAGAGTGTATAATGTTGTTTCTACATGTGGTGAAGTCCCACAAGTAGAGGAGAAGGCCCATTATAGGAAACAGCTAGAAATCAGTAGTCATTCTGAGCAAATACTAATGAATATCACAGACTGATGAGAGAACAAGTGTAAAAGACATCAAAATGTAAGTCTCTAGTCTAGAAAGGATGTTGTACACTGCAGAAATCCTTGAAATAGAGTTAGTTCACATGAAACCAGTGTTTGAAACCACCAGAGTTCACTGAAAAGTAGTATTCAACTGTAAAACAGTTGAAAGACAAGTTTATGTAGCTTCGCAACTTCAGAGAAGAGTGTATAAACTTGTTTGTACATGTGGTGAAGTCCCACAAGTAGAGGAGAAGGCCCATTATAGGAAACAGCTAGAAATCAGTAGTCATTCAGAGCAAATACTAATGAATATCACAGAATAGTGAGAGAACAAGTGTAAAAGACATCAAAATGTAAGTCTCTAGTCTAGACAGGATGTTTTACACTACAGAAATCCTTGAAATAGAGTTAGTTCACATGAAAGCAGTGTTTGAAACCACCAGAGTTCACTGAAAAGTAGTATTCAACTGTAAAACAGTTGAAGACAAGTTTATGTAGCTTCGCAAGTTCAGAGAAGAGTGTATAAAGTTGCTTCTACATGTGGTGAAGTCCCACAAGTAGAGGAGAAGGCCCATTGTAGGAAACAGCTAGAAATCAGTAGTCATTCAGAGCAAATACTAATGAATATCACAGAATAGTGAGAGAACAAGTGTAAAAGACATCAAAATGTAAGTCTCTAGTCTAGACAGGATGTTGTACACTGCAGAAATCCTTGAAATAGAGTTAGTTCACATGAAACCAGTCTTTTATACCACCAGAATTCACTGAAAAGTAGTATTCAACTGTAAAACAGTTGAAAGACAAGTGTGTATAGCTTCTCAAGTTCTGAGAAGAGTGTATAATGTTGTTTCTACATGTGGTGAAGTCCCACAAGTAGAGGAGAAGGCACATTATAGGAAACAGCTAGAAATCAGTAGTCATTCTGAGCAAATACTAATGAATATCACAGAGTGATGAGAGAACAAGTGTAAAAGACATCAAAATGTAAGTTTCTAGTCTAGAAAGGATGTTATACACTACAGAAACCTTGAAATAGAGTTACTTCACAAGAAACAAGTGTTTCAACCCACTGGAATTCACTGAAAAGTAGTATTTCAGTGTAAAACAGTTGAAAGACAAGTTTATGTAGCTTCGCAAGTTCAGAGAAGAGTGTATAAAGTTGCTTCTACATGTGGTGAAGTCCCACAAGTAGATAAGAAGGCTCATTATAGGACACTGCAAGAAAGCAGTAGTAATTCAGAGCAAATACTAATGAATATCACAGACTTATGAGAGAACAAGTGGAAAGCACATCAAAATGTAAGTTTCTAGTGTAGAAAGGATGTTGTACACTGTAGAAATCCTTGAAATAGAGTTAGTTCACATGAATCCAGTGTTTGAAACCACCAGAATTCACTGATAAGTAGTATTCAACTGTAAAACAGTTGAAAGACAAGTTTATGTAGCTTCGCAAGTTCAGAGAAGAGTGCATAATCTTGTTTGTACATGTGGTGAAGTCCCACTAGTAGAGGAGAAGGCCCATTATAGGAAACTGCTAGAAATCAGTAGTAATTCTGAGAAAATACTAATGAATATCACAGAATACTGAGAGATCAAGTGTAAAAGACATCAAAATGTAAGTCTCTAGTCTAGAAAGGATGTTGTACACTGTAGAAATCCTTGAAATAGAGTTAGTTCACATGAAACCAGTGTTTGAAACCACCAGAATTCACTGATAAGAAGTATTCAACTGTAAAACAGTTGAAAGAGAAGTATATATAGCTTCTCAAGTTCAGAGAAGAGTGTATAAAGTTGTTTGTACATGTGGTGAAGTCCCACAAGTAGAGGAGAAGGCCCATTATTGGAAACAGCTAGAAATCAGTAGTAATTCTGAGGAAATACTAATGAATATCACAGACTTATGAGAGAACAAGTGGAAAAGACATCAAAATGTAAGTTTCTAGTCTAGAAAGGATGTTATACACTACAGAAACCTTGAAATAGAGTTACTTCACAAGAAACAAGTGTTTCAACCCACTGGAATTCACTGAAAAGTAGTATTTCAGTGTAAAACAGTTGAAAGACAAGTTTATGTAGCTTCGCAAGTTCAGAGAAGAGTGTATAAGCTTGTTTGTACATGTGGTGAAGTCCCACAAGTAGAGGAGAAGGCCCATTATAGGAAACAGCTAGAAATCAGTAGTCATTCAGAGCAAATAATAATGAATATCACAGAATAGTGAGAGAACAAGTGTAAAAGACATCAAAATGTAAGTCTCTCGTCTAGAGAGGATGTTGTACACTGCAGAAATCCTTGAAATAGAGGTAGTTCACATGAAACCAGTGTTTGAAACCACCAGAGTTCACTGAAAAGTAGTATTCAACTGTAAAAAAGTTGAAAGACAAGTGTGTGTAGCTTCTCAAGTTCTGAGAAGAGTGTATAATGTTGTTTCTACATGTGGTGAAGTCCCACAAGTAGAGGAGAAGGCCCATTATAGGAAACAGCTAGAAATCAGTAGTCATTCTGAGCAAATACTAATGAATATCACAGACTTATGAGAGAACAAGTGGAAAGCACATCAAAATGTAAGTTTCTAGTGTAGAAAGGATGTTGTACACTGTAGAAATCCTTGAAATAGAGTTAGTTCACATGAATCCAGTGTTTGAAACCACCAGAATTCACTGATAAGTAGTATTCAACTGTAAAACAGTTGAAAGACAAGTTTATGTAGCTTCGCAAGTTCAGAGAAGAGTGTATAAACTTGTTTGTACATGTGGTGAAGTCCCACTAGTAGAGGAGAAGGCCCATTATAGGACACTGCAAGAAAGCAGTAGTAATTCAGAGCAAATACTAATGAATATCACAGACTTATGAGAGAACAAGTGGAAAGCACATCAAAATGTAAGTTTCTAGTGTAGAAAGGATGTTGTACACTGTAGAAATCCTTGAAATAGAGTTAGTTCACATGAATCCAGTGTTTGAAACCACCAGAATTCACTGATAAGTAGTATTCAACTGTAAAACAGTTGAAAGACAAGTTTATGTAGCTTCGCAAGTTCAGAGAAGAGTGCATAATCTTGTTTGTACATGTGGTGAAGTCCCACTAGTAGAGGAGAAGGCCCATTATAGGAAACTGCTAGAAATCAGTAGTAATTCTGAGAAAATACTAATGAATATCACAGAATACTGAGAGATCAAGTGTAAAAGACATCAAAATGTAAGTCTCTAGTCTAGAAAGGATGTTGTACACTGTAGAAATCCTTGAAATAGAGTTAGTTCACATGAAACCAGTGTTTGAAACCACCAGAATTCACTGATAAGAAGTATTCAACTGTAAAACAGTTGAAAGAGAAGTATATATAGCTTCTCAAGTTCAGAGAAGAGTGTATAAAGTTGTTTGTACATGTGGTGAAGTCCCACAAGTAGAGGAGAAGGCCCATTATTGGAAACAGCTAGAAATCAGTAGTAATTCTGAGGAAATACTAATGAATATCACAGACTTATGAGAGAACAAGTGGAAAAGACATCAAAATGTAAGTTTCTAGTCTAGAAAGGATGTTATACACTACAGAAACCTTGAAATAGAGTTACTTCACAAGAAACAAGTGTTTCAACCCACTGGAATTCACTGAAAAGTAGTATTTCAGTGTAAAACAGTTGAAAGACAAGTTTATGTAGCTTCGCAAGTTCAGAGAAGAGTGTATAAGCTTGTTTGTACATGTGGTGAAGTCCCACAAGTAGAGGAGAAGGCCCATTATAGGAAACAGCTAGAAATCAGTAGTCATTCAGAGCAAATAATAATGAATATCACAGAATAGTGAGAGAACAAGTGTAAAAGACATCAAAATGTAAGTCTCTCGTCTAGAGAGGATGTTGTACACTGCAGAAATCCTTGAAATAGAGGTAGTTCACATGAAACCAGTGTTTGAAACCACCAGAGTTCACTGATAAGTAGTATTCAACTGTAAAACAGTTGAAAGACAAGTTTATGTAGCTTCGCAAGTTCAGAGAAGAGTGTATAAACTTGTTTGTACATGTGGTGAAGTCCCACTAGTAGAGGAGAAGGCCCATTATAGGAAACTGCTAGAAATCAGTAGTAATTCTGAGAAAATACTAATGAATATCACAGAATACTGAGAGATCAAGTGTAAAAGACATCAAAATGTAAGTCTCTAGTCTAGAAAGGATGTTGTACACTGTAGAAATCCTTGAAATAGAGTTAGTTCACATGAAACCAGTGTTTGAAACCACCAGAATTCACTGATAAGAAGTATTCAACTGTAAAACAGTTGAAAGAGAAGTATATATAGCTTCTCAAGTTCAGAGAAGAGTGTATAAAGTTGTTTGTACATGTGGTGAAGTCCCACAAGTAGAGGAGAAGGCCCATTATTGGAAACAGCTAGAAATCAGTAGTAATTCTGAGGAAATACTAATGAATATCACAGACTTATGAGAGAACAAGTGGAAAAGACATCAAAACGTAAGTTTCTAGTCTAGAAAGGATGCTGTACACTGCAGAAATCCTTGAAATAGAGTTAGTTCACATGAAACCAGTGTTTGAAACCACCAGAGTTCACTGAAAAGTAGTATTCAACTGTAAAACAGTTGAAAGACAAGTTTATGTAGCTTCGCAAGTTCAGAGAAGAGTGTATAAGCTTGTTTGTACATGTGGTGAAGTCCCACAAGTAGAGGAGAAGGCCCATTATAGGAAACAGCTAGAAATCAGTAGTCATTCAGAGCAAATACTAATGAATATCACAGACTTATGAGAGAACAAGTGGAAAGCACATCAAAATGTAAGTTTCTAGTGTAGAAAGGATGTTGTACACTGTAGAAATCCTTGAAATAGAGTTAGTTCACATGAATCCAGTGTTTGAAACCACCAGAATTCACTGATAAGTAGTATTCAACTGTAAAACAGTTGAAAGACAAGTTTATGTAGCTTCTCAAGTTCAGAGAAGAGTGTATAAACTTGTTTGTACATGTGGTGAAGTCCCACTAGTAGAGGAGAAGGCCCATTATAGGAAACTGCTAGAAATCAGTAGTAATTCTGAGAAAATACTAATGAATATCACAGAATACTGAGAGATCAAGTGTAAAAGACATCAAAATGTAAGTCTCTAGTCTAGAAAGGATGTTGTACACTGCAGAAATCCTTGAAATAGAGGTAGTTCACATGAAACCAGTGTTTGAAACCACCAGAGTTCACTGAAAAGTAGTATTCAACTGTAAAAAAGTTGAAAGACAAGTGTGTGTAGCTTCTCAAGTTCTGAGAAGAGTGTATAATGTTGTTTCTACATGTGGTGAAGTCCCACAAGTAGAGGAGAAGGCCCATTATAGGAAACAGCTAGAAATCAGTAGTCATTCTGAGCAAATACTAATGAATATCACAGACTTATGAGAGAACAAGTGGAAAGCACATCAAAATGTAAGTTTCTAGTGTAGAAAGGATGTTGTACACTGTAGAAATCCTTGAAATAGAGTTAGTTCACATGAATCCAGTGTTTGAAACCACCAGAATTCACTGATAAGTAGTATTCAACTGTAAAACAGTTGAAAGACAAGTTTATGTAGCTTCGCAAGTTCAGAGAAGAGTGTATAAACTTGTTTGTACATGTGGTGAAGTCCCACTAGTAGAGGAGAAGGCCCATTATAGGACACTGCAAGAAAGCAGTAGTAATTCAGAGCAAATACTAATGAATATCACAGACTTATGAGAGAACAAGTGGAAAGCACATCAAAATGTAAGTTTCTAGTGTAGAAAGGATGTTGTACACTGTAGAAATCCTTGAAATAGAGTTAGTTCACATGAATCCAGTGTTTGAAACCACCAGAATTCACTGATAAGTAGTATTCAACTGTAAAACAGTTGAAAGACAAGTTTATGTAGCTTCGCAAGTTCAGAGAAGAGTGCATAATCTTGTTTGTACATGTGGTGAAGTCCCACTAGTAGAGGAGAAGGCCCATTATAGGAAACTGCTAGAAATCAGTAGTAATTCTGAGAAAATACTAATGAATATCACAGAATACTGAGAGATCAAGTGTAAAAGACATCAAAATGTAAGTCTCTAGTCTAGAAAGGATGTTGTACACTGTAGAAATCCTTGAAATAGAGTTAGTTCACATGAAACCAGTGTTTGAAACCACCAGAATTCACTGATAAGAAGTATTCAACTGTAAAACAGTTGAAAGAGAAGTATATATAGCTTCTCAAGTTCAGAGAAGAGTGTATAAAGTTGTTTGTACATGTGGTGAAGTCCCACAAGTAGAGGAGAAGGCCCATTATTGGAAACAGCTAGAAATCAGTAGTAATTCTGAGGAAATACTAATGAATATCACAGACTTATGAGAGAACAAGTGGAAAAGACATCAAAATGTAAGTTTCTAGTCTAGAAAGGATGTTATACACTACAGAAACCTTGAAATAGAGTTACTTCACAAGAAACAAGTGTTTCAACCCACTGGAATTCACTGAAAAGTAGTATTTCAGTGTAAAACAGTTGAAAGACAAGTTTATGTAGCTTCGCAAGTTCAGAGAAGAGTGTATAAGCTTGTTTGTACATGTGGTGAAGTCCCACAAGTAGAGGAGAAGGCCCATTATAGGAAACAGCTAGAAATCAGTAGTCATTCAGAGCAAATAATAATGAATATCACAGAATAGTGAGAGAACAAGTGTAAAAGACATCAAAATGTAAGTCTCTCGTCTAGAGAGGATGTTGTACACTGCAGAAATCCTTGAAATAGAGGTAGTTCACATGAAACCAGTGTTTGAAACCACCAGAGTTCACTGATAAGTAGTATTCAACTGTAAAACAGTTGAAAGACAAGTTTATGTAGCTTCGCAAGTTCAGAGAAGAGTGTATAAACTTGTTTGTACATGTGGTGAAGTCCCACTAGTAGAGGAGAAGGCCCATTATAGGAAACTGCTAGAAATCAGTAGTAATTCTGAGAAAATACTAATGAATATCACAGAATACTGAGAGATCAAGTGTAAAAGACATCAAAATGTAAGTCTCTAGTCTAGAAAGGATGTTGTACACTGTAGAAATCCTTGAAATAGAGTTAGTTCACATGAAACCAGTGTTTGAAACCACCAGAATTCACTGATAAGAAGTATTCAACTGTAAAACAGTTGAAAGAGAAGTATATATAGCTTCTCAAGTTCAGAGAAGAGTGTATAAAGTTGTTTGTACATGTGGTGAAGTCCCACAAGTAGAGGAGAAGGCCCATTATTGGAAACAGCTAGAAATCAGTAGTAATTCTGAGGAAATACTAATGAATATCACAGACTTATGAGAGAACAAGTGGAAAAGACATCAAAACGTAAGTTTCTAGTCTAGAAAGGATGCTGTACACTGCAGAAATCCTTGAAATAGAGTTAGTTCACATGAAACCAGTGTTTGAAACCACCAGAGTTCACTGAAAAGTAGTATTCAACTGTAAAACAGTTGAAAGACAAGTTTATGTAGCTTCGCAAGTTCAGAGAAGAGTGTATAAGCTTGTTTGTACATGTGGTGAAGTCCCACAAGTAGAGGAGAAGGCCCATTATAGGAAACAGCTAGAAATCAGTAGTCATTCAGAGCAAATACTAATGAATATCACAGACTTATGAGAGAACAAGTGGAAAGCACATCAAAATGTAAGTTTCTAGTGTAGAAAGGATGTTGTACACTGTAGAAATCCTTGAAATAGAGTTAGTTCACATGAATCCAGTGTTTGAAACCACCAGAATTCACTGATAAGTAGTATTCAACTGTAAAACAGTTGAAAGACAAGTTTATGTAGCTTCTCAAGTTCAGAGAAGAGTGTATAAACTTGTTTGTACATGTGGTGAAGTCCCACTAGTAGAGGAGAAGGCCCATTATAGGAAACTGCTAGAAATCAGTAGTAATTCTGAGAAAATACTAATGAATATCACAGAATACTGAGAGATCAAGTGTAAAAGACATCAAAATGTAAGTCTCTAGTCTAGAAAGGATGTTGTACACTGCAGAAATCCTTGAAATAGAGTTAGTTCACATGAAACCAGTGTTTGAAACCACCAGAGTTCACTGAAAAGTAGTATTCAACTGTAAAACAGTTGAAAGACAAGTTTATGTAGCTTCGCAACTTCAGAGAAGAGTGTATAAACTTGTTTGTACATGTGGTGAAGTCCCACAAGTAGAGGAGAAGGCCCATTATAGGAAACAGCTAGAAATCAGTAGTCATTCAGAGCAAATACTAATGAATATCACAGAATAGTGAGAGAACAAGTGTAAAAGACATCAAAATGTAAGTCTCTAGTCTAGACAGGATGTTTTACACTACAGAAATCCTTGAAATAGAGTTAGTTCACATGAAAGCAGTGTTTGAAACCACCAGAGTTCACTGAAAAGTAGTATTCAACTGTAAAACAGTTGAAGACAAGTTTATGTAGCTTCGCAAGTTCAGAGAAGAGTGTATAAAGTTGCTTCTACATGTGGTGAAGTCCCACAAGTAGAGGAGAAGGCCCATTGTAGGAAACAGCTAGAAATCAGTAGTCATTCAGAGCAAATACTAATGAATATCACAGAATAGTGAGAGAACAAGTGTAAAAGACATCAAAATGTAAGTCTCTAGTCTAGACAGGATGTTGTACACTGCAGAAATCCTTGAAATAGAGTTAGTTCACATGAAACCAGTCTTTTATACCACCAGAATTCACTGAAAAGTAGTATTCAACTGTAAAACAGTTGAAAGACAAGTGTGTATAGCTTCTCAAGTTCTGAGAAGAGTGTATAATGTTGTTTCTACATGTGGTGAAGTCCCACAAGTAGAGGAGAAGGCCCATTATAGGAAACAGCTAGAAATCAGTAGTCATTCTGAGCAAATACTAATGAATATCACAGACTGATGAGAGAACAAGTGTAAAAGACATCAAAATGTAAGTTTCTAGTCTAGAAAGGATGTTATACACTACAGAAACCTTGAAATAGAGTTACTTCACAAGAAACAAGTGTTTCAACCCACTGGAATTCACTGAAAAGTAGTATTTCAGTGTAAAACAGTTGAAAGACAAGTTTATGTAGCTTCGCAAGTTCAGAGAAGAGTGTATAAAGTTGCTTCTACATGTGGTGAAGTCCCACAAGTAGATAAGAAGGCTCATTATAGGACACTGCAAGAAAGCAGTAGTAATTCAGAGCAAATACTAATGAATATCACAGACTTATGAGAGAACAAGTGGAAAGCACATCAAAATGTAAGTTTCTAGTGTAGAAAGGATGTTGTACACTGTAGAAATCCTTGAAATAGAGTTAGTTCACATGAATCCAGTGTTTGAAACCACCAGAATTCACTGATAAGTAGTATTCAACTGTAAAACAGTTGAAAGACAAGTTTATGTAGCTTCGCAAGTTCAGAGAAGAGTGCATAATCTTGTTTGTACATGTGGTGAAGTCCCACTAGTAGAGGAGAAGGCCCATTATAGGAAACTGCTAGAAATCAGTAGTAATTCTGAGAAAATACTAATGAATATCACAGAATACTGAGAGATCAAGTGTAAAAGACATCAAAATGTAAGTCTCTAGTCTAGAAAGGATGTTGTACACTGTAGAAATCCTTGAAATAGAGTTAGTTCACATGAAACCAGTGTTTGAAACCACCAGAATTCACTGATAAGAAGTATTCAACTGTAAAACAGTTGAAAGAGAAGTATATATAGCTTCTCAAGTTCAGAGAAGAGTGTATAAAGTTGTTTGTACATGTGGTGAAGTCCCACAAGTAGAGGAGAAGGCCCATTATTGGAAACAGCTAGAAATCAGTAGTAATTCTGAGGAAATACTAATGAATATCACAGACTTATGAGAGAACAAGTGGAAAAGACATCAAAATGTAAGTTTCTAGTCTAGAAAGGATGTTATACACTACAGAAACCTTGAAATAGAGTTACTTCACAAGAAACAAGTGTTTCAACCCACTGGAATTCACTGAAAAGTAGTATTTCAGTGTAAAACAGTTGAAAGACAAGTTTATGTAGCTTCGCAAGTTCAGAGAAGAGTGTATAAGCTTGTTTGTACATGTGGTGAAGTCCCACAAGTAGAGGAGAAGGCCCATTATAGGAAACAGCTAGAAATCAGTAGTCATTCAGAGCAAATAATAATGAATATCACAGAATAGTGAGAGAACAAGTGTAAAAGACATCAAAATGTAAGTCTCTCGTCTAGAGAGGATGTTGTACACTGCAGAAATCCTTGAAATAGAGGTAGTTCACATGAAACCAGTGTTTGAAACCACCAGAGTTCACTGAAAAGTAGTATTCAACTGTAAAAAAGTTGAAAGACAAGTGTGTGTAGCTTCTCAAGTTCTGAGAAGAGTGTATAATGTTGTTTCTACATGTGGTGAACTCCCACAAGTAGAGGAGAAGGCCCATTATAGGAAACAGCTAGAAATCAGTAGTCATTCTGAGCAAATACTAATGAATATCACAGACTTATGAGAGAACAAGTGGAAAGCACATCAAAATGTAAGTTTCTAGTGTAGAAAGGATGTTGTACACTGTAGAAATCCTTGAAATAGAGTTAGTTCACATGAATCCAGTGTTTGAAACCACCAGAATTCACTGATAAGTAGTATTCAACTGTAAAACAGTTGAAAGACAAGTTTATGTAGCTTCGCAAGTTCAGAGAAGAGTGTATAAACTTGTTTGTACATGTGGTGAAGTCCCACTAGTAGAGGAGAAGGCCCATTATAGGACACTGCAAGAAAGCAGTAGTAATTCAGAGCAAATACTAATGAATATCACAGACTTATGAGAGAACAAGTGGAAAGCACATCAAAATGTAAGTTTCTAGTGTAGAAAGGATGTTGTACACTGTAGAAATCCTTGAAATAGAGTTAGTTCACATGAATCCAGTGTTTGAAACCACCAGAATTCACTGATAAGTAGTATTCAACTGTAAAACAGTTGAAAGACAAGTTTATGTAGCTTCGCAAGTTCAGAGAAGAGTGCATAATCTTGTTTGTACATGTGGTGAAGTCCCACTAGTAGAGGAGAAGGCCCATTATAGGAAACTGCTAGAAATCAGTAGTAATTCTGAGAAAATACTAATGAATATCACAGAATACTGAGAGATCAAGTGTAAAAGACATCAAAATGTAAGTCTCTAGTCTAGAAAGGATGTTGTACACTGTAGAAATCCTTGAAATAGAGTTAGTTCACATGAAACCAGTGTTTGAAACCACCAGAATTCACTGATAAGAAGTATTCAACTGTAAAACAGTTGAAAGAGAAGTATATATAGCTTCTCAAGTTCAGAGAAGAGTGTATAAAGTTGTTTGTACATGTGGTGAAGTCCCACAAGTAGAGGAGAAGGCCCATTATTGGAAACAGCTAGAAATCAGTAGTAATTCTGAGGAAATACTAATGAATATCACAGACTTATGAGAGAACAAGTGGAAAAGACATCAAAATGTAAGTTTCTAGTCTAGAAAGGATGTTATACACTACAGAAACCTTGAAATAGAGTTACTTCACAAGAAACAAGTGTTTCAACCCACTGGAATTCACTGAAAAGTAGTATTTCAGTGTAAAACAGTTGAAAGACAAGTTTATGTAGCTTCGCAAGTTCAGAGAAGAGTGTATAAGCTTGTTTGTACATGTGGTGAAGTCCCACAAGTAGAGGAGAAGGCCCATTATAGGAAACAGCTAGAAATCAGTAGTCATTCAGAGCAAATAATAATGAATATCACAGAATAGTGAGAGAACAAGTGTAAAAGACATCAAAATGTAAGTCTCTCGTCTAGAGAGGATGTTGTACACTGCAGAAATCCTTGAAATAGAGGTAGTTCACATGAAACCAGTGTTTGAAACCACCAGAGTTCACTGAAAAGTAGTATTCAACTGTAAAACAGTTGAAAGACAAGTTTATGTAGCTTCGCAAGTTCAGAGAAGAGTGTATAAACTTGTTTGTACATGTGGTGAAGTCCCACTAGTAGAGGAGAAGGCCCATTATAGGAAACTGCTAGAAATCAGTAGTAATTCTGAGAAAATACTAATGAATATCACAGAATACTGAGAGATCAAGTGTAAAAGACATCAAAATGTAAGTCTCTAGTCTAGAAAGGATGTTGTACACTGTAGAAATCCTTGAAATAGAGTTAGTTCACATGAAACCAGTGTTTGAAACCACCAGAATTCACTGATAAGAAGTATTCAACTGTAAAACAGTTGAAAGAGAAGTATATATAGCTTCTCAAGTTCAGAGAAGAGTGTATAAAGTTGTTTGTACATGTGGTGAAGTCCCACAAGTAGAGGAGAAGGCCCATTATTGGAAACAGCTAGAAATCAGTAGTAATTCTGAGGAAATACTAATGAATATCACAGACTTATGAGAGAACAAGTGGAAAAGACATCAAAACGTAAGTTTCTAGTCTAGAAAGGATGCTGTACACTGCAGAAATCCTTGAAATAGAGTTAGTTCACATGAAACCAGTGTTTGAAACCACCAGAGTTCACTGAAAAGTAGTATTCAACTGTAAAACAGTTGAAAGACAAGTTTATGTAGCTTCGCAAGTTCAGAGAAGAGTGTATAAACTTGTTTGTACATGTGGTGAAGTCCCACAAGTAGAGGAGAAGGCCCATTATAGGAAACAGCTAGAAATCAGTAGTCATTCAGAGCAAATACTAATGAATATCACAGAATAGTGAGAGAACAAGTGTAAAAGACATCAAAATGTAAGTCTCTAGTCTAGACAGGATGTTTTACACTACAGAAATCCTTGAAATAGAGTTAGTTCACATGAAAGCAGTGTTTGAAACCACCAGAGTTCACTGAAAAGTAGTATTCAACTGTAAAAAAGTTGAAAGACAAGTGTGTATAGCTTCTCAAGTTCTGAGAAGAGTGTATAATGTTGTTTCTACATGTGGTGAACTCCCACAAGTAGAGGAGAAGGCCCATTATAGGAAACAGCTAGAAATCAGTAGTCATTCTGAGCAAATACTAATGAATATCACAGACTTATGAGAGAACAAGTGGAAAGCACATCAAAATGTAAGTTTCTAGTGTAGAAAGGATGTTGTACACTGTAGAAATCCTTGAAATAGAGTTAGTTCACATGAATCCAGTGTTTGAAACCACCAGAATTCACTGATAAGTAGTATTCAACTGTAAAACAGTTGAAAGACAAGTTTACGTAGCTTCGCAAGTTCAGAGAAGAGTGTATAAACTTGTTTGTACATGTGGTGAAGTCCCACTAGTAGAGGAGAAGGCCCATTATAGTAAACTGCTAGAAATCAGTAGTAATTCTGAGAAAATACTAATGAATATCACAGAATACTGAGAGATCAAGTGTAAAAGACATCAAAATGTAAGTCTCTAGTCTAGAAAGGATGTTGTACACTGTAGAAATCCTTGAAGTAGAGTTAGTTCACATGAAACCAGTGTTTGAAACCACCAGAATTCAATGATAAGAAGTATTCAACTGTAAAACAGTTGAAAGAGAAGTATATATAGCTTCTCAAGTTCAGAGAAGAGTGTATAAAGTTGTTTGTACATGTGGTGAAGTCCCACGAGTAGAGGAGAAGGCCCATTATTGGAAACAGCTAGAAATCAGTAGTAATTCTGAGGAAATACTAATGAATATCACAGACTTATGAGAGAAGAAGTGGAAAAGACATCAAAACGTAAGTTTGTAGTCTAGAAAGGATGCTGTACACTGCAGAAATCCTTGAAATAGAGTTAGTTCACATGAAACCAGTGTTTGAAACCACCAGAGTTCACTGAAAAGTAGTATTCAACTGTAAAACAGTTGAAAGACAAGTTTATGTAGCTTCGCAAGTTCAGAGAAGAGTGTATAAACTTGTTTGTACATGTGGTGAAGTCCCACAAGTAGAGGAGAAGGCCCATTATAGGAAACAGCTAGAAATCAGTAGTCATTCAGAGCAAATACTAATGAATATCACAGAATAGTGAGAGAACAAGTGTAAAAGACATCAAAATGTAAGTCTCTAGTATAGACAGGAAGTTTTACACTACAGAAATCCTTGAAATAGAGTTAGTTCACATGAAAGCAGTGTTTGAAACCACCAGAGTTCACTGAAAAGTGGTATTCAACTGTAAAACAGTTGAAAGACAAGTTTATGTAGCTTCGCAAGTTCAGAGAAGAGTGTATAAACTTGTTTGTACATGTGGTGAAGTCCCACAAGTAGAGGAGAAGGCCCATTATAGGAAACAGCTAGAAATCAGTAGTCATTCAGAGCAAATACTAATGAATATCACAGAATAGTGAGAGAACAAGTGTAAAAGACATCAAAATGTAGGTCTCTAGTCTAGACAGGATGTTTTACACTACAGAAATCCTTGAAATAGAGTTAGTTCACATGAAACCAGTCTTTTATACCACCAGAATTCACTGAAAAGTAGTATTCAACTGTAAAACAGTTGAAAGACAAGTGTGTATAGCTTCTCAAGTTCTGAGAAGAGTGTATAATGTTGTTTCTACATGTGTTGAAGTCCCACAAGTAGAGGAGAAGGCCCATTATAGGAAACAGCTAGAAATCAGTAGTCATTCTGAGCAAATACTAATGAATATCACAGACTGATGAGAGAACAAGTGTAAAAGACATCAAAATGTAAGTTTCTAGTCTAGAAAGGATGTTATACACTACAGAAACCTTGAAATAGAGTTACTTCACAAGAAACAAGTGTTTCAACCCACTGGAATTCACTGAAAAGTAGTATTTCAGTGTAAAACAGTTGAAAGACAAGTATCTGTAGCTTCGCAAGTTCAGAAAAGAATGTATAAAGTTGCTTCTACTTGTGGTGAAGTTCCACAAGTAGAGAAGGCCCATTATAGGAAACAGCTAGAAATCAGTAGTCATTCAGAGCAAATACTAATGAATATCACAGAATAGTGAGAGAACAAGTGTAAAAGACATCAAAATGTAAGTCTCTAGTCTAGACAGGATGTTGTACACTGCAGAAATCCTTGAAATAGTGTTAGTTCACATGAAACCAGTGTTTTATACCACCAGAATACACTGAAAAGTGGTATTCAACTGTAAAACAGTTGAAAGACAAGTATATGTAGCTTCGCAAGTTCAGAGAAGAGTGTATAAACTTGTTTGTACCTGTGGTGAAGTCCCACAAGTAGAGGAGAAGGTCCATTATATGAAACAGCTAGAAATCAGTAGTCATTCAGAGCAAATACTAATGAATATCACAGAATAGTGAGAGAACAAGTGTAAAAGACATCAAAATGTAAGTCTCTAGTCTAGAAAGGATGTTGTACACTGCAGAAATCCTTGAAATAGAGTTAGTTCACATGAAACCAGTGTTTCAAACCACCAGAATTCACTGAAAAGTAGTATTTAACTGTAAAACAGTTGAAAGACAAGTTTATGTAGCTTCGCAAGTTCAGAGAAGAGTGTATAAAGTTGCTTCTACATGTGGTGAAGTCCTACAAGTAGAAAAGAAGGCTCATTATAGGACACTGAAAGAAAGCAGTAGTAATTCAGAGCAAATACTAATGAATATCACAGACTTATGAGAGAACAAGTGGAAAACACATCAAAATGTAAGTTTCTAGTGTAGAAAGGATGTTGTACACTGTAGAAATCCTTGAAATAGAGTTAGTTCACATGAATACAGTGTTTGAAACCACCAGAGTTCACTGAAAAGTAGTATTCAACTGTAAAACAGTTGAAAGACAAGTGTATATAGCTTCGCAAGTTCAGAGAAGAGTGTATAAAGTTGTTTCTACATGAGGTGAAGTCCCACAAGTAGAGCAGAAGGCCCATTATAGGACACTACAAGAAATCAGTAGTCATTCAGAGCAAATACTAATGAATATCACAGAATAGTGAGAGAACAAGTGTAAAAGACATCAAAATATAAGTCTCTAGTCTGGAAAGGATGTTGTACACTGCAGAAATCCTTGAAATAGAGTTAGTTCACATGAAACCAGTGTTTTATACCACCAGAATACACTGAAAAGTAGTATTCAACTGTAAAACAGTTGAAAGACAAGTTTATGTAGCTTCGCAAGTTCAGAGAAGAGTGTATAAACTTGTTTGTACATGTGGTGAAGTCCCACAAGTAGAGGAGAAGGCCCATTATAGGAAACAGCTAGAAATCAGTAGTCATTCAGAGCAAATACTAATGAATATCACAGAATAGTGAGAGAACAAGTGTAAAAGACATCAAAATGTAAGTCTCTAGTCTAGAAAGGATGTTGTACACTGCAGAAATCCTTGAAATAGAGTTAGTTCACATGAAACCAGTGTATTATACCACCAGAATTCACTGAAAAGTAGTATGCAACTGTAAAACAGTTGAAAGACAAGTGTATATAGCTTCTCAAGTTCTGAGAAGAGTGTATAATGTTGTTTCTACATGTGGTGAAGTCCCACAAGTAGATAAGAAGGCTCATTATAGGACACTGCAAGAAAGCAGTAGTAATTCAGAGCAAATACTAATGAATATCACAGACTTATGAGAGAACAAGTGGAAAGCACATCAAAATGTAAGTTTCTACTGTAGAAAGGATGTTGTACACTGTAGAAATCCTTGAAATAGAGTTAGTTCACATGAATCCAGTGTTTGAAACCACCAGAATTCACTGATAAGTAGTATTCAACTGTAAAGCAGTTGAAAGACAAGTTTATGTAGCTTCGCAAGTTCAGAGAAGAGTGTATAAACTTGTTTGTACATGTGGTGAAGTCCCACAAGTAGAGGAGAAGGCCCATTATAGGAAACTGCTAGAAATCAGTAGTAATTCTGAGCAAATACTAATGAATATCACAGAATAGTGAGATATCAAGTGTAAAAGACATCAAAATGTAAGTCTCTAGTCTAGAAAGGATGTTGTACACTGTAGAAATCCTTGAAATAGAGTCAGTTCACATGAAACCAGTGTTTGAAACCACCAGAATTCACTGATAAGAAGTATTCAACTGTAAAACAGTTGAAAGAGAAGTATATATAGCTTCTCATGTTCAGAGAAGAGTGTATAAAGTTGTTTGTACATGTGGTGAAGTCCCACAAGTAGAGGAGAAGGCCCATTATAGGAAACAGCTAGAAATCAGTAGTCATTCAGAGCAAATACTAATGAATATCACAGAATAGTGAGAGAACAAGTGTAAAAGACATCAAACTGTAAGTCTCTAGTCTAGACAGGATGTTGTACACTGCAGAAATCCTTGAAATAGTGTTAGTTCACATGAAACCAGTGTTTTATACCACCAGAATACACTGAAAAGTAGTATTCAACTGTAAAACAGTTGAAAGACAAGTTTATGTAGCTTCGCAAGTTCAGAGAAGAGTGTATAAACTTGTTTGTACATGTGGTGAAGTCCCACAAGTAGAGGAGAAGGCCCATTATAGGAAACAGCTAGAAATCAGTAGTCATTCAGAGCAAATACTAATGAATATCACAGAATAGTGAGAGAACAAGTGTAAAAGACATCAAAATGTAAGTCTCTAGTCTAGACAGGATGTTTTACACTGCAGAAATCTTTGAAATAGAGTTAGTTCACATGAAACCAGTGTTTGAAACCACCAGAGTTCACTGAAAAGTAGTATTCAACTGTAAAACAGTTGAAAGACAAGTATATATAGCTTCGCAAGTTCAGAGAAGAGTGTATAAAGTTGCTTCTACATGTGGTGATGTTCCACAAGTAGAGGAGAAGGTCCATTATTTGAAACAGCTAGATATCGGTAGTCATTCAGAGCAAATACTAATGAATATCACAGAATAGTGAGAGAACAAGTGTAAAAGACATCAAAATGTAAGTCTCTAGTCTAGAAAGGATGTTGTACACTGCAGAAATCCTTGAAATAATGTTAGTTCACATGAAACCAGTGTTTTATACCACCAGAATACACTGAAAAGTAGTATTCAACTGTAAAACAGTTGAAAGACAAGTTTATGTAGCTTCGCAAGTTCAGAGAAGAGTGTATAAACTTGTTTGTACATGTGGTGAAGTCCCACAAGTAGAGGAGAAGGCCCATTATAGGAAACTGCTAGAAATCAGTAGTAATTCTGAGCAAATACTAATGAATATCACAGAATAGTGAGAGATCAAGTGTAAAAGACATCAAAATTTAAGTCTCTAGTCTAGAAAGGATGTTGTACACTGCAGAAATCCTTGAAATAGAGTTAGTTCACATGAAACCAGTGTTTTATACCACCAGAATTCACTGAAAAGTAGTATGCAACTGTAAAACAGTTGAAAGACAAGTGTATATAGCTTCTCAAGTTCTGAGAAGAGTGTATAATGTTGTTTCTACATGTGGTGAAGTCCCACAAGTAGAGGAGAAGGCCCATTATAGGAAACAGCTAGAAATCAGTAGTAATTCTGAGCAAATACTAATGAATATCACAGACTTATGAGAGAACAAGTGTAAAAGACATCAAAATGTAAGTTTCTAGTCTAGAAAGGATGTTATACACTACAGAAATCCTTGAAATAGTGTTACTTCACAAGAAACAAGTGTTTCAACCCACTGGAATTCACTGAAAAGGAGTATTTCAGTGTAAAACAGTTGAAAGACAAGTTTATGTAGCTTCGCAAGTTCAGAGAAGAGTGTATAAAGTTGCTTCTACATGTGGTGAAGTCCCACAAGCAGAAAAGAAGGCTCATTATAGGACACTGCAAGAAAGCAGTAGTAATTCAGAGCAAATACTAATGAATATCACAGACTTATGAGAGAACAATGGAAAGCACATCAAAATGTAAGTTTCTAGTGTAGAAAGGATGTTGTACACTGTAGAAATTCTTGAAATAGAGTTAGTTCACATGAAACCAGTGTTTGAAACCACCAGAATTCACTGATAAGAAGTATTCAACTGTAAAACAGTTGAAAGAGAAGTATATATAGCTTCTCAAGTTCAGAGAAGAGTGTATAAAGTTGTTTGTACATGTGGTGAAGTCCCACAAGTAGAGGAGAAGGCCCATTATTGGAAACAGCTAGAAATCAGTAGTAATTCTGAGGAAATACTAATGAATATCACAGACTTATGAGAGAACAAGTGGAAAAGACATCAAAACGTAAGTTTCTAGTCTAGAAAGGATGCTGTACACTGCAGAAATCCTTGAAATAGAGTTAGTTCACATGAAACCAGTGTTTGAAACCAGCAGAGTTCACTGAAAAGTAGTATTCAACTGTAAAACAGTTGAAAGACAAGTTTATGTAGCTTCGCAAGTTCAGAGAAGAATGTATAAAGTTGCTTCTACATGTGGTGAAGTTCTACAAGTAGAGGAGAAGGCCCATTATAGGAAACAGCTAGAAATCAGTAGTCATTCAGAGCAAATACTAATGAATATCACAGAATAGTGAGAGGACAAGTGTAAAAGACATCAAAATGTAAGTCTCTAGTCTAGACAGGATGTTTTACACTGCAGAAATCTTTGAAATAGAGTTAGTTCACATGAAACCAGTGTTTTATACCACCAGAATACACTGAAAAGTGGTATTCAACTGTAAAACAGTTGAAAGACAAGTTTATGTAGCTTCGCAAGTTCAGAGAAGAGTGTATAAACTTGTTTGTACATGTGGTGAAGTCCCACAAGTAGAGGAGAAGGCCCATTATAGGAAACAGCTAGAAATCAGTAGTCATTCAGAGCAAATACTAATGAATATCACAGAATAGTGAGAGAACAAGTGTAAAAGACATCAAAATGTAAGTCTCTAGTCTAGACAGGATGTTGTACACTGCAGATATCCTTGAAATAGAGTTAGTTCACATGAAACCAGTGTTTTATACCACCAGAATACACTGAAAAGTAGTATTCAACTGTAAAACAGTTGAAAGACAAGTGTGTATAGCTTCTCAAGTTCTGAGAAGAGTGTATAATGTTGTTTCTACATGTGGTGAAGTCCCACAAGTAGAGGAGAAGGCCCATTATAGGAAACAGCTAGAAATCAGTAGTCATTCAGAGCAAATACTAATGAATATCACAGAATAGTGAGAGAACAAGTGTAAAAGACATCAAAATGTAAGTCTCTAGTCTGGAAAGGATGTTGTGCACTGCAGAAATCCTTGAAATAGAGTTAGTTCACATGAAACCAGTGTTTGAAACCACCAGAGTTCACTGAAAAGTAGTATTCAACTGTAAAACAGTTGAAAGACAAGTTTATGTAGCTTCGCAAGTTCAGAGAAGAGTGTATAAAGTTGCTTCTACATGTGGTGAAGTCCCACAAGTAGAGGAGAAGGCCCATTATAGGAAACAGCTAGAAATCAGTAGTCATTCAGAGCAAATACTAATGAATATCACAGAATAGTGAGAGAACAAGTGTAAAAGACATCAAAATGTAAGTCTCTAGTCTAGAAAGGATGTTGTACACTGCAGAAATCCTTGAAATAGAGTTAGTTCACATGAAACCAGTGTTTTATACCACCAGAATACACTGAAAAGTAGTATTCAAGTGTAAAACAGTTGAAAGACAAGTTTATGTAGCTTCGCAAGTTCAGAGAAGAGTGTATAAACTTGTTTGTACATGTGGTGAAGTCCCACAAGTAGAGGAGAAGGCCCATTATAGGAAACAGCTAGAAATCAGTAGTCATTCAGAGCAAATACTAAAGAATATCACAGAATAGTGAGAGAACAAGTGTAAAAGACATGAAAATGTAAGTCTCTAGTCTAGACAGGATGTTTTACACTGCAGAAATCTTTGAAATAGAGTTAGTTCACATGAAACCAGTGTTTTATACCACCAGAATTCACTGAAAAGTAGTATGCAACTGTAAAACAGTTGAAAGACAAGTGTATATAGCTTCTCAAGTTCTGAGAAGAGTGTATAATGTTGTTTCTACATGTGGTGAAGTCCCACAAGTAGAGGAGAAGGCCCATTATAGGAAACAGCTAGAAATCAGTAGTAATTCTGAGCAAATACTAATGAATATCACAGACTTATGAGAGAACAAGTGTAAAAGACATCAAAATGTAAGTTTCTAGTCTAGAAAGGATGTTATACACTACAGAAATCCTTGAAATAGTGTTACTTCACAAGAAACAAGTGTTTCAACCCACTGGAATTCACTGAAAAGGAGTATTTCAGTGTAAAACAGTTGAAAGACAAGTTTATGTAGCTTCGCAAGTTCAGAGAAGAGTGTATAAAGTTGCTTCTACATGTGGTGAAGTCCCACAAGCAGAAAAGAAGGCTCATTATAGGACACTGCAAGAAAGCAGTAGTAATTCAGAGCAAATACTAATGAATATCACAGACTTATGAGAGAACAATGGAAAGCACATCAAAATGTAAGTTTCTAGTGTAGAAAGGATGTTGTACACTGTAGAAATTCTTGAAATAGAGTTAGTTCACATGAAACCAGTGTTTGAAACCACCAGAATTCACTGATAAGAAGTATTCAACTGTAAAACAGTTGAAAGAGAAGTATATATAGCTTCTCAAGTTCAGAGAAGAGTGTATAAAGTTGTTTGTACATGTGGTGAAGTCCCACAAGTAGAGGAGAAGGCCCATTATTGGAAACAGCTAGAAATCAGTAGTAATTCTGAGGAAATACTAATGAATATCACAGACTTATGAGAGAACAAGTGGAAAAGACATCAAAACGTAAGTTTCTAGTCTAGAAAGGATGCTGTACACTGCAGAAATCCTTGAAATAGAGTTAGTTCACATGAAACCAGTGTTTGAAACCAGCAGAGTTCACTGAAAAGTAGTATTCAACTGTAAAACAGTTGAAAGACAAGTTTATGTAGCTTCGCAAGTTCAGAGAAGAATGTATAAAGTTGCTTCTACATGTGGTGAAGTTCTACAAGTAGAGGAGAAGGCCCATTATAGGAAACAGCTAGAAATCAGTAGTCATTCAGAGCAAATACTAATGAATATCACAGAATAGTGAGAGGACAAGTGTAAAAGACATCAAAATGTAAGTCTCTAGTCTAGACAGGATGTTTTACACTGCAGAAATCTTTGAAATAGAGTTAGTTCACATGAAACCAGTGTTTTATACCACCAGAATACACTGAAAAGTGGTATTCAACTGTAAAACAGTTGAAAGACAAGTTTATGTAGCTTCGCAAGTTCAGAGAAGAGTGTATAAACTTGTTTGTACATGTGGTGAAGTCCCACAAGTAGAGGAGAAGGCCCATTATAGGAAACAGCTAGAAATCAGTAGTCATTCAGAGCAAATACTAATGAATATCACAGAATAGTGAGAGAACAAGTGTAAAAGACATCAAAATGTAAGTCTCTAGTCTAGACAGGATGTTGTACACTGCAGATATCCTTGAAATAGAGTTAGTTCACATGAAACCAGTGTTTTATACCACCAGAATACACTGAAAAGTAGTATTCAACTGTAAAACAGTTGAAAGACAAGTGTGTATAGCTTCTCAAGTTCTGAGAAGAGTGTATAATGTTGTTTCTACATGTGGTGAAGTCCCACAAGTAGAGGAGAAGGCCCATTATAGGAAACAGCTAGAAATCAGTAGTCATTCAGAGCAAATACTAATGAATATCACAGAATAGTGAGAGAACAAGTGTAAAAGACATCAAAATGTAAGTCTCTAGTCTGGAAAGGATGTTGTGCACTGCAGAAATCCTTGAAATAGAGTTAGTTCACATGAAACCAGTGTTTGAAACCACCAGAGTTCACTGAAAAGTAGTATTCAACTGTAAAACAGTTGAAAGACAAGTTTATGTAGCTTCGCAAGTTCAGAGAAGAGTGTATAAAGTTGCTTCTACATGTGGTGAAGTCCCACAAGTAGAGGAGAAGGCCCATTATAGGAAACAGCTAGAAATCAGTAGTCATTCAGAGCAAATACTAATGAATATCACAGAATAGTGAGAGAACAAGTGTAAAAGACATCAAAATGTAAGTCTCTAGTCTAGAAAGGATGTTGTACACTGCAGAAATCCTTGAAATAGAGTTAGTTCACATGAAACCAGTGTTTTATACCACCAGAATACACTGAAAAGTAGTATTCAAGTGTAAAACAGTTGAAAGACAAGTTTATGTAGCTTCGCAAGTTCAGAGAAGAGTGTATAAACTTGTTTGTACATGTGGTGAAGTCCCACAAGTAGAGGAGAAGGCCCATTATAGGAAACAGCTAGAAATCAGTAGTCATTCAGAGCAAATACTAATGAATATCACAGAATAGTGAGAGAACAAGTGTAAAAGACATGAAAATGTAAGTCTCTAGTCTAGACAGGATGTTTTACACTGCAGAAATCTTTGAAATAGAGTTAGTTCACATGAAACCAGTGTTTTATACCACCAGAATTCACTGAAAAGTAGTATGCAACTGTAAAACAGTTGAAAGACAAGTGTATATAGCTTCTCAAGTTCTGAGAAGAGTGTATAATGTTGTTTCTACATGTGGTGAAGTCCCACAAGTAGAGGAGAAGGCCCATTATAGGAAACAGCTAGAAATCAGTAGTAATTCTGAGCAAATACTAATGAATATCACAGACTTATGAGAGAACAAGTGTAAAAGACATCAAAATGTAAGTTTCTAGTCTAGAAAGGATGTTATACACCACAGAAATCCTTGAAATAGTGTTACTTCACAAGAAACAAGTGTTTCAACCCACTGGAATTCACTGAAAAGGAGTATTTCAGTGTAAAACAGTTGAAAGACAAGTTTATGTAGCTTCGCAAGTTCAGAGAAGAGTGTATAAAGTTGCTTCTACATGTGGTGAAGTCCCACAAGCAGAAAAGAAGGCTCATTATAGGACACTGCAAGAAAGCAGTAGTAATTCAGAGCAAATACTAATGAATATCACAGACTTATGAGAGAACAATGGAAAGCACATCAAAATGTAAGTTTCTAGTGTAGAAAGGATGTTGTACACTGTAGAAATTCTTGAAATAGAGTTAGTTCACATGAAACCAGTGTTTGAAACCACCAGAATTCACTGATAAGAAGTATTCAACTGTAAAACAGTTGAAAGAGAAGTATATATAGCTTCTCAAGTTCAGAGAAGAGTGTATAAAGTTGTTTGTACATGTGGTGAAGTCCCACAAGTAGAGGAGAAGGCCCATTATTGGAAACAGCTAGAAATCAGTAGTAATTCTGAGGAAATACTAATGAATATCACAGACTTATGAGAGAACAAGTGGAAAAGACATCAAAACGTAAGTTTCTAGTCTAGAAAGGATGCTGTACACTGCAGAAATCCTTGAAATAGAGTTAGTTCACATGAAACCAGTGTTTGAAACCAGCAGAGTTCACTGAAAAGTGGTATTCAACTGTAAAACAGTTGAAAGACAAGTGTGTATAGCTTCTCAAGTTCTGAGAAGAGTGTATAATGTTGTTTCTACATGTGGTGAAGTCCCACAAGTAGAGGAGAAGGCCCATTATAGGAAACAGCTAGAAATCAGTAGTCATTCAGAGCAAATACTAATGAATATCACAGAATAGTGAGAGAACAAGTGTAAAAGACATCAAAATGTAAGTCTCTAGTCTGGAAAGGATGTTGTGCACTGCAGAAATCCTTGAAATAGAGTTAGTTCACATGAAACCAGTGTTTGAAACCACCAGAGTTCACTGAAAAGTAGTATTCAACTGTAAAACAGTTGAAAGACAAGTTTATGTAGCTTCGCAAGTTCAGAGAAGAGTGTATAAAGTTGCTTCTACATGTGGTGAAGTCCCACAAGTAGAGGAGAAGGCCCATTATAGGAAACAGCTAGAAATCAGTAGTCATTCAGAGCAAATACTAATGAATATCACAGAATAGTGAGAGAACAAGTGTAAAAGACATCAAAATGTAAGTCTCTAGTCTAGAAAGGATGTTGTACACTGCAGAAATCCTTGAAATAGAGTTAGTTCACATGAAACCAGTGTTTTATACCACCAGAATACACTGAAAAGTAGTATTCAAGTGTAAAACAGTTGAAAGACAAGTTTATGTAGCTTCGCAAGTTCAGAGAAGAGTGTATAAACTTGTTTGTACATGTGGTGAAGTCCCACAAGTAGAGGAGAAGGCCCATTATAGGAAACAGCTGGAAATCAGTAGTCATTCAGAGCAAATACTAATGAATATCACAGAATAGTGAGAGAACAAGTGTAAAAGACATCAAAATGTAAGTCTCTAGTCTAGAAAGGATGTTGTACACTGCAGAAATCCTTGAAATAGAGTTAGTTCACATGAAACCAGTGTTTTATACCCCCAGAATTCACTGAAAAGTAGTATGCAACTGTAAAACAGTTGAAAGACAAGTGTATATAGCTTCTCAAGTTCTGAGAAGAGTGTATAATGTTGTTTCTACATGTGGTGAAGTCCCACAAGTAGAGGAGAAGGCCCATTATAGGAAACAGCTAGAAATCAGTAGTAATTCTGAGCAAATACTAATGAATATCACAGACTTATGAGAGAACAAGTGTAAAAGACATCAAAATGTAAGTTTCTAGTCTAGAAAGGATGTTGTACACTACAGAAATCCTTGAAATAGAGTTACTTCACAAGAAACAAGTGTTTCAACCCACTGGAATTCACTGAAAAGGAGTATTTCAATGTAAAACAGTTGAAAGACAAGTTTATGTAGCTTCGCAAGTTCAGAGAAGAGTGTATAAAGTTGCTTCTACATGTGGTGAAGTCCCACAAGTAGATAAGAAGGCTCATTATAGGACACTGCAAGAAAGCAGTAGTAATTCAGAGCAAATACTAATGAATATCACAGACTTATGAGAGAACAAGTGGAAAGCACATCAAAATGTAAGTTTCTAGTGTAGAAAGGATGTTGTACACTGTAGAAATCCTTGAAATAGAGTTAGTTCACATGAATCCAGTGTTTGAAACCACCAGAGTTCACTGAAAAGTAGTATTCAACTGTAAAACAGTTGAAAGACAAGTTTATGTAGCTTCGCAAGTTCAGAGAAGAGTGTATAAACTTGTTTGTACATGTGGTGAAGTCCCACAAGTAGAGGAGAAGGCCCATTATAGGAAACTGCTAGAAATCAGTAGTAATTCTGAGCAAATACTAATGAATATCACAGAATAGTGAGAGATCAAGTGTAAAAGACATCAAAATGTAAGTCTCTAGTCTAGAAAGGATGTTGTACACTGTAGAAATCCTTGAAATAGAGTTAGTTCACATGAAACCAGTGTTTGAAACCACCAGAATTCACTGATAAGAAGTATTCAACTGTAAATCAGTTGAAAGAGAAGTATATATAGCTTCTCAAGTTCAGAGAAGAGTGTATAAAGTTGTTTGTACATGTGGTGAAGTCCCACAAGTAGAGGAGAAGGCCCATTATAGGAAACAGCTAGAAATCAGTAGTAATTCTGAGCAAATACTAATGAATATCACAGACTTATGAGAGAACAAGTGTAAAAGACATCAAAATGTAAGTTTCTAGTCTAGAAAGGATGTTATACACTACAGAAATCCTTGAAATAGAGTTACTTCACAAGAAACAAGTGTTTCAACCCACTGGAATTCACTGAAAAGTAGTATTTCAGTGTAAAACAGTTGTAAGACAAGTTTATGTAGCTTCGCAAGTTCAGAGAAGAGTGTATAAACTTGTTTGTACATGTGGTGAAGTCCCACAAGTAGAGGAGAAGGCCCATTATAGGAAACAGCTGGAAATCAGTAGTCATTCAGAGCAAATACTAATGAATATCACAGAATAGTGAGAGAACAAGTGTAAAAGACATCAAAATGTAAGTCTCTAGTCTAGAAAGGATGTTGTACACTGCAGAAATCCTTGAAATAGAGTTAGTTCACATGAAACCAGTGTTTTATACCACCAGAATACACTGAAAAGTAGTATTCAACTGTAAAACAGTTGAAAGACAAGTTTATGTAGCTTCGCAAGTTCAGAGAAGAGTGTATAAACTTGTTTGTACATGTGGTGAAGTCCCACAAGTAGAGGAGAAGGCCCATTATAGGAAACAGCTGGAAATCAGTAGTCATTCAGAGCAAATACTAATGAATATCACAGAATAGTGAGAGAACAAGTGTAAAAGACATCAAAATGTAAGTCTCTAGTCTAGAAAGGATGTTGTACACTGCAGAAATCCTTGAAATAGAGTTAGTTCACATGAAACCAGTGTTTTATACCCCCAGAATTCACTGAAAAGTAGTATGCAACTGTAAAACAGTTGAAAGACAAGTGTATATAGCTTCTCAAGTTCTGAGAAGAGTGTATAAAGTTGCTTCTACATGTGGTGAAGTCCCACAAGTAGAGGAGAAGGCCCATTATAGGAAACAGCTAGAAATCAGTAGTCATTCAGAGCAAATACTAATGAATATCACAGAATAGTGAGAGAACAAGTGTAAAAGACATCAAAATGTAAGTCTCTAGTCTAGAAAGGATGTTGTACACTGCAGAAATCCTTGAAATAGAGTTAGTTCACATGAAACCAGTGTTTTATACCACCAGAATACACTGAAAAGTAGTATTCAAGTGTAAAACAGTTGAAAGACAAGTTTATGTAGCTTCGCAAGTTCAGAGAAGAGTGTATAAACTTGTTTGTACATGTGGTGAAGTCCCACAAGTAGAGGAGAAGGCCCATTATAGGAAACAGCTAGAAATCAGTAGTCATTCAGAGCAAATACTAATGAATATCACAGAATAGTGAGAGAACAAGTGTAAAAGACATGAAAATGTAAGTCTCTAGTCTAGACAGGATGTTTTACACTGCAGAAATCTTTGAAATAGAGTTAGTTCACATGAAACCAGTGTTTTATACCACCAGAATTCACTGAAAAGTAGTATGCAACTGTAAAACAGTTGAAAGACAAGTGTATATAGCTTCTCAAGTTCTGAGAAGAGTGTATAATGTTGTTTCTACATGTGGTGAAGTCCCACAAGTAGAGGAGAAGGCCCATTATAGGAAACAGCTAGAAATCAGTAGTAATTCTGAGCAAATACTAATGAATATCACAGACTTATGAGAGAACAAGTGTAAAAGACATCAAAATGTAAGTTTCTAGTCTAGAAAGGATGTTATACACCACAGAAATCCTTGAAATAGTGTTACTTCACAAGAAACAAGTGTTTCAACCCACTGGAATTCACTGAAAAGGAGTATTTCAGTGTAAAACAGTTGAAAGACAAGTTTATGTAGCTTCGCAAGTTCAGAGAAGAGTGTATAAAGTTGCTTCTACATGTGGTGAAGTCCCACAAGCAGAAAAGAAGGCTCATTATAGGACACTGCAAGAAAGCAGTAGTAATTCAGAGCAAATACTAATGAATATCACAGACTTATGAGAGAACAATGGAAAGCACATCAAAATGTAAGTTTCTAGTGTAGAAAGGATGTTGTACACTGTAGAAATTCTTGAAATAGAGTTAGTTCACATGAAACCAGTGTTTGAAACCACCAGAATTCACTGATAAGAAGTATTCAACTGTAAAACAGTTGAAAGAGAAGTATATATAGCTTCTCAAGTTCAGAGAAGAGTGTATAAAGTTGTTTGTACATGTGGTGAAGTCCCACAAGTAGAGGAGAAGGCCCATTATTGGAAACAGCTAGAAATCAGTAGTAATTCTGAGGAAATACTAATGAATATCACAGACTTATGAGAGAACAAGTGGAAAAGACATCAAAACGTAAGTTTCTAGTCTAGAAAGGATGCTGTACACTGCAGAAATCCTTGAAATAGAGTTAGTTCACATGAAACCAGTGTTTGAAACCAGCAGAGTTCACTGAAAAGTGGTATTCAACTGTAAAACAGTTGAAAGACAAGTGTGTATAGCTTCTCAAGTTCTGAGAAGAGTGTATAATGTTGTTTCTACATGTGGTGAAGTCCCACAAGTAGAGGAGAAGGCCCATTATAGGAAACAGCTAGAAATCAGTAGTCATTCAGAGCAAATACTAATGAATATCACAGAATAGTGAGAGAACAAGTGTAAAAGACATCAAAATGTAAGTCTCTAGTCTGGAAAGGATGTTGTGCACTGCAGAAATCCTTGAAATAGAGTTAGTTCACATGAAACCAGTGTTTGAAACCACCAGAGTTCACTGAAAAGTAGTATTCAACTGTAAAACAGTTGAAAGACAAGTTTATGTAGCTTCGCAAGTTCAGAGAAGAGTGTATAAAGTTGCTTCTACATGTGGTGAAGTCCCACAAGTAGAGGAGAAGGCCCATTATAGGAAACAGCTAGAAATCAGTAGTCATTCAGAGCAAATACTAATGAATATCACAGAATAGTGAGAGAACAAGTGTAAAAGACATCAAAATGTAAGTCTCTAGTCTAGAAAGGATGTTGTACACTGCAGAAATCCTTGAAATAGAGTTAGTTCACATGAAACCAGTGTTTTATACCACCAGAATACACTGAAAAGTAGTATTCAAGTGTAAAACAGTTGAAAGACAAGTTTATGTAGCTTCGCAAGTTCAGAGAAGAGTGTATAAACTTGTTTGTACATGTGGTGAAGTCCCACAAGTAGAGGAGAAGGCCCATTATAGGAAACAGCTGGAAATCAGTAGTCATTCAGAGCAAATACTAATGAATATCACAGAATAGTGAGAGAACAAGTGTAAAAGACATCAAAATGTAAGTCTCTAGTCTAGAAAGGATGTTGTACACTGCAGAAATCCTTGAAATAGAGTTAGTTCACATGAAACCAGTGTTTTATACCCCCAGAATTCACTGAAAAGTAGTATGCAACTGTAAAACAGTTGAAAGACAAGTGTATATAGCTTCTCAAGTTCTGAGAAGAGTGTATAATGTTGTTTCTACATGTGGTGAAGTCCCACAAGTAGAGGAGAAGGCCCATTATAGGAAACAGCTAGAAATCAGTAGTAATTCTGAGCAAATACTAATGAATATCACAGACTTATGAGAGAACAAGTGTAAAAGACATCAAAATGTAAGTTTCTAGTCTAGAAAGGATGTTGTACACTACAGAAATCCTTGAAATAGAGTTACTTCACAAGAAACAAGTGTTTCAACCCACTGGAATTCACTGAAAAGGAGTATTTCAATGTAAAACAGTTGAAAGACAAGTTTATGTAGCTTCGCAAGTTCAGAGAAGAGTGTATAAAGTTGCTTCTACATGTGGTGAAGTCCCACAAGTAGATAAGAAGGCTCATTATAGGACACTGCAAGAAAGCAGTAGTAATTCAGAGCAAATACTAATGAATATCACAGACTTATGAGAGAACAAGTGGAAAGCACATCAAAATGTAAGTTTCTAGTGTAGAAAGGATGTTGTACACTGTAGAAATCCTTGAAATAGAGTTAGTTCACATGAATCCAGTGTTTGAAACCACCAGAGTTCACTGAAAAGTAGTATTCAACTGTAAAACAGTTGAAAGACAAGTTTATGTAGCTTCGCAAGTTCAGAGAAGAGTGTATAAACTTGTTTGTACATGTGGTGAAGTCCCACAAGTAGAGGAGAAGGCCCATTATAGGAAACTGCTAGAAATCAGTAGTAATTCTGAGCAAATACTAATGAATATCACAGAATAGTGAGAGATCAAGTGTAAAAGACATCAAAATGTAAGTCTCTAGTCTAGAAAGGATGTTGTACACTGTAGAAATCCTTGAAATAGAGTTAGTTCACATGAAACCAGTGTTTGAAACCACCAGAATTCACTGATAAGAAGTATTCAACTGTAAATCAGTTGAAAGAGAAGTATATATAGCTTCTCAAGTTCAGAGAAGAGTGTATAAAGTTGTTTGTACATGTGGTGAAGTCCCACAAGTAGAGGAGAAGGCCCATTATAGGAAACAGCTAGAAATCAGTAGTAATTCTGAGCAAATACTAATGAATATCACAGACTTATGAGAGAACAAGTGTAAAAGACATCAAAATGTAAGTTTCTAGTCTAGAAAGGATGTTATACACTACAGAAATCCTTGAAATAGAGTTACTTCACAAGAAACAAGTGTTTCAACCCACTGGAATTCACTGAAAAGTAGTATTTCAGTGTAAAACAGTTGTAAGACAAGTTTATGTAGCTTCGCAAGTTCAGAGAAGAGTGTATAAACTTGTTTGTACATGTGGTGAAGTCCCACAAGTAGAGGAGAAGGCCCATTATAGGAAACAGCTGGAAATCAGTAGTCATTCAGAGCAAATACTAATGAATATCACAGAATAGTGAGAGAACAAGTGTAAAAGACATCAAAATGTAAGTCTCTAGTCTAGAAAGGATGTTGTACACTGCAGAAATCCTTGAAATAGAGTTAGTTCACATGAAACCAGTGTTTTATACCACCAGAATACACTGAAAAGTAGTATTCAACTGTAAAACAGTTGAAAGACAAGTTTATGTAGCTTCGCAAGTTCAGAGAAGAGTGTATAAACTTGTTTGTACATGTGGTGAAGTCCCACAAGTAGAGGAGAAGGCCCATTATAGGAAACAGCTGGAAATCAGTAGTCATTCAGAGCAAATACTAATGAATATCACAGAATAGTGAGAGAACAAGTGTAAAAGACATCAAAATGTAAGTCTCTAGTCTAGAAAGGATGTTGTACACTGCAGAAATCCTTGAAATAGAGTTAGTTCACATGAAACCAGTGTTTTATACCCCCAGAATTCACTGAAAAGTAGTATGCAACTGTAAAACAGTTGAAAGACAAGTGTATATAGCTTCTCAAGTTCTGAGAAGAGTGTATAATGTTGTTTCTACATGTGGTGAAGTCCCACAAGTAGAGGAGAAGGCCCATTATAGGAAACAGCTAGAAATCAGTAGTAATTCTGAGCAAATACTAATGAATATCACAGACTTATGAGAGAACAAGTGTAAAAGACATCAAAATGTAAGTTTCTAGTCTAGAAAGGATGTTGTACACTACAGAAATCCTTGAAATAGAGTTACTTCACAAGAAACAAGTGTTTCAACCCACTGGAATTCACTGAAAAGGAGTATTTCAGTGTAAAACAGTTGAAAGACAAGTTTATGTAGCTTCGCAAGTTCAGAGAAGAGTGTATAAAGTTGCTTCTACATGTGGTGAAGTCCCACAAGTAGATAAGAAGGCTCATTATAGGACACTGCAAGAAAGCAGTAGTAATTCAGAGCAAATACTAATGAATATCACAGACTTATGAGAGAACAAGTGGAAAGCACATCAAAATGTAAGTTTCTAGTGTAGAAAGGATGTTGTACACTGTAGAAATCCTTGAAATAGAGTTAGTTCACATGAATCCAGTGTTTGAAACCACCAGAGTTCACTGAAAAGTAGTATTCAACTGTAAAACAGTTGAAAGACAAGTTTATGTAGCTTCGCAAGTTCAGAGAAGAGTGTATAAACTTGTTTGTACATGTGGTGAAGTCCCACAAGTAGAGGAGAAGGCCCATTATAGGAAACTGCTAGAAATCAGTAGTAATTCTGAGCAAATACTAATGAATATCACAGAATAGTGAGAGATCAAGTGTAAAAGACATCAAAATGTAAGTCTCTAGTCTAGAAAGGATGTTGTACACTGTAGAAATCCTTGAAATAGAGTTAGTTCACATGAAACCAGTGTTTGAAACCACCAGAATTCACTGATAAGAAGTATTCAACTGTAAATCAGTTGAAAGAGAAGTATATATAGCTTCTCAAGTTCAGAGAAGAGTGTATAAAGTTGTTTGTACATGTGGTGAAGTCCCACAAGTAGAGGAGAAGGCCCATTATTGGAAACAGCTAGAAATCAGTAGTAATTCTGAAGAAATACTAATGAATATCACAGACTTATGAGAGAACAAGTGGAAAAGACATCAAAACGTAAGTTTCTAGTCTAGAAAGGATGCTGTACACTGCAGAAATCCTTGAAATAGAGTTAGTTCACATGAAACCAGTGTTTGAAACCAGCAGAGTTCACTGAAAAGTAGTATGCAACTGTAAAACAGTTGAAAGACAAGTGTATATAGCTTCTCAAGTTCTGAGAAGAGTGTATAATGTTGTTTCTACATATGGTGAAGTCCCACAAGTAGAGGAGAAGGCCCATTATAGGAAACAGCTAGAAATCAGTAGTCATTCTGAGCAAATACTAATGAATATCACAGACTTATGAGAGAACAAGTGTAAAAGACATCAAAATGTAAGTTTCTAGTCTAGAAAGGATGTTATACACTACAGAAACCTTGAAATAGAGTTACTTCACAAGAAACAAGTGTTTCAACCCACTGGAATTCACTGAAAAGTAGTATTTCAGTGTAAAACAGTTGAAAGACAAGTTTATGTAGCTTCGCAAGTTCAGAGAAGAGTGTATAAGCTTGTTTGTACATGTGGTGAAGTCCCACAAGTAGAGGAGAAGGCCCATTATAGGAAACAGCTAGAAATCAGTAGTCATTTAGAGCAATTAATAATGAATATCACAGAATAGTGAGAGAACAAGTGTAAAAGACATCAAAATGTAAGTCTCTCGTCTAGAGAGGATGTTGTACACTGCAGAAATCCTTGAAATAGAGGTAGTTCACATGAAACCAGTGTTTGAAACCACCAGAGTTCACTGAAAAGTAGCATTCAACTGTAAAACAGTTGAAAGACAAGTGTATATAGCTTCTCAAGTTCTGAGAAGAGTGTATAATGTTGTTTCTACATGTGGTGAAGTCCCACAAGTAGAGGAGAAGGCCCATTATAGGAAACAGCTAGAAATCAGTAGTAATTCTGAGCAAATACTAATGAATATCACAGACTTATGAGAGAACAAGTGTAAAAGACATCAAAATGTAAGTTTCTAGTCTAGAAAGGATGTTATACACTACAGAAATCCTTGAAATAGAGTTACTTCACAAGAAACAAGTGTTTCAACCCACTGGAATTCACTGAAAAGGAGTATTTCAGTGTAAAACAGTTGAAAGACAAGTTTATGTAGCTTCGCAAGTTCAGAGAAGAGTGTATAAACTTGTTTGTACATGTGGTGAAGTCCCACAAGTAGAGGAGAAGGCCCATTATAGGAAACTGCTAGAAATCAGTAGTAATTCTGAGCAAATACTAATGAATATCACAGAATAGTGAGTGATCAAGTGTAAAAGACATCAAAATGTAAGTCTCTAGTCTAGAAAGGATGTTGTACACTGTAGAAATCCTTGAAATAGAGTTAGTTCACATGAAACCAGTGTTTGAAACCACCAGAATTCACTGATAAGAAGTATTCAACTGTAAATCAGTTGAAAGAGAAGTATATATAGCTTCTCAAGTTCAGAGAAGAGTGTATAAAGTTGTTTGTACATGTGGTGAAGTCCCACAAGTAGAGGAGAAGGCCCATTATAGGAAACAGCTAGAAATCAGTAGTAATTCTGAGCAAATACTAATGAATATCACAGACTTATGAGAGAACAAGTGTAAAAGACATCAAAATGTAAGTTTCTAGTCTAGAAAGGATGTTATACACTACAGAAATCCTTGAAATAGAGTTACTTCACAAGAAACAAGTGTTTCAACCCACTGGAATTCACTGAAAAGTAGTATTTCAGTGTAAAACAGTTGTAAGACAAGTTTATGTAGCTTCGCAAGTTCAGAGAAGAGTGTATAAAGTTGCTTCTACATGTGGTGAAATCCCACAAGTAGAAAAGAAGGCTCATTATAGGACACTGCAAGAAAGCAGTAGTAATTCAGAGCAAATACTAATGAATATCACAGACTTATGAGAGAACAAGTGGAAAACACTTCAAAATGTAAGTTTCTAGTGTAGAAAGGATGTTGTACACTGTAGAAATCCTTGAAATAGAGTTAGTTCACATGAATCCAGTGTTTGAAACCACCAGAGTTCACTGAAAAGTAGTATTCAACTGTAAAACAGTTGAAAGACAAGTGTATATAGCTTCGCAAGTTCAGAGAAGAGTGTATAAAGTTGCTTCTACATGTGGTGAAGTCCCACAAGTAGAGGAGAAGGCCCATTATAGGAAACAGCTAGAAATCAGTAGTCATTCAGAGCAAATACTAATGAATATCACAGAATAGTGAGAGAACAAGTGTAAAAGACATCAAAATGTAAGTCTCTAGTCTAGAAAGGATGTTGTACACTGCAGAAATCCTTGAAATAGAGTTGGTTCACATGAAACCAGTGTTTTATACCACCAGAATACACTGAAAAGTAGTATTCAACTGTAAAACAGTTGAAAGACAAGTTTATGTAGCTTCGCAAGTTCAGAGAAGAGTGTATAAACTTGTTTGTACATGTGGTGAAGTCCCACAAGTAGAGGAGAAGGCCCATTATAGGAAACAGCTGGAAATCAGTAGTCATTCAGAGCAAATACTAATGAATATCACAGAATAGTGAGAGAACAAGTGTAAAAGACATCAAAATGTAAGTCTCTAGTCTAGAAAGGATGTTGTACACTGCAGAAATCCTTGAAATAGAGTTAGTTCACATGAAACCAGTGTTTTATACCCCCAGAATTCACTGAAAAGTAGTATGCAACTGTAAAACAGTTGAAAGACAAGTGTATATAGCTTCTCAAGTTCTGAGAAGAGTGTATAATGTTGTTTCTACATGTGGTGAAGTCCCACAAGTAGAGGAGAAGGCCCATTATAGGAAACAGCTAGAAATCAGTAGTAATTCTGAGCAAATACTAATGAATATCACAGACTTATGAGAGAACAAGTGTAAAAGACATCAAAATGTAAGTTTCTAGTCTAGAAAGGATGTTGTACACTACAGAAATCCTTGAAATAGAGTTACTTCACAAGAAACAAGTGTTTCAACCCACTGGAATTCACTGAAAAGGAGTATTTCAGTGTAAAACAGTTGAAAGACAAGTTTATGTAGCTTCGCAAGTTCAGAGAAGAGTGTATAAAGTTGCTTCTACATGTGGTGAAGTCCCACAAGTAGATAAGAAGGCTCATTATAGGACACTGCAAGAAAGCAGTAGTAATTCAGAGCAAATACTAATGAATATCACAGACTTATGAGAGAACAAGTGGAAAGCACATCAAAATGTAAGTTTCTAGTGTAGAAAGGATGTTGTACACTGTAGAAATCCTTGAAATAGAGTTAGTTCACATGAATCCAGTGTTTGAAACCACCAGAGTTCACTGAAAAGTAGTATTCAACTGTAAAACAGTTGAAAGACAAGTTTATGTAGCTTCGCAAGTTCAGAGAAGAGTGTATAAACTTGTTTGTACATGTGGTGAAGTCCCACAAGTAGAGGAGAAGGCCCATTATAGGAAACTGCTAGAAATCAGTAGTAATTCTGAGCAAATACTAATGAATATCACAGAATAGTGAGAGATCAAGTGTAAAAGACATCAAAATGTAAGTCTCTAGTCTAGAAAGGATGTTGTACACTGTAGAAATCCTTGAAATAGAGTTAGTTCACATGAAACCAGTGTTTGAAACCACCAGAATTCACTGATAAGAAGTATTCAACTGTAAATCAGTTGAAAGAGAAGTATATATAGCTTCTCAAGTTCAGAGAAGAGTGTATAAAGTTGTTTGTACATGTGGTGAAGTCCCACAAGTAGAGGAGAAGGCCCATTATTGGAAACAGCTAGAAATCAGTAGTAATTCTGAAGAAATACTAATGAATATCACAGACTTATGAGAGAACAAGTGGAAAAGACATCAAAACGTAAGTTTCTAGTCTAGAAAGGATGCTGTACACTGCAGAAATCCTTGAAATAGAGTTAGTTCACATGAAACCAGTGTTTGAAACCAGCAGAGTTCACTGAAAAGTAGTATTCAACTGTAAAACAGTTGAAAGACAAGTTTATGTAGCTTCGCAAGTTCAGAGAAGAGTGTATAAAGTTGCTTCTACATGTGGTGAAGTCCCACAAGTAGAGGAGAAGGCCCATTATAGGAAACAGCTAGAAATCAGTAGTCATTCAGAGCAAATACTAATGAATATCACAGAATAGTGAGAGAACAAGTGTAAAAGACATCAAAATGTAAGTCTCTAGTCTAGAAAGGATGTTGTACACTGCAGAAATCCTTGAAATAGAGTTAGTTCACATGAAACCAGTGTTTTATACCACCAGAATACACTGAAAAGTAGTATTCAAGTGTAAAACAGTTGAAAGACAAGTTTATGTAGCTTCGCAAGTTCAGAGAAGAGTGTATAAACTTGTTTGTACATGTGGTGAAGTCCCACAAGTAGAGGAGAAGGCCCATTATAGGAAACAGCTAGAAATCAGTAGTCATTCAGAGCAAATACTAATGAATATCACAGAATAGTGAGAGAACAAGTGTAAAAGACATGAAAATGTAAGTCTCTAGTCTAGACAGGATGTTTTACACTGCAGAAATCTTTGAAATAGAGTTAGTTCACATGAAACCAGTGTTTTATACCACCAGAATTCACTGAAAAGTAGTATGCAACTGTAAAACAGTTGAAAGACAAGTGTATATAGCTTCTCAAGTTCTGAGAAGAGTGTATAATGTTGTTTCTACATGTGGTGAAGTCCCACAAGTAGAGGAGAAGGCCCATTATAGGAAACAGCTAGAAATCAGTAGTCATTCTGAGCAAATACTAATGAATATCACAGACTTATGAGAGAACAAGTGTAAAAGACATCAAAATGTAAGTTTCTAGTCTAGAAAGGATGTTATACACTACAGAAACCTTGAAATAGAGTTACTTCACAAGAAACAAGTGTTTCAACCCACTGGAATTCACTGAAAAGTAGTATTTCAGTGTAAAACAGTTGAAAGACAAGTTTATGTAGCTTCGCAAGTTCAGAGAAGAGTGTATAAGCTTGTTTGTACATGTGGTGAAGTCCCACAAGTAGAGGAGAAGGCCCATTATAGGAAACAGCTAGAAATCAGTAGTCATTTAGAGCAATTAATAATGAATATCACAGAATAGTGAGAGAACAAGTGTAAAAGACATCAAAATGTAAGTCTCTCGTCTAGAGAGGATGTTGTACACTGCAGAAATCCTTGAAATAGAGGTAGTTCACATGAAACCAGTGTTTGAAACCACCAGAGTTCACTGAAAAGTAGTATTCAACTGTAAAACAGTTGAAAGACAAGTGTATATAGCTTCTCAAGTTCTGAGAAGAGTGTATAATGTTGTTTCTACATGTGGTGAAGTCCCACAAGTAGAGGAGAAGGCCCATTATAGGAAACAGCTAGAAATCAGTAGTAATTCTGAGCAAATACTAATGAATATCACAGACTTATGAGAGAACAAGTGTAAAAGACATCAAAATGTAAGTTTCTAGTCTAGAAAGGATGTTATACACTACAGAAATCCTTGAAATAGAGTTACTTCACAAGAAACAAGTGTTTCAACCCACTGGAATTCACTGAAAAGGAGTATTTCAGTGTAAAACAGTTGAAAGACAAGTTTATGTAGCTTCGCAAGTTCAGAGAAGAGTGTATAAACTTGTTTGTACATGTGGTGAAGTCCCACAAGTAGAGGAGAAGGCCCATTATAGGAAACTGCTAGAAATCAGTAGTAATTCTGAGCAAATACTAATGAATATCACAGAATAGTGAGTGATCAAGTGTAAAAGACATCAAAATGTAAGTCTCTAGTCTAGAAAGGATGTTGTACACTGTAGAAATCCTTGAAATAGAGTTAGTTCACATGAAACCAGTGTTTGAAACCACCAGAATTCACTGATAAGAAGTATTCAACTGTAAATCAGTTGAAAGAGAAGTATATATAGCTTCTCAAGTTCAGAGAAGAGTGTATAAAGTTGTTTGTACATGTGGTGAAGTCCCACAAGTAGAGGAGAAGGCCCATTATAGGAAACAGCTAGAAATCAGTAGTAATTCTGAGCAAATACTAATGAATATCACAGACTTATGAGAGAACAAGTGTAAAAGACATCAAAATGTAAGTTTCTAGTCTAGAAAGGATGTTATACACTACAGAAATCCTTGAAATAGAGTTACTTCACAAGAAACAAGTGTTTCAACCCACTGGAATTCACTGAAAAGTAGTATTTCAGTGTAAAACAGTTGTAAGACAAGTTTATGTAGCTTCGCAAGTTCAGAGAAGAGTGTATAAAGTTGCTTCTACATGTGGTGAAATCCCACAAGTAGAAAAGAAGGCTCATTATAGGACACTGCAAGAAAGCAGTAGTAATTCAGAGCAAATACTAATGAATATCACAGACTTATGAGAGAACAAGTGGAAAACACTTCAAAATGTAAGTTTCTAGTGTAGAAAGGATGTTGTACACTGTAGAAATCCTTGAAATAGAGTTAGTTCACATGAATCCAGTGTTTGAAACCACCAGAGTTCACTGAAAAGTAGTATTCAACTGTAAAACAGTTGAAAGACAAGTGTATATAGCTTCGCAAATTCAGAGAAGAGTGTATAAAGTTGTTTCTACATGAGGTGAAGTCCCACAAGTAGAGCAGAAGGCCCATTATAGGACACTACAAGAAATCAGTAGTCATTCAGAGCAAATACTAATGAATATCACAGAATAGTGAGAGAACAAGTGTAAAAGACATCAAAATGTAAGTCTGTAGTCTGGAAAGGATGTTGTACACTGCAGAAATCCTTGAAATAGAGTTAGTTCACATGAAACCAGTGTTTGAAACCACCAGAGTTCACTGAAAAGTAGTATTCAACTGTAAAACAGTTGAAAGACAAGTTTATGTAGCTTCGCAAGTTCAGAGAAGAGTGTATAAAGTTGCTTCTACATGTGGTGAAGTCCCACAAGTAGAGGAGAAGGCCCATTATAGGAAACAGCTAGAAATCAGTAGTCATTCAGAGCAAATACTAATGAATATCACAGAATAGTGAGAGAACAAGTGTAAAAGACATCAAAATGTAAGTCTCTAGTCTAGAAAGGATGTTGTACACTGCAGAAATCCTTGAAATAGAGTTAGTTCACATGAAACCAGTGTTTTATACCACCAGAATACACTGAAAAGTAGTATTCAACTGTAAAACAGTTGAAAGACAAGTTTATGTAGCTTCGCAAGTTCAGAGAAGAGTGTATAAACTTGTTTGTACATGTGGTGAAGTCCCACAAGTAGAGGAGAAGGCCCATTATAGGAAACAGCTGGAAATCAGTAGTCATTCAGAGCAAATACTAATGAATATCACAGAATAGTGAGAGAACAAGTGTAAAAGACATCAAAATGTAAGTCTCTAGTCTAGAAAGGATGTTGTACACTGCAGAAATCCTTGAAATAGAGTTAGTTCACATGAAACCAGTGTTTTATACACCCAGAATTCACTGAAAAGTAGTATGCAACTGTAAAACAGTTGAAAGACAAGTGTATATAGCTTCTCAAGTTCTGAGAAGAGTGTATAATGTTGTTTCTACATGTGGTGAAGTCCCACAAGTAGAGGAGAAGGCCCATTATAGGAAACAGCTAGAAATCAGTAGTAATTCTGAGCAAATACTAATGAATATCACAGACTTATGAGAGAACAAGTGTAAAAGACATCAAAATGTAAGTTTCTAGTCTAGAAAGGATGTTGTACACTACAGAAATCCTTGAAATAGAGTTACTTCACAAGAAACAAGTGTTTCAACCCACTGGAATTCACTGAAAAGGAGTATTTCAGTGTAAAACAGTTGAAAGACAAGTTTATGTAGCTTCGCAAGTTCAGAGAAGAGTGTATAAAGTTGCTTCTACATGTGGTGAAGTCCCACAAGTAGATAAGAAGGCTCATTATAGGACACTGCAAGAAAGCAGTAGTAATTCAGAGCAAATACTAATGAATATCACAGACTTATGAGAGAACAAGTGGAAAGCACATCAAAATGTAAGTTTCTAGTGTAGAAAGGATGTTGTACACTGTAGAAATCCTTGAAATAGAGTTAGTTCACATGAATCCAGTGTTTGAAACCACCAGAGTTCACTGAAAAGTAGTATTCAACTGTAAAACAGTTGAAAGACAAGTTTATGTAGCTTCGCAAGTTCAGAGAAGAGTGTATAAACTTGTTTGTACATGTGGTGAAGTCCCACAAGTAGAGGAGAAGGCCCATTATAGGAAACTGCTAGAAATCAGTAGTAATTCTGAGCAAATACTAATGAATATCACAGAATAGTGAGAGATCAAGTGTAAAAGACATCAAAATGTAAGTCTCTAGTCTAGAAAGGATGTTGTACACTGTAGAAATCCTTGAAATAGAGTTAGTTCACATGAAACCAGTGTTTGAAACCACCAGAATTCACTGATAAGAAGTATTCAACTGTAAATCAGTTGAAAGAGAAGTATATATAGCTTCTCAAGTTCAGAGAAGAGTGTATAAAGTTGTTTGTACATGTGGTGAAGTCCCACAAGTAGAGGAGAAGGCCCATTATTGGAAACAGCTAGAAATCAGTAGTAATTCTGAAGAAATACTAATGAATATCACAGACTTATGAGAGAACAAGTGGAAAAGACATCAAAACGTAAGTTTCTAGTCTAGAAAGGATGCTGTACACTGCAGAAATCCTTGAAATAGAGTTAGTTCACATGAAACCAGTGTTTGAAACCACCAGAGTTCACTGAAAAGTAGTATTCAACTGTAAAACAGTTGAAAGACAAGTTTATGTAGCTTCGCAAGTTCAGAGAAGAATGTATAAAGTTGCTTCTACATGTGGTGAAGTTCCACAAGTAGAGGAGAAGGCCCATTATAGGAAACAGCTAGAAATCAGTAGTCATTCAGAGCAAATAATAATGAATATCACAGAATAGTGAGAGAACAAGTGTAAAAGACATCAAAATGTAAGTCTCTAGTCTAGACAGGATGTTTTACACTGCAGAAATCTTTGAAATAGAGTTAGTTCACATGAAACCAGTGTTTTATACCACCAGAATACACTGAAAAGTGGTATTCCACTGTAAAACAGTTGAAAGACAAGTTTATGTAGCTTCGCAAGTTCAGAGAAGAGTGTATAAACTTGTTTGTACATGTGGTGAAGTCCCACAAGTAGAGGAGAAGGCCCATTATAGGAAACAGCTAGAAATCAGTAGTCATTCAGAGCAAATACTAATGAATATCACAGAATAGTGAGAGAACAAGTGTAAAAGACATCAAAATGTAAGTCTCTAGTCTAGACAGGATGTTGTACACTGCAGAAATCCTTGAAATACAGTTAGTTCACATGAAACCAGTGTTTTATACCACCAGAATACACTGAAAAGTAGTATTCAACTGTAAAACAGTTGAAAGACAAGTGTATATAGCTTCTCAAGTTCTGAGAAGATTGTATAAAGTTGTCTCTACATGTGGTGAAGTCCCACAAGTAGAGGAGAAGGCCCATTATAGGAAACAGCTAGAAATCAGTAGTAATTCTGAGCAAATACTAATGAATATCACAGACTTATGAGAGATCAAGTGGAAAAGACATCAAAATATAAGTTTCTAGTCTAGAAAGGATGTTATACACTACAGAAATCCTTGAAATAGAGTTACTTCACCAGAAACAAGTGTTTCAACCCACTAGAATTCACTGAAAAGTAGTATTCAACTGTAAAACAGTTGAAAGACAAGTGTATATAGCTTCGCAAGTTCAGAAAAGAGTGTGTAAAGTTGTTTCTACATGAGGTGAAGTCTCAGAAGTAGAGCAGAAGGCCCATTATAGGACACTACAAGAAATCAGTAGTCATTCAGAGCAAATACTAATGAATATCACAGAATAGTGAGAGAACAAGTGTAAAAGACATCAAAATGTAAGTCTCTAGTCTGGAAAGGATGTTGTACACTGCAGAAATCCTTGGAATAGAGTTAGTTCACATGAAACCAGTGTTTGAAACCACCAGAGTTCACTGAAAAGTAGTATTCAACTGTAAAACAGTTGAAAGACAAGTTTATGTAGCTTCGCAAGTTCAGAGAAGAGTGTATAAAGTTGCTTCTACATGTGGTGAAGTCCCACAAGTAGAAAAGAAGGCTCATTATAGGACACTGCAAGAAAGCAGTAGTAATTCAGAGCAAATACTAATGAATATCACAGACTTATGAGAGAACAAGTGGAAAGCACATCAAAATGTAAGTTTCTAGTGTAGAAAGGATGTTGTACACTGTAGAAATCCTTGAAATAGAGTTAGTTCACATGAATCCAGTGTTTGAAACCACCAGAATTCACTGATAAGTAGTATTCAACTGTAAAACAGTTGAAAGACAAGTATATATAGCTTCGCAAGTTCAGAGAAGAGTGTATAAAGTTGTATCTACATAAGGTGAAGTCTCACAAGTAGAGCAGAAGGCCCATTATAGGACACTACAAGAAATCAGTAGTCATTCAGAGCAAATACTAATGAATATCACAGACTTATGAGAGAACAAGTGGAAAAGACATCAAAATGTAAGTTTCTAGTCTAGAAAGTATGTTATACACTACAGAAATCCTTGAAATAGAGTTACTTCACCAGAAACAAGTGTTTCAACCCACTAGAATTTACTGAAAAGTAGTATTCAACTGTAAAACAGTTGAAAGACAAGTTTATGTAGCTTCTCAAGTTCAGAGAAAAGTGTATAAAATTGCTTCTACATGTGGTGAAGTCCCACAAGTAGAAAAGAAGGCCCATTATAGGAAACCGCTAGAAATCAGTAATCATTCAGAGCAAATACTAATGAATATCACAGAATAGTGAGAGAACAAGTGTAAAAGACATCAAAATGTAAGTCTCTAGTCTAGACAGGATGTTGTACACTGCAGAAATCTTTGAAATAGAGTTAGTTCACTTGAAACCAGTGTTTGAAACCACCAGAGTTCACTGAAAAGTAGTATTCAACTGTAAAACAGTTGAAAGACAAGTTTATGTAGCTTCGCAAGTTCAGAGAAGAGTGTATAAAGTTGCTTCTACATGTGGTGAAGTCCCACAAATATAAAAGAAGGACCATTATAGTAAACAGCTAGAAATCAGTAGTAATTCTGAGCAAATACTAATGAATATCACAGACTTATGAGAGAACAAGTGGAAAAGACATCAAAATGTAAGTTTCTAGTCTAGAAAGGATGTTATACACTACAGAAATCCTTGAAATAGAGTTACTTCACAAGAAACAAGTGTTTCAACCCACTGGAATTCAGTGAAAAGAAGTATTCCAGTGTAAAACAGTTGAAAGACAAGTTTATGTAGCTTCGCAAGTTCAGAGAAGAGTGTATAAAGTTGCTTCTACATGTGGTGAAGTCCCACAAGTAGAAAAGAAGGCTCATTATTGGACACTGCAAGAAAGCAGTAGTAATTCAGAGCAAATACTAATGAATATCACAGACTTATGAGAGAACAAGTGGAAAGCACATCAAAATGTAAGTTTCTAGTGTAGAAAGGATGTTGTACACTGTAGAAATCCTTGAAATCGAGTTAGTTCACCAGAAGCTGAAGAGGTAGTAAGGACCCTCCCTGGATCCCTCCAAAGGAGCACATCCCCAGAAATCTCTGATTTCAGATTGTGGCCCAGAATGGGGAGAGCACATGTTCATGTTGGTTTAGGCTAGTCTGTAGTCATTGGAGCAGCAGTCCCAGGAAATAAACCCCTCTTTGCCCCTCCTTTTGGGGCTTTGGCCAGGTTCTGGGAACAGACGGCCCTGTGCCCCAGCAGGGGAGACCCTTTAGACCTGTAATTATAGGGCTCACAGGGAGATTCATCCCTGTGTCTTTGACTAGGCCCTGTCTCCTGCTCCCCCAGGTTCCTCAGCGTGACAGTGCAGTGGCACACCAGAGCAGGGTGCTTGGTGGGAAGTGCAGGCTATATGGCTCAGGGACTCCTCACTGCCTTGTAGAGCCCCTAGCTGCAAGGTGGTGCAGGGTACTCCCAAGCCCCACCCTTACCTTCCAGGCCTTTTTCCTAATGAGTCCAGCTTGGGCTTCCACTTCCTTGAGCAGCTGGGTTGACATGCCCATATTCTAGATGCAAAAACTGAGTCTCAGAGTAGGGGAGCAAAGGTTCCTACCCCCAGCCCACCTTCCCGTCAACTCCACCCAGCTCAGAGGCATCTCCCCCAGCCTCCACCTGGTTGCCATGGTGGAAGAGGAAGAAGAGGAGATTTATGAAAAGAATCCAAAAATACACAGTAGGATTAAAAATGGTGGTGGAGTAAATGGATGCTGCACAGACATGCTCCCAGGAACAAACTGGTATTACAACTAAAATACAGAAAAACTTCCTGAATAACCAACTGAATCCTCACAGGAGAGAACACTACCCAAGTACCAAAAGTGGAGACTGCATAGTGACTGGTAGGAAGGGCGAGGTGCAAAAGGGCTGGCCAGGCACCCACAGACAGCAACTGAAGTCCCGGAGAGATATCTCAGCTGAGGGGGGTGCCACTGAGAACTCTGAGATCTAATCCCCAAGCTGCCCCCCACCCCAGCAGAGAGCACAAAACTGAGGAAGGTATCCACATAACATCTGGCTGTGAAAAGCAGTGGGTGCTGTCTGCCAGGGAGTAACAGCTGAAAATTCAGGCACCCTCTTAAAGAGCCAACACACAAAATTCCCTTTGGAGACACCCACTTTGTGCTCTGGCAGAGGGAAGGTGAAGTGGACTGGAGCTGTGAGAGCAGAATCCAGGACTGGGGATTCAGGGGATAAAGCTCAGAAAGCAGACACCCCAAGTTTCTTCGTGAGTCATTCCCTCATGCAGCGGAGGACATCTTTCCCACATAAACATTTACCTTGCCTAGGGGTGGGGGTGGGGGAAGGCAGTTGACACACACTATTGGAAAACACCTTGCCCTGAGACCACTTAAGAGATTAAAAATAACAATTAGCCTCCTGGCAGAAGAAACTGCCCCATCCTGTTGAAAAAAACTCTCCCACACTTAAGGACAATTGCCTGGGGGGCAATTCAAGTCAGAATCCTATTAGTCTGTAGGCAGAGATGGTCTCTGGAGGCTTTGAGTCTTTGCTTGATCTAATTAGGCAGAAACAGCCTTTAACACTGTCCCACACTAAGGATTGAGAGGTGTAGAGGATCTACCTAATACATAGTAACAAATCCAAACACAAATCCAAAATGAGGAGACAAAGAAACAACCCCCTAAAGAATTCTCCAGAAGAAGAGGTAAATGAATCAGAGATAAAAAATTTATCTGAAACAGAGATCATAGTAATATGATCTCAACAGTATGAAAAAAGATATAGTAGTTGTGAAAAAAGAACAGTCTGAGATAAAGAATGACATAATGTTGTAGAAGAGAAAAGAAACCCAAGCAATGCTTAGAGAAATGGAGTTACACAGTTTTATTACGCTGACAGTCTCAGAGGAGTTGCCTCCAAAGTCTGAGCAAACCAATATGGAAGCTCTTCTTTTATCCTCTTTGGTTTCTTTGTCCCCCAAATATGGATGGGACTTCTGGTCCTTTTGTGGGCTTTGCAAAAAGCCCCGTGTGGGGGCCTTGAGCCCATATCTAAGGGCCTGGTCTGGAACCAGCACTGATAACCCCCTCTGGGGGTTGTGTATTGTTCATGGTTTATGGCCTCTATAAAATGTGAGCATTTAGGTAACGGGTCTTGCAAGACCAGATTTTGGGGAAAGGGGTAGTGACTTAATTATAGGTTATCAAGAATGTACATTAGGTTACTGGCACAGATTCAGATTTCTAGTATCCCCAAACATAAGGGTTACTTTGGAATTAGCCTTTAGCCTTTGAAATAACACAAATAAAGAACACATTGGAAGGAATACACAGCAGATTAGGGGAAGCTGAGGATTGAATCAGTGAATTAGAAGACAGTTGAAAATGTCACTCAATCAGAGAACCAAAAAGAAAAAAAAACAATTAAAAAACAGGAGGACAGTTTAAGGGAACTGTAGGACAATATGAAATGTAACAATATTAGAATAGCAAGTGTGACAGAAGAGTCAGAAAGGGAGAAAAGCATATAGAGAAGATGTTTGAAGAAATAATGGCAGAAAACTTCCCTAACTTGGTAAAGGAAAAAGTCACACAAGTCCAGGAGGCACAGAGAACCCCAAACAAGAAGAACCTAAACAGGCCCACACCCAGACTCATCATAATTAAAATTCCAAAAATTAAAGATAAGGAGAGAATCTTAAAGGCAGAAAGAGAAAAAAGCAACAACAAACCTGTTATCTATAAAGGAGTTCCCATAAGGCTGACACCAGATTTCTCATCAAAAACTCTACAGACCATAAGGGAATGGCATGAAGTACTCAAGGTAATGGAAAGCAAGGATCTAAGACCAAGATTATTAAATTCAGCAAGGCTTTCATTAAAAATAGACAGTCAAATAATGAGCTTTCCAGACAAAAAGAAAGGCTAAGGAGTACATCACCACCAAGCCAGCATTAAAAGAAATGCTAAAGTGTTTGCTGTAATGAGAAGAAGAAACAGAGAGAGAAACCTAGCCATACAGAATTAAAATGGCAAGAAATAAGTACCTATCAATAACAACCCTAAATGTAAATGGATAAATGCTCCAATAAAAAGGTGTAGGGAAGCTGACTGGATACAAAAACATGACCCAACTATATTCTGTCTACAAGAGGCCCACCTCAAAACAAAAAAAACACACACAGGATGAGAGTGAAGGGATGGAAAAAATTTTTCCATGCAAACAGAAAAGAAAAAAAGCTGGAGTAGCAATAATTATATCTGACAAAATAGACTTTAAAATGAAGACCATCACAAGAGACAACAACGGTAACATTACATAATACTAAAAGGATCAATCCAACAAGAGGATATAACCTTGGTAAACACATATGCACCCAATATAGGAGCATATATCCTCTCTAATAAAATGGTAATATGCAAATTAACCATCACTCCGCTACATAAGCCACGCCCACCAGCCAAGCCACGCCCACCAGCCAATCAGGGCAAGCATGCAAATTAACCCCAAGCCAAGATGGCTACAGCCACAGAGAGAAGGTTTCCCAGGTAACAGAGGAAGCCAAGCTTTCCATAGCCGTTGCAGGCCTAAGCCTCCACTCAAGCACAAAGTTTCAATTATAGAAGGTAAACAAATTCAAACAAATGGCAGCAGAATGGAGCTTGAGAGAGCAGGCCAGGGTTGCCGGCGGCAACAGGGGAAGCAAAGCTTTCTGCACGCCCTGGCCGGGCCCACCCGCTTAAGGCTACAAAGTTTCAATTGTAGAAGGTGAATTAACTGCCACAGAAATGGCTGCCGCCCCAGGCTACAAAGTTTCAATTGTAGAAGGAAAATAAATTCCAGATACCAGGGCCTCCCCTTGGGTTGCCAGGGGGCGTGGCCGGCCTGCAAACCACCACAGGCCCCTCGCTCAGGCCGCCCCATGCCTCAATGGAACCCCCACCCTTATCTGTGACACCCTTCAGGGCAAACCAGCTGGCCCCCACCCGTGCACCAGGCCTCTATCCTATCTAATAAAAGAGTAAGATACAGATTGATCATCACTGCAACACACAATATACTGCCTCCATGTGGTCAAAGATCCTGCCCCCATGTGGACACAAGATGGCCACTACAAGATGGCCAGCAGGAGAGGGCAGTTGTGAGGCACCCGGCCTGCAAGGGAGGGCAGTTGAGAGGGACCAGGCTTGCAAGGGAGGGCAGTTGGAGGTGATCAACCCTGCAGGAGAGGGCAGTTAGGGGTGACCAGGCTGGCAGAGGAGGAAAGTTGGGGGCAAACAGGCTGGCAGGGGAGCAGTTAAGCATCAACCAGGCTGGCAGCGGAGTGGTTAGGGGGTGATCAGGCTGGCAGGCAGAAGCGGTTAGGGGCAATCAGGAAGGCAGGCAGGCAAGCAGTTGGGAGCCAGCAGTCCTGGATTGTGAGAGGGATGTCCGACCGCCCGTTTAGGCCCGATCCTGGTGGGCAGTCGGATCCCTAAACGGGCAGTCGGACATCCCTCTCACAATCCAGGACTGCTGGCTCCCAACTGCTTGCCTGCCTGCTTTCCTGATTGCCCCTAACCGCTTCTGCCTGCCAGCCTGATCACCCCCTAACCACTCCGCTGCCAGCCTGGTTGATGCTTAACTGCTCCCCTGCCAGCCTGTTTGCCCCCAACTTCCCTCCTCTACCAGCCTGGTCACCCCTAACTGCCCTCTCCTGCAGGGTTGATCACCTCCAACTGTCCTCCCTTGCAGGCCTGGTCCCTCACAACTGCCCTCCCTTGCAGGCCGGGTGCCTCCCAACTACCCTCCCCTGCTGGCCATCTTGTAGTGGCCATCTTGTGTCCACATGGGGGCAGGATCTTTGACCACATGGGGGCAGCTATATTGTGTGTTGCAGTGATGATCAATCTGTATATTACTCTTTTATTAGATAGGATAGAGGCCTGGTGCACGGGTGGGGGCCAGCTGGTTTGCCCTGAAGGGTGTCCCGGATCAGGGTGGGGTTCCCTTGGGGCGTGGGGCAGCCTGAGAGAGGGGTCTGTGGTGGTTTGCAGGCCAGCCATGCCCCCTGGCAACCCAAGCAGAGGCCTGGTATCTGGAATTTATTTTCCTTCTACAATTGAAACTTTGTAGCCTGGAGCGGAGCCAAGCCTCCTGCTGCTCACTCTGGGGCGCAGACATTTCTGTGGCAGTTAATTCACCTTCTACAATTGAAACTTTGTAGCCTTAAGTGGGTGAGCCAGGCCAGGGTGTGCGGAAAGCTTTGCTTCCCCTGTTGCCGCCGGCAACCCTGGCCTGCTCTCTCAAGCTCCATTCTGCCGCCATTTGTTTGAATTTGTTTACCTTCTATAATTGAAACTTTGTGCTTGAGTGGAGGCTTAGGCCTGCAACAGCTATGGAAAGCTTGGTTTTCTCTGTTACCTGGGAAACCTTGCTCTCTGTGGCTGTAGCCATTTTAGATGGGGTTAATTTGCATACTCGCCCTGATTGGCTGGTGGGCGTGGCTTTGGCTGGTGGGCATAGCTTATGTAGCGGAGTGATGGTTAATTTGCATATTACCATTTTATTAGAGAGGATATGAAACTTCCAGAGGACTTTAACAGAGAGCAGAGTGATCAACAACAATTCAGTCATATATGGGGACTTTAACATCCCTCTGACTTCACTGGATAGATCTTCCAGACAAAAACTTAACAAGAAAGCAGAAATTCTAAAGGACACACTGGATCAAATGGATTTAATTGACATTAATAGAACATTTTACCCCAAAGCAACAAAATATACATTCTTCTCAAGGGCACATGGATCATTTACAAAGATAGACCACATGTTAGGACACAAAACAAATATCTACAAGTTCAAGAAGATTGAAATTATATCACCCATCTTCTCAGATCTCAATGGAATAAAATTAGAAATCAACTACAGTTAAAATACCCCAAAACATTCAAACATATGGAGGCTAAATAGTATTATTAAACAATGAATGGGTTACCAATGAGATCAAGAGAAAAATAAAAAAACTTCCTGGAAACAAATACAAATGAACACACAACAACCCAAAATATTTGGGACACAGCAAAAGCAGTCCTGAGAGGGAAGTTCATAGCACTACAGGTATACCTCAAAAAACAAACAAACAAAAAAAAAAAACAAGAAAAATCAGCAATAAACTATTCAACACTACAACTTAAAGAACTAGCAAGAGAACAACAAGAATAGCCCAGAGTAAGTAAAAGGAAGGAAATAATAGATTAGAGCAGAGCCGAAACCGGTTTGGCTTGGTGGATAGAGCGTCGATCTGCAGACTGAAAGGTCCCAGGTTCGATTCCGGTCAAGGGCATGTACATTGGTTGCGGGCACATCCCCAGTAGGGGGGTGTGCAGGAGGCAGCTGGTCGATGTTTCTTTCTCATCGATGTTTCTAGCTCTCTATCCCTCTCCCTTTCTCTCTGCAAAAAATCAATAAAATATATTTTAAAAAAAGATTAGAGCAGAAATAAATAAAATAGAGACTAAAAAATATACAAAAAAAAATCAATGAAACCAAGAGCTGGTTCTTTGAAAGGATAAACAAAATTGATAACCATTAGCCAGACTCATCAAGAAACAACCAGAGAGAACACAAATATATAAAATCAGAAACAAAAGTGGAGAAGAAACTACTGATACCATGGAAATACAACGAATTGTAAGAAAATACTATGAAGAACTCTATGCCAACAAGCTGGACAATGTGGATGAAATGGACAAATTCCGAGAAAAAAATACAATCTCCCAAAACTGAATCAGGAAGAATTAAAAAAACCTGAATAGGCCAATAACTACTGATGAAATAGAAGCAATAATCACAAAACTCCAACCAAACAAAAGCCCAGGTCTGGACAGCTTCACAGGGGAGTTTTAGCAAACATTCAAAGAACTATCACCTATACTCCTCAAAATATTTCAGAAAATTCAAGAGGAAAGAACACTTCCAAAATCTTTTTACTAGTCCAGCATTATCCTAATTCCAAAACCAGATAAAAACACTACAAAGAAAGAGAATTATAGGCCAATAACCCTGATGAACATAGATGCTAAAATCCTCAACAAAATATTAGCAAATCGCATCCAGCAGCATATTAAAAAGATCATACACCATGATCAAGTGGCATTTATTCTGGGACAATATTCACAAATCAATAAACATGATACAGCACATAAACAAATTGAAAGACAAAAATCACATGATCATATCAATAGATGCAGAAAAAGCATTCAACAAAATCCAACATCCATTTTTGATAAAAACTCTCAACAAAGTGTGGAGTAGGGGGAGCAAATCTCTACATGATAAAGGCCATATATGTAAAACCTACACTTAACATCATACTCAATGGGCAACAACTAAAACCATTTCCCCTAAGAACAGGGATGCCCACTTTCACCACTCCTGTTCAACATAGAACTGGAAGTGCTATCCATAGCAATCAGACAAGAAGAAGAAATAAAAAGCATCCAAATTGGAAAAGAAATAAAACTGTCATTATTCACAAATGACATGACATTGTACATAGAAAATACCAAAGACTCCATAAAAAAACTACTAGACTCAATAAATGAATTCAGCAATGTAGCGGGATACAAAATTAACACACAGAAATCTATGGCTTTTTTATACACCAGTAAAGAACTCACAGGAAGAGCAACAAAAAAAAGCAATCCCATTTACCATTGCACCCAAAAAAAATAAAAAATTAAGATACCTAGGAATGAACTTAACTAAGGAGGTAAATGACCTGTACTTAGAAAACTATGGGACCTAGAAAAAAGAGATAGAGGAAGACATAAACAAATGGAAGAATATACCATGTTCATGGATTGGTAGAATCAACATCATTAAAATGTCCATACTACCTAAAGCAATCTATAGATTCAATGTAATTCCCATTAAGATACCAATGAAATATTTCACAAACCTAGAACAAACTCTCCAAAAATTCATATGGAATTAAAAAAAAACACCTCGAAGAGCTGCAGCAATCCTGAGAAAGAACAAAGTAGGAGGGATCACAATACCAGATATCAAGTTATATTATAAGTAGAGGCCCGGTGCATGGATTAGTGCACTCATGGGGTCTCTTGGCCTGGCCTGCACCCTCTCATAATCTGGGACCCCTCCAGGGAAGTTTGACTGTGTTTTTGGCCTGATCCCTGCCACCCAGGCCAAGGTACCCGATGGGTGCAAGTGCACCAGGCCTCTAGTATGCATATAAGATCTTTAGTTAATCTCTTCCCACCCTCCCTTCTCCCCACTTCCCTCTGAGATTCATCAGTCTGTTCCATATTTCCATGCCTATGCATTGAGCATCTGCCCCCTGGTGGTCAGTGTGCATCATAGTTACTGGTCAAATGGTCGCTTAGGCTTTTACATATATAGAAGCCACTGTTCTCAAACATATTAATGTTCATTGCATGTAATATTATTATATATTTTTTCTTGAACTATTAATGTTTTTTGTATGTAAATACCTAATTATTTTGTATCAACAATTGGGTAATAGATTTATTTTGTGTATTGTAAAAATATAAAAAGAAAATCCAATTAAAAATATACACACCAGTTGGTTCCTCCTTCCTCACTCACTCTCTCCAGCTTCAAAGCCTCCTTTTGTACAGGTAGACGAGGGGCCTCTTCCTGGCCCAGCAGCAGGAGCAAAGGAGGTCAAGGAGGCAGAGGGTTCAGGTAGTGGGTTCTGGGACCCCAACTTCACCCCGAAGATTTTCTTTTCTTTTTTTTTATTAGCTATTTTTATTTTTTTTTCCTTGATGATTTTTTTTAAAAATTTCTTTATTGATTAAGGTATCACATATTTGTCCTCATCCCCCCATTTTCATCCCAAACCCCTCCCCACACATGCCCCCACCTCCCTGTTGTCCATGACCACTGGTTAGGCTTATATGCATGCATACAAGTCCTTTGGTTGATCTCTCACCCTTTTCCCCACCCTCCCCTACCTTCCCTCTGAGGTTTGACAGTCTGATCGATGCTTCCGTCTCTGGGTCTGTTTTTGTTCATCAGTTTATGTTGTTCATTATTTCCCCTAGATGAGTGAGGTCATGTGATACAAGAAATACACTTATAAGAACCGAAAATGAGACAAGCAATAATGGTTATGCTGAAAGGCAAATGAATCAATCTGTAGTGAGTTTCTTTCTGGGCCAACTGTTCTTTTGAGTCCCAATTTCAATGTCAAACAGTTCCTTATGTGTACATATCAGCAATTATATTTCAGTTCTGGATGGTGGGCAAATGGTGGTAATGCAGGTCCGACCCTCTCTGGTTTGGTCCTGGGCAACCTGCAGCGATGCACAGCTGCTGACTGCTAGTATGGCAAGGCGTCATCACCATCTTCCATCTCTGTACTGTTTCTCTTCTGTCTTCATGGCTGGAGCACTCCTGTCAATTCCTCTCTGTTGCAGGAATCCACATGGTCTTGAAGTTGTTTTCTGAAAATATACAAACATATTCTCGACCAAAAGTTAATAAAGGAATCTTTTCTATAAATTTGACTTGAGATCGTTTTTCATTTTTTGCCCAAATGATTTTCCTTTGGCTTGTTTTGACACCATGTGTGTTTTTCATGGGTGTCTTGTGCTGCCGAGCGGTGCATCTTTGGAGGTGGAAGTCCCAGGGTCCGTGGGTCTGTAGCTGGGGTAGCAGGATATTGGCTGGAGTGGCTGCTGGGTCACGGGGCAGTTCCAAGGCCTGTCTTGGTGGTGGTGTTGATGAGTTCCTAAAAAAGGCCATTCTCCCCTTCAAGATGGCTTAGGCTCCGTGCTGGAGTCCAGCAGTTCGGGGAGTGCCTTCAGCAGTGGTAGCCCCTCCTTGTCAAGGAGAACCTGTCTGCCAGCCCCTGCTGCTCCTGCGAGATTTAACTTTCCCTCACTCACTCACACACTCCCCACGCACAACCACACACTCTCCTTTCATACCCTCACTCACTCACTTCCTCTGCCTCACCTCTGTCCTGCCAGCTGCCATCTTTCCTCCTTCTATCCAATATTCCAGAAGATTTTCTAGACCTGGAATCCATCACACTTCTGAGAAGGCTAACCCCTATTTTGTAAAACTACTGTTTGGAATTCTCTGCTGTTGTTTTAGATGGACTCTTATTCTAAAAAAATAACGTTGCTTTCTAGCCTGCTTTAGCCTGCTTGAATAATGAGGAAGATAAACTTAGCTGTCTGACCTTGTAGACCAGAGACTAGATATGCCCATAATTTCAATACCATGCCAGGTGCATTTTTTAATTGGATGGAACTGTGTTGTTTTTAAGGCCCGCAGCGAGATAACCACTAAGTGCATGTAGGGCTGGCTCTCTAATAAAAAGGGAAGTTCTGCTTGTAGCCTTGCTTAGAATTTGAGTTAATTTTCTCTAAGCCCACCGCAGTGAATAAAGTGTGACTCCAAACTCTCCGGCATTGCTTGATTATTCCGGTTCTCTGTAACATTATTTGGTGCATTGCCCGGAAAAACCAACCCATGCTTGGCTTTTTAGCCTCTGGTGAATGGACCAGGTTTGGGGCCCGGAGGCATTGGACAGGCCTCCGGGAGGTGCCACTCTGCTGAATTAGCAGAATTAAACCAGGGGACTCTGGGCGCTCCCGGACCTCAGCCCAGGACCCGGCCAGCATATGGAGAGAGCGGACAGACACTTCTGGACCTGTTGACAGAATCAGTAAGGTAGGGGCCCGGTCAGTACAGCCCACACCAAGTTAGTGGAAGGGGAAGCTTGATCACCTCCCCAGAAGCCATACGGCTTCCTCGGGCAAATTAATCAGGAATCAGGAATTGGGTGGATTGTTGTTTAAACTCTGAGTGAATGTCTGGTGAAAGTGTGTGAGTGTGGAGGGAGAGGGCCTGCCCTCTCCTCTCCTTTGTGTGGCTCCACGACTTCAGTTACGGAGTCCGAGTGGGCCCCAAACTGCGGTTCTGGGATTCGTCATATGGCATAACAGCGACTCACCCCCAAGTGGAGGTGACCAGGCCCGTGATTTATACAGGTGCACCTTAGCTAAGATGAATCTAAGCTCCCACGGGCCGCAGCCAGGCGGGCATCTGAGTGAGGATCTGTAAAAACAGGTCACCCCCTCCCTTGTCTGTCTCTAGCCACCTATCATCATGGGGTCGGGACAGAGTAAATCTACTGTTCTCAATTGCATGTTGAAAAAATTTTAAAAAGGGATTTGATGGAGATTATGGAATTAAAATGAATTCTGAATCACTGAGGAAATTCTGTGAAGTAGAATGGCCAGCCTTCAGGGTTGGCTGGCCCTCGGAAGGCTCTTTAGATGAAGGGCGGTCTGGAATCTAGTCACAGGAGATCCTGGACATCCAGATCAGTTTCCCTACATAGACAGCTGGTTAGAAATTGCTCAAACCTTGCCGCCTTGGGTCCAGTTCTGCGTGTGTAAGAAGGGACAGAGTAAGGTTTTAGTAGCAGGAGTGAAGAGGCAGGCAGGGCAGGAGCAGGCTAAGGAGAGGCAGGCAGGGCAGGAGCAGACTAAGGAAAAGCAGGCAGGAAAGGAGAAGCAGGTCCCTCAGAAGGAAGCTCAACCCTCTATTCTATAGGACCCCCCCCTCCTCCCGAGGAAGTCCCATCAGTTTTACCACCTCCATATGAGCCACAGGCAGCACCAATTGACCCCCCCCCCCCGGCCCCCAGCTAGCCTGTAAGGTCTGGAAAGTCTGGAAACACCGCCTCCCTCCATCTCCCCTCCACTAGGCTCTCCAAAGCAGTTTGGGCGGTGCTTGCATTTAGGCGATCAAGGGCCCAAACAACAGCTGGAACATCAGATGCCTCTCAGGGAGATTCGGGGTGCCCAAGTGCTTGGTAAAGATGGGACCTTACAGGAAGGAAGGCCGGTCTATTATTATCAGCCCTTTACCACAAGTTACATTCTGAACTGGAAGCAACACACCCCAGCTTATTCTGAAAAACCTCAGGCCATGGTTCTCCTAGAAATGATCTTCCAGACCCAGAAGCCCACCTGGGTGGACTGCAAACAGCTCCTTTTTGAATTCTTTAATACTGAGGAGTGCACGAGAGTAATGACAGAGGCTCGGAAGTGGCACCAGACCCAGGCCCCAGCAGGAATATTAGATACAGACAGATGGGCAAGGGGGGCCTTCCCAGATGAGGAACCTAATTGGCCCCCAAACTCAGAAGATGGAAAGACCAGGCTAGAAAGATATCGGCTGGCTTTCCTCCAGGGGGTCAGGGCATGAGCCAAGAAGCCCACCAACGTGGCTAAAATCTCTGAGGTTTTCCAGAAGCCCGATGAAAGTTCAGCAGCTTTCTATAAGAGACTATGAGGCATACCGGATCTACACTCTGTTTAACCCTGAGGCCCCGGACACTCAAACCATGGTAAATGCTGCTTTTGTAGGCCAAGCCCAGCCTGATATCAGGAGAAAAGTACAGAAGCTGAAAGGGTTTGCAGGAAAAAATGCTAGTGAACTGCTAGAGATAGCCAACAAGGTTTTCATCAACTGAGACAAGGCAGCAAAAAAGGAGGAAGAAAAGAGAATACAAAGAAGGTCCAATGTGATAGCAGCGGCTTTCAGAGGTTCGGGCCCCCAGACAGCTCAAAAAGGGAAGCAAGAAGACAGATCAGGAGGGAAAGGAAGAGCAAGCCTGAGACGGGACCAGTGTGCCTATTGTAAGGCAACAGGGCACTGGAAGAATGAATGTCCCAAACAGCAGAGCAAGAAAATAGGGTCCCCTTTTCCACCCATTCACTATCAATCAGAACCACCTGAAGCAGACCTTATTGGGTTGGCAGCAGCTGACTCTGACTAGGATAGACCGGGCTCTTTTCAGCTGGGCCCCCACGAGCCCATGGTCAGAATGAAAATTGGTGGCCAGACTGTGGACTTTATGGTTGATATGGGAGCGGAGCACTCAGTAGTCACACAGAAAGTAGCACCTCTCTCAGGAAAGGAAGTCAACATTATTGGAGCTACTGGGGACCAGACCCGATGACCATTCTTCCGGCCTTGCCCATGCCAACTTGGCGGCCACTGAGTAATTCATGAATTCCTATACTTGCCAGACTGTCCAGTACCTCTGATGGGTAGAGACCTTTTAGCCAAAATGGGGGCATAAATCACTTTTGCTCCAAATGGCTCAGCACAGCTTCGCCTAAGTGAGGAGACTTCTCCAATGATCCTGTCTTTAGCAGTGCCCCTGGGAGGAAGAATGGAGACTTTATGCCCCTCAGTCAAAGGCCTCACCTTTAGAGCCTGAATTAGAGGAAGAATTCCCACTGGTCTGGGCAGAAGGAAATACCCCTGGCCTGGCCAAAGACCATGCCCCGATACTAATTGACTTAAATCCTAGGGCACAGCCTGTCAAAATCAGCCAATATTCAATTCCATGGGAGGCACGCCTAGGAATTCAGGTCCACTTGGACTGGTTACTTCAGTGGGGACTCCTTAAAAGATGCCAGTCACCATAGAATACTCCCCTCTTGCCTGTCAAAAAGTCTGGGACTAATGACTACCGCAGGAACAGGATTTATGGGCTGTTAATGAGGTTGTTCAAAGAAGCAGATAAGCTCCTAAAGAATCTGGACTTAGTATTGTTCACAGATGGCAGTAGCTTCTTAGATGAAGGAAAAAGTTGAGAGCCTGGTATGCAGTGGTATCAGACTTTGAGACAATTGAAGCACAGGCCTTGCCTGAAGGATAGTCAGTGCAGAGGGGAGAACTTTGGGCCCTTGTCAGAGTCTTAGAACTCAGTAAGGATAAGCGTGCCAACATCTACACTGATTCACGCTATGCTTTCGCTACCCTGCATATTCATGGGGCTATATACAAGGAAAGGGGGCTTCTGATGGGTGGAGGAAAAGGAATCAAAAATCAAAATGAGATTTTAAAGTTACTAGAAGCAGTTTGGGAGCCTAAAGAAATAGCTGTCATTCATTGCAAACGTCACCAGAAAGGGAAAGACTCAAGTGTCAGAAGGAAACCAGCATGCTGACGCCACAGCAAAGCAGGCTGCCAAAGAACCAGCAGCACCGGCACGGATCATGTTGGCCCCCGAGTTACCTGAACCTCCAAAGTACACACCGCAGGAGGAGGAATGGGCTCAGCAAGAAGGTGGCAAAAGCACAAAAGAAGGTTGGTGGATACTCCCAGATCATAGGGTCTATGTCCCAGAACAGTTAGCCCATAAGGTAGGCATGAAATTACTCATTTAGGAAAGACTGCTCTAGAAGCTTTGTTAGGCAGATACTACCTAATTGCCCGTCTTCCCTCCTTGTGTGCCTCAGTTTCTCAGCGTTGCCTCCTCTTTGCACAGAACAATGCCAAACAGGGTTCTATGGGACCGATAGGAGTTCAGCGCTGCGGGCAAACTCCCTTTGAGGACTTAGAAGCAGACTTTACAGAAGTAGGGCCTAGCAGAGGAAATAAATACCTACTAGTCTTTGTTTGCACTTTTTCAGGCTGGGTCAAGGCATATCCTACTCGCACAGAAAAGGCGAGGGAAGTCATTAAGGCATTGCTGAAGGATATAATTCCACGGTATGGAATGCCTTTGACCATAGGGTCCGATAATGGCCCAGCCTTTGTAGCAGAGATAGTATAACAGGTAGCTAAGGCTTTATGAATTAGATGGGACCTACATACAGCTTACAGGCCTCAGAGTTCAGGAAAAGTAGAGAAAAGTACTAAGCGTACTGCTTCTTGCTCCACCCACTAATCATGAACCGGACTCTAAAGCAGGCTATGGCTAAGCTATGCCAAGACAACCTTATCCTGGACAGATATCTTGCCTCTTGTACTCCTGTAGGTACAAGGTTTCTCTCCCTTTGAAATTCTATATGGTAGACACCCTCCCTTAATTCGGCCAAAGGGAGATTTGGGGGAAACAGGAAACTTAGAAATCCAGAAGCAACTACAAGGACTTGGAAAAACTGTCTTTGAGGTCCACAGATGGGTTATTGACTGACTACCTATCTCTCTAGGAACAGCTGTACATCCTTATAAACCTGGAGACCAGGTTTGGGTAAAAGACTGGAAAAAAGAGCCCCTTAAGCCAATTTGGAAGGGACCATATCCAGTCATACTAACCACTCCCACAGCTCTCAAGGTTGCAGGACTGAACAACTGGATTCACCACTCTTGGGTGAAAGCAGCCCACCAGCCGAGTGATGCCCAGCCTGAGTGGAAGGTAACCTCTGACCAGAAACACCCCCTGCAGATCACCCTCAAGAAGACAATGGACCTGACTGATCAACCTGCTCCAAGGAATTCAGAAATGCCCTGATGAATTCTTCCTTACACTAATCTTTCTTTCTCATCTTCTCTTAAATGCAAAATGCTCTGTTATTTCTGGATAATCATTGTTTTTATATTTCTAATAATTCTCATTTTGTCTTTTTATGAGTGCTGTCTTTTTATGAGGCTAGTTCCAGGAGGAGAACTCTTGTGCCCATGCTGGGACACAGAAGCACTGCTTCCTACACAGCAAAGAAACAAGATGAAGCTGAGGCTAATTATTTTACTGTTACTGAACTCTTTTAATCTCAACCACATTCAGGTCTACACTCTGCCTCTTGAGAGCTTCCTGAGTCCTCACTATCTCTACCAAACACTTAATCTCACCCTCTCCCTCTTAAAAGAGCAGTCCAGGTAATTCCTCTCCTTATAACACTTGTCATTTCAACAGGGGTTAGTACTGGAATAGGGGGACTGGCAACTTTCCTCTCCTACTATCAGAGCCTATCCAAAGACCTTGCTGACAGTTTAGAAGAAATAGCTCAAAGTATTGTCGCAGTACAGGATCAGATTGACTCACTGGCAGCTGTTAGTCTCCAGAATCAAAGAGGACTAGACCTTCTCACAGCAGAGAAAGGGGGGCTGTGCCTGTTCCTTGAGAAGAGTGCTGTTTTTATGCTAACCAATCTGGTATTGTAAGAGATGGGGCCAAGAAACTAGCTGATCCAGCTTCAAAAATAAGACAGGAGTTATCCCAGAGCTGGGCTACATGGGAGGTGGGGGCGGGGGGGGGGGGGTAAGGTTCCTTCCATTGACATGTTAATGCTACTTATAGCCATAACCCTAGGACCATGTCTTCTAAATCTGGTAACTCGCGTTATCTCATCCTGTCTAGATGCCTTTAACATTCAAATGGTCCTACAAGCCAGAAGAATTCCCTACAAACCTCTCCAAGAGGAAGAAACGGGATGTTAACCCCTTGGATGTCGCCCCTTTTCAGCAGGAAGTAGTAAAAGATTTTCGTCACCCCTGTTCACCGTAACATCCCATGGTATTATAATAATGTAACCCCTCTAATGTATGAAATAATTATTGTGTGAAATATTTGCTGTATGGAAACCCCCAATACTCTGTAACTTCCAAAATTAATGAACACTCCACTATCTTGATGTAAAAGCTCTGAGCTCTTAAAGTGTAAACGCCCTGATTCCAGCATAAGGCACACCATCTGGCCCACACCGATAAGGACACTGAAGTTGTTTACTTCGGTCTGTATAACCCTGAGACCATCTTCAGTTGAAGTTTCCTGCCCGATAAGAGGAGGACTCCACGTCGCTCTGAGAGACAAGCCCCTGATTGCTCTGCTGTGTGAGCCTGAACCAACTGTGACCACCGGCCTGTCTCTGTTTTTGTTGTCTGTCCTTCAGTGTGCATCGCCGGGTGGCCTTTGCTGGAGCCTAGGACCCACTAGGAATAGGTAAATAAACCCTGTGTGATTGCATACTCATTCTGTCTTGTGTGTCATGTGTTCCGGTTTGGCTCAGCTGTCTAGACATTGAAGTACCAGGGGATAGGCCGTTATTGCTGACTCCTGGTCACCTGCGTTTGTCCCACTAAGCTAGACAGATAATCAATTAATTGGGGCATAATTGGGACACGTGGTTATTGTACCACAAGGCTGAAAAGCTTGTGGGACAAGGTGGAGGGGAATGAGAAGGCTAACCCCTATTTTGTAAAACTACTGTTTGGAATTCTCTGCTGTTGTTTTAGATGGGCTCTTATTCTAAAAAAATAACTTTGCTTTCTAGCCTGCTTTAGCCTGCTTGAATAATGAGGAAGATAAACTTAGCTGTCTGACCTTGTAGGCCAGAGACTAGATATGCCCATAATTTCAATACCATGCCAGGTGCATTTTTAATTGGATAGAACTGTGTTGTTTTCAAGGCCCGCAGCGAGATAACCACTAAGTGCATGTAGGGCTGGCTCTCTAATAAAAAGGGAAGTTCTGCTTGTAGCCTTGCTTAGAATTTGAGTTAATTTTCTCTAAGCCCACCTCAGTGCATAAAGTGTGACTCCAAACTCTCCGGCATTGTTTGATTATTCCGGTTCTCTGTAACACTTCCACAGTTCCTAGACCAGGCAGGCTGTTTCCTCCCTCCCTTCCTTTGTACATGCAGTTCCCTCCACCTTGAATGCCCTTCCTCATCCTTCATGTCCCAGCTTGGCTTCAATTTTACTGGAGATCCTTCCTTGAGTCCCTCGGGACTCCCCCTGTATCCTGCACCCACCTCAGTCACAGCTGTTTTCTGGATGACACTCTTATGGGTTGTTGAGGTCTTGGGGATGCTAGCTTTGCCTTTGTGCCCCAGCCCCTGGCACAGACAGGTAAATATGGAAGGAAGGAAAGGAGGGAGGGAGGAAAGGGAGCAAAGAAACACCTCTCATAGGATTGGAGCAGATCAGAACTGTGAGCACTTGACACAGGGCTGGACATGGAGCAAAGCCCACTCCCTTTCTGTCCCCTCCATTTGGCCTGGGCTCCAGCACCTTCTGCCTCACCTGATTTGGAGCCAGCTCAGGGGACATCTCTATACCCACAGGCCTGGGTCTGTTGCCCATTTGGATACAAGGTAATGACACCAGGAGGCAGACAGGCATTTGACTTCATAAGGAGCTGGTGTGTTATGGAGGTAAGCCTCCATTCTTGGAAATCTTGAAATCTCCTGAAATCCTGGACTGAGCAAACTTGCAAGGGCCTGAGGGATGACCTTGAGCAGGGGGTTTCAAACTGAATACTTTCTGTAAACAAAGCCTTACCTGAGGCCATTACATAACACAGATGGAAACTAAGCTGCTTGGGGTAAAGTGGTGGGTCTTAAAGGCTACTGGGAGAGGGGACTAAAGTCCTCTTTCCCCTGGGTCCTGGGGAGGGGAGGCGGGGGGTGTTGGGGTTGGTCCTGGTGATGGGATGGGGCAGCCAGAAGAGAGGGAGAGCCCTGGGGAGAGTCCAGTGGCTGACATTTACTAACTGGTACAGAAGGGCTTCAGTATTTTCAGAACTGCGTGTTCATGCCTGTGTGGCTGGGCCAATGAACTCATCTTTCACAGCAAGAAGTGTGTATACACAAAAATGAAAATATGTCCTTGGAGAAAATCATAATGACTTCAACCTTTAATGTTCTCACAATTTCTTTTTTTATTCTTGAAGGGAAAATTTAGGGGAAGTGTCTGTTATCTCGAGGAAATATTTATATGAATTCAGCAATTTCATCAACTCTTTCTTTTTCTTTTGTGAAATTCAAGTAAAATTAAAATCGAATCTGAAATGTGATTGTTATGGTTTTATAAAAGTATCTCTACCCATCTGTTTATTACCCATGTTTCTCTTGTTGGTGGGACTGGGGTTGTGTTTTTACTTCCATCTTTGGGATGTTTGACTGAATTCTTTATAATGAACAGATGCCAGTTTTTATTTTAGTGTGATTTTTTAATTAAAAGTAAATACAGGAAGAATACATAGAAATGACCTATTCATTCAACAAATATTTATTGAACAACTTGATGCCAGGTTGCCATGTTTACTAAAAACTGTAGGTTTTTGGTTACCACACCTTGTAAATCTTTTCTCCTAGTTGTTTCTGCAATTATCATATGCTGCCACTAGACACAGCAGTATTTTGGGAGGTGTTTTTTTTTTCTTTTTTCTTTTTTTCTTTTTTTTTGCCCAGGTTTCAGACAAGACTTGGGATTCCAGATTTGTAAGTTCTCATTGACAACTTTTTTGTTTTGTTGTTAATTATGTCTATTGTATATACGTTTTAAATCCCACAAGATAATATTTAAAACTGTAAATATTTATTTAGTTTTATCTACCTTTTACTCTGGCACTCTATTCTTACTTTATTGACTCCCTTCATCTGGGATTGTTTTCCCTCTGCCTGATGTACTTTTAATGTTTATTTTGAGTGTGAGTGAGCTGGTGAGAAACCCTGACACCGCTTAGTGATCCAAGAACATCTTTATTTACTGTTCCCTTCTGAAGGGTCTTCTAAGCGTACTGCTTCTTGCTCCATTTAACATAACTGTGTCTTTTCTGCTGGCCACTTTTAAAATCTTCTCTTTAACTTCATTTTTCACCAGTTTTGCAGAAAGTGGTCAAGGGTTCTTAGAGCTCCTTGAGTCTGTGGCTTGATGTCTTTTGGAAACACTCAGCCATGATTTCTTCAAGAATCACTTTTGAGCATGCCTGGGCTGGTGCTGTGGACAATCTATCTGGATGGTCACTCTCCCCTGGTCCCTGGAGATGCTTGGGCTGCCCTCCCTGGATGTGCCTGAGTGTCCCCCGTCATAGGAACTGTGCACAGTGACACCCACTAAATGGGCGGTGACACATGGGTACTCTGCTTACTGACCCCACCCCGCCCCCACTGTGGTCACAGCATCTTCCTGCTCTGCGGGGTCTCTGGACACAGGCCTGCGGGTCATCCTCCTGGGTCAAGTCCCAGGACCCTGAAGCATAGAGGCCTCAGTCACTCTTCCCTGCCCTCACAGGACATCAGTAGGAGACAATTCTGTCCATGTGGGAAGCCACCACATGCCAACACTGTCATGAGTGTGCACCAAGGAACATGGGAGGCTGATGGACCTTGAGCGTTGGCAGGGCTGATGCTAGGCACTGATTGTTCATGTGGAGGTAGCAGTGGTTTGAAGCAATTTCCTGACCTGATAGCCTCCAAGTAAATGTTTACTGGATCTTGCTGATCTTTACTGACCTTTGAGACTGTCTGCTACCTGTTTGCCGTGTTTTTCTGAGGGCAAGATGTGTATCTGAAACTGAATAAAAGCGGACTAGGCCAGGACTCAGGGTGCTCTTCAAGAGACTCTACCTGGCCCTCACCTCTTAATAATTCATATTTTTTGTCTAGCATTTTCATTTGTGCGTCAGATCCTCCTGCAGATCCTGAACCTCGCTGTGCAGGTTACAGCATGTCCACCCCTCCTGGTTCTGCCCACCTCCCTACCCCTGTCCTGGACCCGACTAGCACCTTGACCAGAGAGGTGAGATGCTGATTTTCCCTTCCAGGGTAGAGCCAGGTGAGATCCAGCCTGTTGAAGCTGTGGGTCTGAAGGAATGATGGCGCCAACTTGATGAAAGTCCTGTGAATCTGGGCGTTGCAGGCTGTTTTGGAAAATCTAGGAATGAAATCACCACAGAAGAGTGCTTAGTGCTGAGATGCTGGGCATGGTCCCCTTGGGGGCAGTTTCTGTACCCCGAGGAGCAGGGTGCCTGAGCCCACAGCTCCAGGAGACATGGCCACAGTGGGACCCACTTCTAGTCATGTGCTTTGGAGCCAGACACCCCTGGTTTCCAAGGGAGACTTGGTCATCCACTAGCCAAGCCAGTTGCACAGGTTGTAACCTAGGTCTCAGTGAGCTCATCTGTAAAATGGGCATAAATATACTATACTAGAGGCCTGGTGCACATGCACGTGTGGCGGGGGGTTGTCCCTCAGCCCATTCTGAACCCTCTCCAATCTGGGAACCCTTGAGGGATGTCCAACTGCTGGTTGGACATCCCTCTCACAATCCAGGACTGCTGGCTCCAAACCACTCACCTGCCTCTGCCTGATTGCCCCTAACCACTCCCCTGCCAGCCTGATTGACGAGTAACTGCTCCCCGGCCAGGCCAATTGCCCCTAACTGTCCTCCCCTGCAGGCCTGGTCCCCCCCAACTGCCCTCCTCTGATGGCCTGGTCACCCCTAACTGCCCTCCCTGCTGGCCTGATCTCCCACAACTGCCCTCTCCTGCAGGCCTAGGTCCCTCCCAACTGCCCTCCTTTGCTGGCCTGGTCTGCCCCAACTGCCCTCCTCTGCCAGCCTGGTCACTCCCAACTGCCCTCCTTTGCTGGCCTGGTCACCCCTAACTGCCCACAACTGCCCTCCCCTGCATGCCATCTTGTGTCCACATGGGTGCAGCCATCTTGTGTCTTGGAGTGACAGTCAATTTGCATATTAGTCTTTTATTAGATAGGATTTGATGCCCCTGTGAGGATTCCATGAGACAATGGCTGGAAAGGGTACCTGACACTTAGTAACCATTCATTACATGGGAGCTGCTATGGCCATGCCCTGCCCCCTCTGTATGCCCTGCTCCAATGCCACCCATTCCGGGAAGTCCTCCCAGGCTCTCCTCCTGTTTCCCATTCTTTCCACCTGCCCTTCATCCAGCCTCAGGTCTAAGGTGGTAAAAAAGAATGATAAGATCCACTGTCAGTTGTTGTGTGACTCTTGGCAAGTCCCTCTCGCTCTGTGGGCTCCAGTTTCTTGGTTGTACATGAGGTGGGGCCGTGATGGCCATTTTTACCCCTGTGCCGAACCAGTCTGGGGTCCTGTGACCCTCATGCACTCCTAGTCCATCTTTGTCTGGGGAGGGGTCCTACACTTGAGAACCAAAGTTCCATTCTCCCACGGACAAGAGGGTCTTCAGGTTGGGGTTCCTGTGGGGCAGGAGGAGGCGGGAGGCAGGTGGCATAAGTGCTGAGACATCCGGTGGGCCAGGTTTGGCTTCCAAGGTCCTTCCAGCCCTGAGATTCGGTTTCTAAGACTAAGGTGGGCTGCCTATCTGCCCCCCTCCACTTCCCCAGTGGGGAAGCCAGGATATAGAAAAATAGAGCTACAGCAAGGTCCATGCCCCAGGAGAGACACCCTCAGTGACAGTGACGGGGAGGCCTCCCTTCTCAGAGCTCAGTGGTGCCCTTTTCTCCAGCCACCTCCATTAGCACCTGAAGCTCATGCTCACAGTCCACCTGAATGGGTGCTACGAACTGAGGGAATCTTGGCTCCACCCACTGGGCATTGGCCTATCCCAGTGGAAGCCAGTCTCTGGGAATCCCATACCTTACTCTTTTTGGTGGAGGTTCTCTAGACCCAGGAGCCTGCCATAGACTTTAGGTGCACAGGACCAGTCAGCAAAAAGGCACAGCGTGCGTAGGGAGCCTTGTCTATCTTTCTCAGGAGTCCCAGCCAACTCCAGGCACTCCTCAGAGACCCGGCTCTCTCTTTAGCAGGGAACAAAAAGCACTCACATGCCCCTGCTTTTGAGTGTTCTTATTCAGTGGACCATCACCGACTTCATGTTACTGGATCCCACTCCCCTGTTGTCTCTTGATAAAGTCCAGGCCCTCAGTCCAACCCTTTGGTTCTTCGTATGCATCTCAGTGTGGCCTGTGCTAAGCCTCCCAATGGGAACTCTGACCCTGAGAACTGTCTCCATGGTGGACACAAGGCAGAGCAGATGGCTGTGCTCTCCTTCACCTGATTGACGTGGTGTTTTGTGTGCTTTCTGTCTGTTTCCAAGGCAGAGACAACAGGTTAAGCCACAGTAGGGCCAATGTAGTTTCCCACTGGAATGGGAGAAGAAGAAATTTTACCTTCCCATCCTTCGCTCCACTTCAAATAACACAATAGCTAGAAGAACTAGGGAATATAGGATGACAGGGAACAGGAAATGGCCACAGGAGTTCTCTGGGACAATTCACTGAGTGGCCAGATTATTATGCGTTTAGAGATCATAATAATCTGGCCACTCAGTGTATAATTGCACTATAGAATGAATAGTGCTTAGCAAGGAAAAACATAAAGGCCATATGAGATAGGCAGAATCTTAGACAGTTAGAAAGTCAGATCTTTGGACAGATCTGGCAAATTTAGCAGACCAGATTGGCAAAGTGTCTTGTCCTTCTCTGCTGGGTGGACCATCTGAAACTCTCGGAGAGACAGGAAGGAAAAGAGAACTCAGGTGCTAACAGGGAGCTGTAGGGGAGAGGAAGGGGTCAGGGCCGAGCCACAGAGGCCTTTTCTGGTTTGTTTACATACCTGGGATGGTGGTGAGATGCCTCCTCGCCCTCATATCCTCTCTGGCTAGGACTGGTGTTTCTGTTCTCATGTCAAGTTCTTGGAGAGCAGGCAATCCAAGCAATAATAAAATAATCTATATTAATAAAAGAATAATATGCTAATTAGACCAGGAGACCTTCTGTACATCCTTCCAGACAAAGCTGGGGGCTTGGCCGGCCTGTAAACCACCCCCAAATGGCCCTCAGCCCCTCGCCCAGGATGGCCATGACCACCCCAGTGGGGACCATTCAGGCTGCCCCCACCCCTAGTAGAGATCCCCCCCATTATGTGGGCATGGCTGGCATGCAAACTGCCCCAGGCCCCTTGCCCAGGCTGGCCCTGACCCCCAAGGGGACCCCTACCCTGATCTGGGCCCCCCTTCAGGGCAAACCAGCCAGCCCCCAGCTGTGCACCAGGCCTCTATATATACTAATAAAAGGGTAATATGCTAATTAGACCAGACATCCTCTGGACAAAGCCATGGTGGCAGGACCAAGGCAGAGGCCAGTACGGGAGAGCAGTTAGGGGGAACAGGCCAGCAGTGGAGAGCAGTTAGGGGGATCAGGCCAGCAGTCAGGCAAACGGATAGGAGCCAGTGGTCCCAGATTGAGGGACCCCTGTGGGATCAGGCCTAAACTGGAAGTCGGACATCCCCCAAGGGGTCCTGTATTAGAGAGGGTGTAGGCTGTTCTGAGGGACACTCCCCTCCTGTGCACAAATTTCATGCATCGAGCCTCTAGTAATGATTACAAAGAGAAAAAAAAAGACTGATGGCAATATTAAAGAGCTCCTACTGTTCAACTTTGAGGAATTTAAATACCAAAACCACCTGGTTAGAATAGATTTATATATATATATATACTAGAGGCCCGGTGCACGAAATTCGTGCACGGGGGCAGAGGGAAGTGTGTCCCTCATCCTGGCCTGCACCCTTTCCAATCTGGGACCGCTCATGGGATAACCAGCAGTTGGACATCCCTCTCACAATTCAGAACTGCTGGCTCCTAACTGCTCACCTGCCTGCCTGATTGCCCCTAACTGCTTCTGCCTACCAGCTTGATTGTCCCTAACTGCTCCCCTGCTGACTTGATTGCCCCTAACTACCTCTGCCTCGGCCCACACCTGGTACCCAGGATTCCCTCCTCCAGCTGACCACAGGCACCCAGGATCCGGGCTTCCCTCCCTCTGGTCAGCCATAGGCGCCCAGGCTGGCTGCAGCCTTAGGGGATGGTGGACAGGGGGCTTCGCCTGTGCTGCAGCTGCAAGTGCTGGAGCCCAGGACTGCAGGGTGGGCGGCTTCTCTGTCTCCCAGGCCACAGCCAGCCACAGGTGCTGGTGCCCAGGACTGCAGGGTGGGCGGATTCTCCATCTACCATGCTGTAGCCAGCTGCAGGTGCTGGCATCTGGACCACAGGGTGAGCGGCTTCTCTGTCTCCCAGGCCACAGCCAGCCACAGTTACTGGTGCCCAGGTCCGCAGGGTGGGTGGCTTCTCTGTCTCCCAGGCCACAGCCAGCCACAGGTACTGGTGCCCAGGACCGCAGGGTGGGCGGCTTCTCCATCTCCCGGGCTGCAGCCAGATGCAGGTACTGGGGCCCGGTTTCTCCATCTCCCGCAGGACGTGGGGCGGGTGGACATGGGGTGGGCAGCTTCTCCAGCTGGCTGTAGCCTGGGATCATAGGGCAAGCGGCTTCTTCATCTCCCAGATCGCATCCACCCTCAGGTACTGGCACCCGGTTTCTTGTCTCCCCCAGGACGTGGGGAGGGCAGCTTCTCCAGCTGGCTGCAGCTTGGGATCACGGGGCAGGCGGCTTCTTCATCTCCCAGGTTGCAGCCAGCCTCAGGCGCTGAGGCCCGGTTTCTAATTCTCCCCCAGGAGGTGGGGCAGGCGGACCTGAGGTTTCTGCTGCTGGCTGCAGCCTGGGATCACAGGGCAGGTGGCTTCTTCATCTCCTGGGCTGCAGCACCTGGTTTCTTGTCTCCCCCAGGACGTGGGGTGAACCGCTTCTCCAGCTGGCTGAGGCCTGAGATCACGGGGCAGGCAGCTTCTTGGTCTCCGTGGCTGCAGCCAGCCTCAGGCGCTGGGGCCCGGTTTCTCCGTCTCCGCAGGACCTGGGGCGGGCGGACCTGAGGCTTCTGAGGCTGGCTGCAGCCTGGGATCATGGGGCAGGGGGCTTCTTGGTCTCTGTGGCTGCAGCCAGCCTCAGGCGCTGGCGCCTCACTTCTCCAACTTCCAGAGACCTGGAGAGGCTGGGGGGCGGGGCTGCCGCCATGTTTTCAGTTTAATTGCATACTCACTCAGATTGGATGGTGGGTGTGGCTGGGGCGTGGCTTGTGGGCGTGGCTTGTGAGTGTAGCAGAGTGATGATTTGCATACTACTCTATTATTAGGTATATATATATATATATAAATAAATAATATATATATATAAATCAATATATATATATTGATTTCAGAGAGGAAGGGTATTGTAATAATATAATCCCTCTAATGCAGGGGTCCTCAAACTTTTTAAACAGGGGGCCAGTTCACTGTCCCTCAGACCATTGGAGGGCCAGACTATAGTTTAAAAAAAACTATGAACAAATTCCTATGCACACTGCACATATCTTATTTTGAAGTAAAAAAACAAAACGGCAAAAACACCCGCATGTGGCCCGCGGGCCGTAGTTTGAGGACGCCTTTGCACATGCCACACCCAGTTGTGGCACTGCCTCTTCCTTCCTCCCTCACCTGGTAACTGTATTCACCCTTTGGATCTGAGCTCACACAGGCCACTGGGCCCCACTCAAGGCTCAGTGTCAGGTAGATGCCCACACCTCCAGTGGCAAACCCTACAGAACCCCTTCCCAGGCGAGTCTGCATGCCTCCTGGGACGCCCGGGTCTTGTTCACCATCCGGTGACACGGCCCCATGCTCCCGCACTGGCTGCCGGAGGGCCTGCAACCAGCCGATGCTCCACCTGATGTCAGGTGTTCCCGAAAGGGAACTTCAGGCTTCGCATCTGTTTTAAGGGCTGCCAATGCCTCCCAGGTGGACCAGGAGGTAAGTTCCAGACCCCGCGAAGCTCCCAGAATGTTCCTCAGTCGCTCTCCTGAAAACGACTTTGTCCCTGACTTTTTGGCTGGCCTCCCAGGTCCGGATGGGGTTGGCCGGGGCCGGTGTGGGGCATCCTTGGGCTTCCCGTGAGGACATGACCCTGGCCACGAGGAAACTTGAGGGCAAGCGAGCCGACTGTGGGCAGCCGACACTCGCCAAGTCCCCGCGCCTGACACCCGAGCCGCGGCTTCCTCTGGGCCTGGTGGCCTGCCGGCTCCAGGAGACCTGAGCCAGAGCCCACTTGGGGGCGAAGCAGCCTTCCTCCTGGTGGATCCGCGGAGGCGCTCCCATCCGTCCGGAAGCAGGCTGGGGCCGTCGCCTCGATCGAGTCCTGGGATGCAGGGCCACCCGATGCGTTGCGCCCCTGTCCACATTCCCTAACTTATTTTTAAAAATGGTGTTGGCCCTGGCCAGTGTGGATCAGTAGTTAGAGTGTCGTCCTGTACATGGAAGAGTGTCAGGTTCGATTCCCAGGCCAGAGCTTGTGCCTGGGATGCAGGCTCGATCCCTGTCCTGGTTGGGGTGCGTGCAGGAGGCAAACAAACCATCTCGCTCTCTCTGTGACCCCCCCCTTCCGCTGTCTCTCTAAAAATCAGTGGAAAAACTATGCTCGGGTGAGGATTAACCAAAGGTGTCATTTGGCCTCATCACCTGGCCCCATCATTTGGCCCAATCATATGGCCCCATCATTTGGCCCAATCATATGGCCCCATCATTTGGCCCATCATATGGCCCCATCATTTGGCACAGTCATATGGCCCCATCATTTGGCCCATCACATGGCCCCATCATTTGGCACAATCACATGGCCCCATCATTTGGCACAATCACATGGCCCCATCATTTGGCCCATCATATGGCCCCATCATTTGGCCCAATCACATGGCCCCATCATTTGGCACAATCACATGGCCCCATCATTTGGCCCATCATATGGCCCCATCATTTGGCACAGTCATATGGCCCCATCATTTGGCCCATCATATGGCCCCATCATTTGGCACAGTCATATGGCCCCATCATTTGGCCCATCATATGGCCCCACCATTTGGCCCATCATATGGCCCCATCATTTGGCACAATCACATGGCCCCATCATTTGGCCCATCATATGGCCCCATCATTTGGCACAGTCATATGGCCCCATCATTTGGCCCATCATATGGCCCCATCATTTGGCACAGTCATATGGCCCCATCATTTGGCCCATCATATGGCCCCACCATTTGGCCCATCATATGGCCCCATCATTTGGCACAATCATATGGCCCCATCATTTGGCCCATCATATGGCCCCATCATTTGGCCCATCATATGGCCCCATCATTTGGCACAATCATATGGCCCCATCATTTGGCCCATCATATGGCCCCATCATTTGGCCCATCATATGGCCCCATCATTTGGCACAATCATATGGCCCCATCATTTGGCACAACCATATGGCCCCATCATTTGGCACCATTATATGGCCCCATTATTTGGCACCATCATTTGGCACCATCATATGGCCCCATCATCACCTGGCCCCATCATTTGTCCCCATCATTTAGATTAGGTTGATGGCTTCATGCTGATGGGACTAGGTTGATGGGTTTATGGTGATGGGCTTTGGTTGATGGGTTTATGGTGATGGGATTTTATTGATGGGATCAATATATGGGATTTTTAATGATGGGATTAGATATATCGGATTTTATTTTTTATTTTTTAAAAAATATTTTTTATTGATTTTTCAGAGAGGATTGGAGAGGGATAGAGAGATAGAAACATGGATGAGAGAGAAACATTAATTGACACAAGCCATACGCCGCAGGCGCCATGACTGAGACCTTCCCTCACGAGGCAGCCAGTACAGGGCTGGGGCCTTTACCCTGACCGACCGGCAGTTGCAAGCCTCCTGTATTCATGCAGCCAGGGGGTTGGAGGCCGCCGTCCTCTTGGTAGGCAGTTATTGGGATCCCTTTCGGGATGAGGTAGTGGGTACGGCGCAGGCCGCCATTTTTGAGGCTGCCAGTCCATCCAGCGAGGTGTTGAGGCCCGCGAGACGCAGGGTGCTCGCGAGAGGCCGCCTTAATGGACGCATGCCGTCTGCCGCAGGCGGCCATGACTGAGACCTTCCGTACAGCGCAGGCCCCCGCTATTCAGGCAGCCAGTCCTGGGCACAGAGCCTTTCCCCTGGCAGGCCGGCAGGTGCAGGCCTCCTGTACTCATGCAGCCAGGGGGTGGGAGGCCGCCGTCCTCTGGCAGGCAGTTTTACGGAGCCCGCTCTGGCTGCGGCAGTGGGTATGGTCCAGGCCGCCATTGTTGAGGCAGCCAGTCCGTGCAGCGAGGTGCTGAGTCCCGCCAGACGCAGCGTGTTCGCGAGAGGCCGCCTTAATGGACGCATGTCTTACGCCACAGGCCGCCATGACTGAGAACTTCCATACGGTGAAGGCCGCCCCTAAGGAGGCAGCCAGTACGGGGTTTGGGGTCTTTACACTGGCGGGCTGGTAGGTGTAGGGCGCCTCTAGTGAGGCAGCCAGGGGGTTGGAGGTCGCCGTCCTCTTAGCAGGGAGTTATAGAAATGTGCTAATAGTAAGTACTCCTTATCTTGTGATTTATCAGAATGTAATCATAGAGCAGGGTTATACACTGGTTTTATAAGATAAATGTTTTCATTTTCTTTCAAGTAAGTTACTGATGATACTGTACACGTCTGTCTATGGAACCATATACTTATTCCACTGGAACTCCAAAGGAAGCTGTGAGGCAAATACTATCCTTTACTTCCCTCCTGTGGCCGTTTAAGGACTAACACGCTGTGCCTCTGTCCCTGGTGCTGAAATTCCAGCTAAAACCCTGTGAACTGGACCAAACATTCTACCCAGGAAAAAAGGGTGACAAGATCAGAGAGGCTGGGCAGGGCGGCATGCATTCCGTCCCTGGATGGACCAAAGTCACCATTGTGGGTTCTTCACCGCTTCCTGCTCCGTCCCTGCAAAGGGAGGCCTCGGCTGCTGCGCTGACATCATGAACCCTTCGGAAATCTAGAAGCCAGCAATATTGAGGCAGCCAGTGCGAGCAGCGAGATGGTGAGACCCGCGAAATGCAGCGTGGATGCGAGAGGCTGCCTTCATTGACTCATGCTATTCGCTGCAGGCCGCCACTACTGAGACCTTCCGTATGGCGGAGACCCCCGCTATCCAGGCAGCCAGTACGGGGCACAGGGCGTTTACCTGGCAGGTGTGCAGCTGCAGGCAGCCAGTCCATACAGTGAGGTGCTGAGTCTCGCGAGACGCAGCGTGCTCGCGAGAGGCCGCCTTAATGGATGCCTGCCGAAGGCCACAGGCCGCAATGACTGAGACCTTCCATATGGCAGAGACCTCCCGCTAAGGAGGCAGTCAGTAAGGAACCCGGGGCCTTTCCCCTGGCAGGCCGGCAGGTGCAGGCTGCCTGTCCTGAGTTTTCCAGGCAGTTGGAGGCCTCCGTCCTGAAGGCAGGGAGTTCTAAGCAGCCCGCAACGATTATTGCAGTGGGTCCCCTGTAGGTTGCCATTATTGAGGCATGTCATTCCTTGGATGTCACCATACTTCAGGCAGGTTGTCAGTCCAGCGAGGTGCAGCAGTATTGGGATAAGTAGTTTCCTCTGATGTAGGCCTCTTTAGTAAGGTTATTACTTATTTATTTCACCTTTTAATAGAATACAGGTTGATCGTTCCCATTGTCCATGTTATCAGTTCCTATTTTTCTGGCAACTAGGTACCTTTTTGTCAGGTCCCTAGTTGCCAGGTTAGTCGTTCCTAGTGACTAGTTACCAGATCCCTAGTGATTGGTTTCCCTGTTCCCAGTGACTAGTTCCCAGGTTCCTGTTTCCCAGGTTCCTGGTTGCTTGTTCCCTGTTGTGGCCATTCAAGGAAGAATCCCTTGTGTTTCTGTTTCTGGTGCTGAAATGGCGGCCTGTGGCATACGGAAGCTAAGAGTACAAATAATTGTCCTCCAATATAAACAAACCAATGAACAAAAACCCAAAACAAAGAAAAACCCTTAAAATCATTGTATCATTCCAGGACGGGGATCTTTTATTCCGTGGATGGATTGAAGTAACTGGTATGGATTTTGCACTACTTCCTGGCCCAGGGCTGCAAAGGGAGGCCTTGGGTGCTGCACTTCCATTGTGAAGGCGTGCATTCACTCTGTCAGTCCGTACCCTAGACGCTGCCTTTATTGAAGCCTTGTGTACCGGGGAGGCCGCCGTTCCCAAGGCAGCCAGTAGTGGACAGGTCTCCTTTCCTGATGCAGCTAGTACCCTGTCGGCTGCATTTCTTGATGGTCCCTTCAGATGCAGGGTTATCATAGGAACGTGTTAGTACCACGAGGAAAAGATTGAACCCAAAGTTTTGTGTGTAAACATTGTTTTATTTTTAGCAATATATATATTTCCTATTTCCTAAAGTAAGAGAGAGGGAGAGAGTAACCTCAATGATGAGTGATCATCGTAGATGGGCTGGCTTTTGCCAGAAGAAAGAGGTCCATTTGTTCTCATCTGGTAAGTGGAAGGAATCAGCCCTGGGCAGTGTTGGTCGCTGGTTATAGTTTTGGATGCTGAGCGGTGGAATTCCTGGTCAGTCCTGAGCATATCCTGGGATTCAGGTTTCATGGCCAGCCACCGTCTGTTTTCCTGTGTCAAGCAAAAATCCAATGGTGTCTGGCACCTTCCTGTCTGCTTGTTTGTTCCCTCTCTCTCCTCTCCCTCCCTCCCTCCCTCCCTCCCTCCCTCCCTCCCTCCCTCCCAGTGTCTCTTAAAACCTGAATGGGAAAAATATATTTTCTGTTAAGAATTAATCAATAGATACACATGAGAAAAGTACAAAGAAGGAAAAGTTGTGGAGGGTGTTTCAAAGCAGCGTCCCCCTACCAGAAAGGCTCCATCCTGAGCAGACCCTTGAGCTACGCTGATGTTTTTGAAGGTGATGTTTGTAGAACCTTAAAATAAAATGTCCGAGTGTGCCTGAGCTGCCAAGGTGCTGACAGAACACAAGGAGGCCGCTGTAGGGAGTTCCCTGGAGGTTGTCCTAAGTCACCACCTCAGTGATGAGCCTTTGTTGGCGAGTCAGGGAGGGGCAGGGGAAAGGCAGGTGTGAGGGAGGCAGGGAACGGAGAGAGGAGGGGCCTGCATGTGCTCCCCTCCAGTGGCCCGTACCACTGCTCCCCAAGCCACCCACTGTGAGAAGATGTGAGCAGACTCAGCTGATGTCATTGTTTGAAGAACATGCTGAGCAAAGGACACATAGCCCGAGGGCCGGATAGATGACAGAGGCCACAGTGGCCTGGAGAGATGCGTTGTGTTAAGCTGTGGCCACCATGTGGTTTCCCTCTGTCTTCCCATAGGTACCTTCTCGTTGGTTGAGGACCCCAGAACCCTGTATTCCATTTCCACAGACTCCACCTCCTTCATGGCGACTCTGTGCAAGACACAAGAGCTCTATGGACATGTATTTGCACAACAGTGGGTTGGGAAGTGATGTGAAAGTTATTGTCTCTAGTTCTTATTTGAATACTAAATCCTAGCAAGAAGTTATCTGTTTGATGTCCGAAACATTTGTTTTCCAAATAGTGTTTATTTCAGTGAATGACATGTCTTGTACCAAGTTGGTTTCCTAAGTCTAATGAAATGAGTAAGTGAAAAACGTGATAAGTTTGAATGTTTCCCATGGCAAATGTTTGGAAACTTGCTAATTATTACTGTCTATTGCTGGCTACTGAACTTTTTGGGGTGATGTGTGGAATGTCCTCCTCCTCTTCTCCGCCCAGAAGATATCCTATGTTAGCGCAACCACCTACGAGTTTTCTTCCTTAGCAGTTGTGAGAATTGCATTTCATGAATGTTCCCAGTATCTCCCTTTAAAACTTGTGTCCAAACATACACACAAATAGCTGAGCATCCCATCCTGGATAATTTTTCAGTTGTTTCCAAAGGAAGCCAGATTGCTTGTGGTTCTAGGTGGATGCTGAAGCACTGAGGCTCATTGGTGAGTCCCAATAGAGACATGAATGGAAGAGAATAGAATGCTTGTGAAGAGACCCAAATGCCAAGGTTTATTTTTTTTATGATCCCTGTTTCTCCTGAGGCCATTCGAAAACTATGGCATTCTGTAGTCAATGGTGATGTGACACGAGTCAAGCAGCACCTCGCTGAGAAAAGTGTAGCTACAGCACTATCCTGTTTCATCAGCGATTCGAGCGCTGGCCATGTGTGAGGACAAGAGTGAGGTGAACAGCGCTTGCAGGACGTGAGGAGAGCCCGCTAGGTGTGATGCGGGAGGCGACCCAGTGTCCCGGAGGAGCGGCGGGGACCCAGGGGATGGCACTGAGGCTTGGCTGCCCTTTGTAGCATAGATTTGAAGAGGCAAAAAGGGCTAATTCCAATGTAGCCCTGATATTTGGGGCTAGTGATCTGAATCCAGGCCAGCAAGCTCAGTGTACATTCCTGATAACCTATAATTAAGTCACTACCTTTTTCCCAGACACTGGTTTTGCAGAACCGGTTACAGAGGCCATTGGACTGTGGACAGTACACTGCCCAGAGGGAGGGCTCCTAACTCTGACGCCAGGCCAGACCACCAGATATGGCCTGGAGACCCCCAACACCTGGGGGCCTTCTTGCAAGGCCTGCGAAAAGGACCGGAAGCATAATCCATGCTTGTGTGACAAAGAGCACAGGGAGGAAGATATAAGGGAGGGCCCCATGCATGTTCCTTCACTCAGATTTGGAAGGCTGTTCCCTGAGTCCGCTGGCATTATTAAACAGTGTCCCTTCAACTTCGTGTCTGTCTACAGTGCTGAGAGGATTCCAGTTGTAAAGCCATCGTCCAGCTTCCCAAGCAGGTGGCGCCAAGTCTTCGCTGAAGAGAAATGTCTGTGTATGAGTTTTTTATTTTTTAAATATTTTATTGATTTTTTACCAAAAGGAAGGGAAAGGGATAGAAAGTGAGAAACCTCGATGAGAGAGAAACGATCAGCCGCCTCCTGCACAGTCCTTACTGGGTATGTGCCCGCCACCCAGGTCCATGCCTTTGACCGTCACTGAACCCGAGACCCTGGAGTCCGCAGGCCGACGCTTCTCCACTGAGCCAAAGTGATTAGGGCTGTGTTTGATTTTTTGATCGAGGGATTTCCTTGTGATCTATGATGTCAGGATACTGATGGGTCATTGAGTCTTGATGTGCCCCTTTGTAGCTGGTGTGTGTGTGAAAGGTGGGATCTTGTGAGCGCCCCCCGGGTGAGGTGTTGCTAAGGGAAAAGGTGTATTGGTATTTGGCACGTCCCCTGAGGCATATGGAGACCCTGTGCCTTTTTTTGTCTAGGTTATGGTTGCTTCCATCCAAGTGTGTTTGAAACGAGCTGAGCACCTCGATATGTTGTCAGGAGCCAGTTGTGTGGAGAGAGGGTTCTTTTTTTAAAATCAGAAATGAAATCGAATGATGTGTAAGTTGGAAGAGGTGTAGTCCTAGTGTGGTTTTTATTGAGAGTATGATTGCATTGCTATGTGAAGCATGTGAAGCTGTTTCCCTGGAATGAATGGTGTCATTGGGAGTTGATCTCCCTCAGCCATATGAGGAGTCCATGTTCCCCAGTTGCACCCACTGTGGCCCCTGTCCCCTTCCCCCGCAGGCTTCCCTTTGGAAGCCCACACATCCCATGTGTTTGAGCACCTACCTGCGATGAGTCTTTCAAGTCCCCCCCCCCCCCCCCCCAAGGATGGCCTTCCAAGCTAAAGCTTGAAATGCCAAGGAGTTGCTGCTGGGTAGCCAATTTCTTGGGCAATGTTTTCTCTGAGGACGAGGCATTTTTATGTTTATGTGGCTATTGTCCTTTTGTCCATGAGAGTAACTATTTGTGAAATCTCCTATTTTTTTTGAAGTTGCGTTTGTTCGCCCCCCTGAGGGCGTAGCCCCGGCCTCCTGGCAGGCAACAGAACTGTCTGTATTGTTGAGATCCCTTGAATGGTGACTGTGAAGTCCTCTGCAGCCACCTAAGTTTTATGTTTTTCTTTGTAGCCCACCCACCCCAGAGGTTTGTGTGGTTCACTTTGTCCCATGTCCCCAATGTCCATCTCCTTCTTTGAGTCAAAAATGTATATACTGTTAACGAAAAAACCCATTGAAACCTGTGTGGACGAAAGGAGCCACATGCTAACCTGACAAGCTCAGGGGAGGCCTGCGTGGCAGTCTTGCAAACTCAGAGACCTGGAATAACCACAAAGGATGGTTTGAAAATTAAATATTTAACTACAAACAGGTTATAGTGGGCAGTCATTCCTAGGCTGCTACCTTCCCTGACAAAGATCAACTTAGATCTTCTTTCCTGAGCCCATTTGCCTTTTCGCCTCTAAGATAACATATCTGTGAGATGTCTGGGTAACTTGTAACTTCCTTCTTTTGCTGGAGCCCCTGGGGCACAACCAAATGTGGTAGGCGCCAGGACAGATGCCTCAAATTCCTTCATTATCCTGTTAATTGTTCCTGTACCCACCTAAGTATGTGTCCATCATTTTACTTTTTGTCCAATCCCAGGGGTTTCCCACCATTTGACTTTATCCAATGAATTTCATGTAGCCCACCTATGTCCCTCCTTTAATGGCAATGCATAAATACAGATGTAACCCACCATTCTTCGGAGCATAATCTCAATTCATTGAGGTTCTGCTTCCCGGCATATGTCGACAGTTTGGCTCAAATAAACTCACTAAAATTCTTTACAGGTTTCAATGGTTTTTTCGTTAACATTACTTGGCGTAGTCGTGGCAGGATTCCAAAGAAAACTCACCCGGGATCACCCCTTGGACTTGGACTTGGAGCTAGGATCCAGCAAAGGGCCCGTTGAAGCCCACCGGTTCTCCGCCCATTGGGTGAACGTGGGTGAGTCGTCTCTTGGATCCAGGACCTTCCCTCGCTTTGGTAGAGGGTCTGACTTTATTTGAGCTGTGTTTTAAAATCCTCGAGGTGGAACCAGGGTTGACAGAACCCCAGGTTAAGGGTTGGCAGAACCCAGGCTAAGGCGGGACTGGAGGAAAAAATGGGTGGCTGGTTTTGATTTTGGCTTTTTAATTGGAATTGCTGAGAGTCTGAGCAAAAATAACCTTCGCCGTATAAATGAGCTGAACTCATTCAGCTCCGAAGATAAAGGGGCAACATTTTCTTTATTTTTAAAGAATAGTCCGATTCTGAGGTGTTCTTAGGTGACTAAGAATTTTGTGGAAGTGTCAGAAATGCAGGAGCCCCATCTGGAAGTTCCGACACAACTGCTAAATGGCTTTTCTAGGGGGCCACCATAAGATTTGGTCTGCCCGGGCCCCAAAACTTTTTGTGGTTTTAGACAGCCGGGAGAGAAACTGAGGCCACATTTGACCTACTACATAACATATCTAAAGTTTGCTCAGACTACAGATATCCAAAAATAAAAAAATTTAACATGGGAAATTGTGCCTCCAAGGCTAGAAGCTCCCAAGACCCCAGCCCTCATTTAACACTCCTGATAAGAAGCCTTTACTTGCAAGTACTTAACAGAAATGAGAAAATTTAACTAGAAAATATTAACTGAGGAATGGCCAGAAAAAAGAAAGAAAAAAAAATGCAGTTTGTTTGGGGTACCTATGTTAATATTTTGCATGCAGAAAAAAAAAAAATGCCGGCTCTGAAATTAAAGTGAATGAGTATATGGGAAGCGTATCTTGATTTGGAAACTAGAAGCTTCTAAGAAAAAATTTTCTTCCAATAAGATGGAAATTAATAAAAAAGATTTTCAGAGACTGTTTCAGAACTATTTTGAAGTTAACAAATGTCTACAGCCATTTTTGAATAGTCCTTTGGGAATGTACTGAAATTCTAGAGAGAGGCAGTTCCCGAACCGGGGACAAAAGACACTGCTTTGGTAATTTTAATGCTAGACATTCTCTGGTGTAAATTCTTAGTGTGTTTTCTGCGCGCCTGTATAAGAGTGTTGATGTTTTTGTGTCTCTTTGTTGTTGTTTAATTTGTTGAAAGAAGAGGCAACTCCCGCTTTGGGGAAGCCTAGTTGTGTGTGGTGGGGTTGAAGGCGTGAGAGAGATTGCAAGAACGTCCCAGCAGCTGCCAAGAATTCTTATTAATCTTGGGGGCTCTTCTTGCTCTCCCTCTCAGGGTTCAGTCTCCAGAAACAGCTAGTGAGATTTGTGTCTGTTTGTCTGAAAATATAATTGTGGCTGTCTATCTTTTAGGGATTTGGTTTGCTCTTTCCTTATTTGTTGTGAGAATAAACAAATCATCTTCTCTGTCAAAGAATAGTTTAGACAGCCTCCATTTTGGACTGTGACTTGGCAGCCGCCATGTTGGCCGCATGGCTTGCTGCTCCCCTTGAAAGAGCAAGGGCCAACCCCTCCCTTTGAATTAGCCAATCGGGAAAGACCGTGTGCCTGAGCTCCAATCAAGAGCAAGGACAGGTTACGTGCGTTGTTAAGGCACTCTGCTTCAGAAAGAAACTTGCAGAGATTCTCAGAGCCAAGTTCAAACAGGAAACTTTAGGAGGGTAGCATGTGTCCAGTCAGGGACACTGGCAAGCCAAGAGTCATGATTCCCTGTGGGGGCGTCTGCCAGTGATACTCTGGGTATTTGCGTTTCACATATTGGGAGTTTATGTATTATTTTCAATGCTCAATACACTGCTTGCAATAAGCCATGTGCCTCATTTTAAACTCTTACATATTATTCTTTATATGTTGAAATTATAATTGAATCTAAAGGTATACAAATTTTATATTATTCTCTATGTCATTTTACAGGGATTATTACTTACCAAGAAGTTGTTGTCATGGAATGTTATATTTTATAGAAAAGCAAAGTTTTTATCAAATCTATAACCATGCCACTTTTAAATTTTTGTCATTTGTGGACAGCTTTATTCTGATGCATTTGTAGGTATATATGTCTAGAAAAACCCATGAAAAGGACTCGGATTTACTCTAACTTGCAGCTTCTGAGCAGGTCATATTTTGAACTGGATGAAGATTTATAGAACTTCAAGGAATAAATAAACAAAAACAACTATGGGACTAAATGAATTGAAGATAATTATTCTTATGATTCTATTTAAAATATTGTTGACTCTTAAATCTCTTGTTTCCTGAATATAGGGAAAAGTAAAGAGCAGACATTCTGCATTATAGGAACTAACAAATTGGTAACAGATTCATTTCACAGTGCGCCCCCGGGAGACGAAGCGTTCAAAGATCATGGCTTACAACCAGGAGATTTGCTGTCTTGGAAAAGACACCAAATAAAAAACTCTCCAACCTCATTGGAGGGGACCTTACCAGGTATTACTAACTAACCCATGTGCAGCTAAGCTTAAAGGAGTTAGCTCATGGATTCACATTTCTCATTTAAAAAAGGCATCTGACTGTGAATGGACATCTACTCCCATCTCTGACACCATCTCCGTCTGCAGCGGAGATCACAGACTTTTCAAGGACGAGAAGTCGCTGACCACGGAGGCAGACAGCTATCCCAAGATGACGTCAACAAGGCCTGTATACTCACAAACTGATAGCTTGTTTTATATCATCTGATTGATACTGATATTGATTGAATGTACATAAAATGATTTTCATATTATTATCCTTATGGTTCCCTAGTGGAAACAATGTCTACCTCCCCAGACCTCTTCCTTTATTAGATATGAAAAATTTAACTTGGATACCTGCTAACCTTTCCTACCTACTACACAATGATGTTCTGGTTATCAGGTATGATAGTGAAATTAATGCCTTGTTAGCCACACATTGGTCTTCTCCTATCAATATAAGCTTTGGTTGTTGTTGTTGTTGTTTTCTGGCTCTATCTATTATAAAGGACCCACCTTAGGCAAATACCTCCAAGAATATCTCCCTGATAATTCCACTGGTAGAATTGTATATGGATGTAATCTGGATGAATATTGTATGGCTATAGAGATGGGTGATGAATAACTAAGAAAAACACCTGGATATGATGGCAAAAGGCTTGCAGCAGCCTGTCCTATCTGTCATAGCATACCATGCCCTCGGACTCACCAGTCATGTTCTTGTGGCTGGATGTCTGTGAAGCAAGAAAGAAATCAATGGGTCCCTATTTCAGAAATTATTGGCATTACTTGGTGGGTAGATATGTCTGTAACTACCCCACCATCCTTGCGTCCTGGACGCTTATGGGAAGCCCTATAGAATACTCAAACTCTAGCTCATTTGGGGGTCACCTCTACCCATTTAACTATGGCATGGGAAACTCAACATTTTGGGCTCCACTCAGTATACCCTAACTGCTCCCAAGCCATAGCTACCCAATGGCAACAACATTCTTGGTGGATCCAACAACATTGGTCCCCCTAAAAGAAGCAAAAGGGGAATACTTGGAGCAGTAGGGGCTGGCCTTGGTATCCGGGACAAGCTGAAGTTGTATGTAGCTAATGAAGAATGTCATTCATTAGAAAAAGATTTTTATCTCAAATAGGTCACATAGAGGGAATGCTGTTTCTGGAAGAAGGAAAAACAGTGGGAAGCAGCATGGAAAAATAATAAAGCCTTGGTTTAATGGATAGAACAGGCTCGACAGACTAAACTCATGTCCAAACCCAACAATGGGAACATGCTTGTGCCCTAATTCAACCGGGCCTGTTGTCTATGCTAATGCAAGGAATCTGAAGTGGCTATGAAACAATGGCCAACTATAATGGCTGCAGAAGCCCAGGCCAGACACTTATGGGACTCATATGGTTCCCCAGGCATTTGGAAAATTTTAAATGGGAAATGTGATCTACAATATTGTGTTTTTAAAAGCCCAGGTGCGAGTTAAATCCTAGGCTTAAATTCCCAGTAGTTCAACTGGCCGGCATAGGGACCATCCTCAATAATACTAGAATACTTCCAATGGGAAGTAGATGGGCCATATTTAAAAATAATAAACAATGTGAACCCATCTCACTGTCTGAAAATTGGAAAAGTGAATGGTTATGCCCTCAATCCATATGGAATACTGAATTCACCCAGTCCTGGCTTATTGTATCTACCCCAACAAATAACAATATAGTATATAGGAAAGGGGCGTTTTTGCTGGGAAGGGTTAAAAGCAATCTTTACTGTAATATCACCAAGTTTACATTAAATAATACTAGAATATGGTGTAATACTGAAATTATATTCAGAATGACTTTGCCTGGTGTTCATAAAATCTGTGATAATATTGATACTGAAAAACCAATGTATTGGGAAATTGAACTCCTCCCCATGAAGCCATTTTTATGGGAACTAATTGGCCAGAAGAAAATTAGAGCTTCTAGATAATGAAATAGTAGAGTCTTAATTCATTTGGCCAAACATATCATAAGGTACAAATGACAGTGGATGAAGGAGGAAAGCATAATTAGCTTAATAAAAGATTATGATAATACATGTAAAGGGTTTTTTGGTTAGCTGTGATGCTTGTTCCCCTTAGAATTTTCCTTGTCTAGTATTAGACATTTTCTGTTCCTAATCAGTGTTATTGGTTTACTATTGTTACTTTTGTTCTTGATATGTAAATGTTATATTAGATGCAGAAAAGCAAAACGTAAGACAAACAGCAAAAAGACTCGGATCATGGTGGCTCAAAATTAGAAATGATCCAGAATACTTTTTAACAAGGACATATAGGATTTGACTGCCTCCCATTTACCTGCCTTTTTAAAATATATAATTCGACCTTAAATGCCATCTAAGGTTATGGTCTTGCCCCCATCCCCAGTGGTCCACCTGTTCAGCAAGACATGCTGACACTGAGACATCCTAGGAATGAGCCTTCCTAGCACCGTGGGACTCCATTATCCAACCAAAAGGTTGGTCATCAATGCATCCTTTGGATTGATTTATGACCAAAAGGGGAATGTGTGGACGAAAGGAGCCACATGCTAACCTGACAAGCTCAGGGGAGGCCTGCGTGGCAGTCTTGCAAACTCAGAGACCTGGAATAACCACAAAGGATGGTTTGAAAATTAAATATTTAACTACAAACAGGTTATAGTGGGCAGTCATTCCTAGGCTGCTACCTTCCCTGACAAAGATCAACTTAGATCTTCTTTCCTGAGCCCATTTGCCTTTTCGCCTCTAAGATAACATATCTGTGAGATGTCTGGGTAACTTGTAACTTCCTTCTTTTGCTGGAGCCCCTGGGGCACAACCAAATGTGGTAGGCGCCAGGACAGATGCCTCAAATTCCTTCATTATCCTGTTAATTGTTCCTGTACCCACCTAAGTATGTGTCCATCATTTTACTTTTTGTCCAATCCCAGGGGTTTCCCACCATTTGACTTTATCTAATGAATTTCATGTAGCCCACCTATGTCCCTCCTTTAATGGCAATGCATAAATACAGATGTAACCCACCATTCTTCGGAGCATAATCTCAATTCATTGAGGTTCTGCTTCCCGGCATATGTCGACAGTTTGGCTCAAATAAACTCACTAAAATTCTTTACAGGTTTCAATGGTTTTTTCGTTAACACCTGTAAAGAATTTTAGTGAGTTTATTTGAGCCAAACTGTCGACATATGCCGGGAAGCAAAACCTCAATGAATTGAGATAATGCTCCGGAGAATGCAGGGTTACATCTATTTTTATACATTGAAATCAAAGGAAAGGGACGTAGGTGAGTTACATGGAATCCATTGGTGATAGATTAGGGAGGTGGGACAAAGCAAAGCGGGGAAACCTCTGGGATAGGGTGAAAAGCAAAATGATGGACATGTGCTTCTGTTACAGAGATGGATACAGGATACTTTAACGTAATTAACAGTTGACAATTAACTTGATAACAATAACAATGAGGGAATGTCCAGGTGCCATTTGTTGTGCCCTGAGGGGTCCGGGGTAAAAAGGAAGTTACAAGTTACCCAGACATCTCACAGATATGTTATCTTAGAGGTGTGGACGAAAGGAGCCACATGCTAACCTGACAAGCTCAGGGGAGGCCTGCGTGGCAGTCTTGCAAACTCAGAGACCTGGAATAACCACAAAGGATGGTTTGAAAATTAAATATTTAACTACAAACAGGTTATGGTGGGCAGTCATTCCTAGGCTGCTATCTTCCCTGACAAAGATCAACTTGGATCTTCTTTCCTGAGCCCATTTGCCTTTTTGCCTCTAAGATAACATATCTGTGAGATGTCTGGGTAACTTGTAACTTCCTTCTTTTGCTGGAGCCCCTGGGGCACAACCAAATGTGGTAGGCGCCAGGACAGATGCCTCAAATTCCTTCATTATCCTGTTAATTGTTCCTATACCCATCTAAGTATGTGTCCATCATTTTACTTTTTGTCCAATCCCAGGGGTTTCCCACCGTTTGACTTTATCCAATGAATTTCATGTAGCCCACCTATGTCCCTCCTTTGATGGCAATGCATAAATACAGATGTAACCCACCATTCTTCTGAGCATTATCTCAATTCATTGAGGTTCTGCTTCCCGGCATATGTCGACAGTTTGGCTCAAATAAACTCACTAAAATTCTTTACAGGTTTCAATGTTTTTTTTTCGTTAACAATCCCAAAGAATGGCAGGTAGCCTGTGGAGCATGGGTGCGGAAAGCCTTGTTTTTCAGGTTGAATGTGTTGTATTTCTGAGGTGGTTATCGATCTGCTATGAGATTTTTGGCATCCGTCCATTTGTTTTGAGTTGAGTTGCCTTGTATTTAAAGTAGGGATATGGTAGCATTCTCTTTCTAGAGTTTATGAGTACGGAGTCTTTGTGGATATTTTTTCCCTAATGTGGTAGATAGGGTAGAAGGGAGTGTGTGTTTGGGAGGGAGGGAGGGAGGGAGGGAGGGAGGGAGGGAGGAGAGAGAGAGAGAGAGAAGAGATGGGGGAGAGGAGAATGCTGATGTGAGATACATCAGTTGTGTCTCGTTTCTGCATAGACATGTTTGGAAGCCGGTATCCTTGCATTTTTAAGGCTTTCATTTGGGAGCCTTCCAGCCCCCACCCCCCATCTCCTCTCATTTTGTGTTGTTATATTGGATTTTGTGGCTTCCTAATGAAATGGCTGTGTCGATGCTAAGCAGCTGTCTTGGTGAAGTCCCGGTAATTGGTTCCTTGGAGAAGTGTGATTCCCCCGTTTTCAGGGGTGTCTTGTTAGGTTTGCTTGAGCCATTTAGTAGATCCCCTTCTCCCGAGAAGTGGCTTTTCAAGTCATTTGAGTATGGATAGTCCGTTTGTTGAAGACCACTTATCCTTTGCGGTGAGCACATTTATTCTTTCCCCTCTGGGCATGCACGAAGAAGTCTTCTCCCCTAAACATCCAGCTCAAAGTCCTTTATAAGTGACTGATTGTTCCCCCTGGGTGCTGGAGCCATCGCGGCTCAGCTCTGTGGTATGTGGATGATGGAATGAATGCATCACCCCCTCACCGTTCACCTCTCTGGCCTCGTGAGTTCCTCTCCAGCAACCTAAATCCCTCTCCTGCTATTCCTTCGATAGGATCGTGTCCATCTGTTGTAGTGAGCCGTCGTGGATTTGTTTGTTTGAGCGGCTGCATGGAGATGGCTTTGTGGAGAGTCCGACAGCCCTGCGTTGGTTCTTGTGTAGGCATGTGAGTCTCCCCTTGTGTCATGTGTGTGCTATGTTTTGGCTCTCTCCCATCTGTGGTGAAGTCTCGTCTGCTAATTGTTGTTGTTTGTTTTTTGTAGGCCAAGTCCTTCCAGGTGAAGTGTCTGTTTGCCCAGCTATGTCAGTCTGCCGATGTTTGGGCGATGGCCAGTGTGGGCCTCGCAGATGCGTTCCTTTTGTCCACAGGTAGGCAAGTGTCACGGTCAGTAGCACGAATGACCGACTTAAAGTGATATTCCGATTAGAGATGATGAGTATTTGCTAAAATGCCAGTGGACTGTTAAGACAAGTGTTGAGTGTCATGATGTTTGTGCAAGAATTCAAGATAATGAGAAAGAGAAGTATTGAAAGCTGATCCCACGATGATGTGCTGTGTGTTTTGAGAAAAAGGCTGTTGCAGCTCTCCGTGTCTGTTGAGTCCAATCTCCTGTAGTTTTCTGTTAAGGATTGTGTTTGTGAGTTCGAATCACTAAAGCCGTGCCCTTCGTTTCTTATGTGACAGAGAAGAATGAAAAGGTCTGTGTCCATTTTGGATGCCCTAGAGCAGGAGATTTGCCTAGCACTTTGTTTAGAATTTGTCTAGCTTGTTTGCCTTGTGCGCCGTATTTTTTGGGATCAGGTTTAAAGTTTTTATCATGGGCTAGAGAGGCCGCGGCATCCCCGAAACATAGTCGTCCCCCAATGTTTCCAAGATGTCCTGAAACCTAGGAATGTGAATACTTAGTGTTTTTTGAATTGTTAAAGATAGTATTTCTGTAAGTGTTTGACGGTTCTTATCCGTTCGTTGCCCCCCTGTTGTACGAGATGGCCAAGGTATTTTGAATTTTCACAGAACATGGCATCTTATCCTGTGATACTTTATGTCCCCCTTTGGTTAGCCAATGCACTGTGGGTTTGTAACCTTTTTCCTATTTAATTTTGTGTCCTACAGCTTCCAAGTCTATATCATTCACCTACTGTGTCTGAGGAGGCAAAAAGAGCTAATTCCAATGTAGCCCTGATATTTGGGGCTAGTGATCTGAGTCCAGGCCAGTAAGCTTGGTGTACATTCCTGATGACCTATGATTAAGTCACTACCTCTTTCCCAGATACTGGTCTTGCAGAACCAGTTACAGAGGCCATTGGACTGTGGACAGTACACTGCCCAGAGGGAGGGCTGTTGACTCTGATGCCAGGCCAGACCACCAGATATGGCCTGGAGACCCCCAACACCTGGGGGCCTTCTTGCAAGGCCCGAGAAAAGGACTGGAAGCATGATCCATGCTTGTGGGACAAAGATCACAGGGAGGGAGATATAAGGGAGGGCCCCATGTGTGTTCCCTCACTCAGATTTGGAAGGCTGTTCCCTGAGTCCGCTGGCATTATTAAACAGTGTCCCTCCAACTTCCTCAAAAGCATCCTAGGTCTTCTTGGTCTTCTGCAACATGTCCAGCAGGCAATGTGACACTCTGATGCCGTGGTCTTAATATCGTGGAGCCATCAGTGGTGTTTTTTGTCCCTGATTTCCTGTGTCAGGATAGGTCTAGAAAATGGTTGATGTTTGTCAGTGATAGAAGAAATAATTGTGTTTTTGTCCTGAATTTTGCAAGAAGTACCTGCCTAAACGTATTGTACCTGGAGAAACAGTGTGTGTCTGTTCTGCCTTTTGCCCCTCGATGCCATCGGATGAAGGTTTGAATTGTATAGGAGCGTTTGTCATAGTCCTTTGTGCAGTATTTTTGATCCACAGGTCAGCGTGAGACATGTGGTGTGTAGGTGACTTGAAGTCAGTTGTTGATGTATTCAAACGAGAAAGGGAAATGAGCAGAGCCGCTTTTCCCCTATTGTGTTCATTATCCTGAGTTCTGATATGCTTTTTGATATGCCATGGCTCTGTTCACAGTGGGATAGAGGGAAAGGATAGAGGGAAAGGGAGATTCTGATGTGCACATTCAAAGTAGGCACGGTGAAGGATCTTAAGGGCCTTTTGTTGAAGCAGCGATGGCCATGGGTTTTAAAAGTCATGTGTCGGGATTCTCTTTTTATGCCATCTAGTCTATTTTTGTGTACCGGGTGGTCTTTTATGGAAGCATGAAGATGTTGCAGTTCGATTAGATGTGTTTCACAAATTGAGGGCTATGTCTTGTTGTTTTCTAGTGCCTGTGTATATAGGAGGGATCTGAGGCAATCTTCTTTTCCTGTGTCCTAAATGTATTTTTTTGGGTGTGTCAGTAATAATTGAATCTGTTTTGAAGTTTTCAGTGTGCATGACACCATGGCCATTGTTGATGTGTTACCCAGATGTTTGTATGGTGTGTGATGTGTTGAGTTTAGTATGTATTAATTACATTGTAGACAAAGTTTGTGTTTTAGTCATTTAAAAAAAAGTAAATGTTTATCTTCTGCAGAGCCCGCATTATTTTTTCTGACACTTTTGTCAAGTGTTGCATGCATGTATTCATTTTGTGCTGTCTGAATTGTTAGCCGTGTATTATTTTTGCCCTGTGATTGCTCCAGTGGTTTTTCATTCGACAGCCTCCCGTGAGGAGTTTGAACCCCAGTGACTGCCTTTTCCAGGTCTTATCGGATCTGTGCGGCATGTCTGTGATCGAAGGAAAGCATCTTGTAGAATGTTGAAGTCATTTTTGATCGCGTTTCATCTTAACAACCGTCTTTTCTGCCCCTCAGAACTGCCACTTCCTCCCAAAAATGCACATCTTCCCTGACAAGCGAGTGTCCGACACAGCTCCTTTTCTGCAAGACCTGCGTAGTGACCATGTGGAGTTGTCAAAGAATGAAGCTCAAGGTTGTCCATGGAAAAGTAGGGACCATTGTTGTCCGAATGGCATGGTAAGTGTTTTCCTATCCCGGTAGCTTGTATTGTTGAACGTGCTTCTGTGTTCATTTATGGATGCATTTTTAGATTCGTGAAGCGTTTCATGGGTCTGGCCATTTGAAGGGAGCATCTGTGTATTTTGTAATTGTGACCATCGTAGCCACCTAATTCTGCCCCTGAGAGAACCACCAAAAATTTTTAGAGGAATGATATGGCCATTTCAACGCCTTTGGGAACTCTTCAAAAACTATGCATGTTTTTCTGACTTTGCGATGGTCTCTAGAAAAGTGATGTATTTCCCTGGCCATTTTTGCTCCCTCACCAGTGTCAGTGTTTTTTCATGTACTGTGTCCCCACATTGTAGGTTTTATTCATTGCCAAGGTGTGGTCCAATGTATTAGGTAACTGAAAGTAAGTTTTTCTCTCCCATCCATGTGTTTGTTTTTACCATCCTCCTTCGATTTTAGCATCTGTAAAAACCAGTTGAGGAATTTTTTTTTTTTTACAGGAAACATGTTTGTATTCTATTATTGTATTTTTATACTTTTTAACTGTGTTTCTCATTATAGAAATGTTGTAAGGAAACACTGTTGATTTTATGAGTCTTTGCGTGAGTGTATTTTTCATATTTGTTTTGATGAAATGTGTTCCAGATGGCGAGATTTCCGTGTACGGAGGAGCAGCGGGAGTGTCTGGACAAGGCAGCCACAGGCCCCGCATCTTTGGTTGCCGATGCTTGGGAGCTCTCATGGAGTAGCCACTTCACCCCTGGCTTCTACACCGTCATTGCTACATTCGCCGTTGCTGTTTTTTTTTTCCAGAGCACGATCATCAGGTAATGTCAGTGACTATGTAGATGTTCCCCGTGATTCTGCGTGAAACATGGATACATAAGACATCACGGTTTAGGCACCCCTGCCGTGTCTTGCAGTTTGGGGACCTCTCTCCACAGTGACAGGTGACGTCATAGGAGTTGTTTATGCCAAGAAATTGTCATGTAATACAACTTTTAGGAAACCAAAGTTATTGTGCTATAATGTAAAGGCATCTTCCCAGCATGATGGGTCATCCCATGCACGGTTGTTGGAATATTCCCCACAGGCTTTGAAGTGCCATGCATGACGATGTTCTGTTTCTGTCACGATGTTCTTTGTGGGAAATCTGCATTGTGCGGTGCATTGTTTTTGGTAGGGTGTCTCTTCGGTCTTTATTCTCTTCCTGTAGCTGGTTTTGGGATGGTGGCCCTACCCTCTTTCTAGGATGAATACCACCCCCTTGTTTTGAGTTTGAATCCATGAGTCGTTTTTAAATTCTTTGTTCAACCTTGGGAGTCGTCAAGCAATTTCCCAAAATGGGCACGTTTCTTGAGTGTCTCTGCTTCTTATCAGTGCCTGTTCATGGTCACATTGGAAGCTCTTTTATCTAATCTGTCCCGATGAGGTCCTGTCATTTGTACTCCATTGTTGATCGTCTTCCATTGTATTTCTTGGATGCTGCACTTGTTCCCGGGGACCCATCAAGCCATGCTCCTTCCCCTGCCCCTTGCAAGCTGAAGGAGCATCTGCTGTGTGTCTATTTCATTCATTTTAGATGCATGAATGCACCTGTGATTTAGGGAAGAATTGTCAGTGGCTCCTAGGAAATGCATCGCTGGATGGACTGCAGGGGCCTGCTGAGCTTCATAGTAGGCATAGTGCCCTTAAGGTTTGATAGTGTAGGAGACAGACAGCTGTGAATAGTCCACGTGATATTTGAATAGTCCACGTGATATTTGAATAGGCGTGCTCTTCAGTGTTCATTAACCCAGATGTTCCATAGTCTGGGGATTGTACGTGCGTGTCTTTTTTTCCCATGTCTCCATCTCTTGGTGGCATACCCCCCATCCCAGCTCCTCTTTAATGGTAGCCCTTGGGACAGACTAAGCATATGTATTTGGTGTGTCTAGGAGTCCAAAGAGCATACTTTTAACCATAAAAGTCATTTAGGAGGTATCTGTTTGAGTGTGAAGGAGACAGTACCTTATAACCCCATTCTGAAGTGCCAGTGGTATGTTGTTCATGCTCATAGGGGTAGTCGTCAGCAGGTCATGCCTGCTATGGATTGTGCCGCCTATGGAGGAGCCTGTCCATCTGATTTTTCACGGTCTCTTTTTTGGCTCCTTAATAAGTAGCCTAGATGGATACTTGGTTCCATCCGTAGCTGAGACCAGCCCCATATACCCTTGTGCAGGCTATGAAAGCTCAGCTGATTGTATGGAGGCCAGCCTAGCTGTGAGGTGTGCAAGGTAATCCTGGTAGCTGCAGCCATTACCAAATGGATGGCCGTATTTTTTAAAATCTTCAAGGAGGCTGAAGTAGTCTAAGTGGTCTTTGTTAATCTTTAAGTAAATTTTAGTGTTTTTAATGTCCTCATAGGCTTATAGAGTCGGCTTTAGACTTTTGTGCAAGTGTTATATATTTTTATTGTATTTTGATCTTAATGTGTCTGGTGGTTGGATGGGTGGGTGAATTGGTCGGTGGGTGTGTGGCTGGCTCATTTATGTCCTTATAGTCTCTCAAGTCCTGTTATCCTGTTGCTCTTGCATGCCACTAACCCATTTTCTTCCTTTTTAGGTGTCTGCTCTTCCTGGTATCTATGTCCTCACCACTGATGGTGCTGTTGGCTTCGAGGGACCTGTTCCAGTTTTCTCTCTGTTTAGACTTGCCCAGTATTGAACTAAATTTGTAATGTTTGTGCCATGAGATAGCCAAATGTCATGGTGTTGCTTCCTTGAAAAGCTCGTTCTTGTGGAAGCTGTGAATCTATGTGCTGATCCCAGTGAAGCCCCGGTGCTTGTGTCTGTGTGGTTGGGGCCTTGAACTACCTCCCTGAGTATCTGAGTGTAGCCCTTTTTTTGAGTGAATAGTGTTCTCTCAGATATCATTTATGTTTAAATGATCTCACACTCTTTTTCGTGGGCCATCTATAAGCATGGTGGCTGGTGCTTTTCAAGAAGAGAAGACAGAAATGCATTGTATGAGACTGCCATCCTGCATTCTTGGAGTTGTTGGCTTATAACATTTCTCTCCCATTCTCCCGTTTTGTGTCCTTGGATGAGATAGGGCTGGCTGTTCTTTGTGTATAGTCTGTAGAGCATGTGGTTATTGTATTGCCATCCCCACTCTTGTCACTTTCACTGTATCTATTTTATTTGGCCCACATGAGTCTGTACTTACTATCTTCCCTTTAATATTGTAAGTGGTGGTCTGTTACTGTTCTTTCTTGCCTGGCTTAGTGTTTCCTTTATGCCAATTGAGTGTAGTGTGGAAGCAATTCAGTAATTTTTTTTGATATCCCTAGGTGTGTTACCATGTGCTTGGTGCAGTTGCTGTGCCATCCTAGCTATGGTGTGCCAATGTTGCATTGTATCCTACTTTCCTGCTGCTATGCCACCCCCCACCCCATTCCAAGCTCTGCCCCTTTATCTGCAGCTGAGATGGATGGAAAGTATGCTTGTCTCTCAGCTGCTGTCCCAGCACCCACATGCCACAGCTTCATGGTCTGCCTGTTGCTGTGCAGCTGCTAGGAAAGCTTGTCACAGTAAGTGCAGTTCGTTCCCTTCCTAGCTGTGCCAGAGAGCATCCCTCTCCCTATTTCTTCAGTTCTAAGCTACTGTCCCTGTTTTAGGAGTCCTGTGAGCCTGATCCTTGTACTGCTTTTCATCCCTCAGGTATTCTGCCATGGACTGCACTCTCCTGGGGTAGCTTCTGCTGCTGCTGGACTATGCAGACTAGAATAAGCCCAGAATCTGGAGTTACCTGTCCTGTGCCAGATCATAGTGGCATTTGTGCCGGCAGCAGAAGCCTCTTTCTCCCCTCTCTGAGAGTTGGATACTAGTTGCATCTGTACTGTCCTCATCCTCTCCTGCACCGTCATGTCAGGCACCCCCAAGAGCAATGCTGTTTCTGGACACCTGCAGCACATGACTTATTTTTTAACAACCTTGCAGTCCCTCCACTTTTCCACCATCACTCACCCCTGGTACTGACTTCTGATTGTGCCTCCCCCTCTCCAATGCCAGTCCCCACGATCCAGTGAAAGGATGGCATTCTAAAAAGCTGTTTATGGTTCTGGACATTTCCACCATGATTCTGAAACTACAATGTGTAATCCTAAGCCCTAACACAATACCTCCTATCCAGTGCTGCAAGCATTCTTTTGTTACTCAGCCATCTCCCACCCGAGTCCTCAGTTTCTTCCCTTGAATATTCTCCTAGAGTGGCAGTCTGTTCCTGTTCTACAGTCACGCCTGGCTGATTGCTTTTTTAAAAAAATATATATTTTATTGATTTTTTTACAGAGAGGAAAGGAGAGGGACAGAGAGCTAGAAACATCGATGAGAGAGAAACATCAACCAGCTGCCTCTTGCACACCCCCTACTGGGGATGTTCCTGCAAGCAATGTACATGCCCTTGACCGGAATTGAACCTGGAACCTTTCAGTCCGCAGACCGACGCTCTATCCACTGAGCCAAACCGGTTTTGGCTGATTGCTTTCTTTTCTTTTTTCTTTTTTTTTAAAATTTCTTTATTGATTAAGGTGTCACATATTTGTCCTCATCCCCCCATTCCCATCCCCCACCCCTCCCCATGGATGCCCCCACCCACTTGTTGTCCTTAAGCATTGGTTAGGCTTGTATGCATGCATACAAGTCCTTTGGTTGATCTCTCCCCCCTACCCCCACCCTCCCCTCCCCTCCCTCTGAGGCCCGACAGTCCGATCTATGCCTCCTTGTTTCTGGGTGTGTTCTTGTTCATCAGTCTATTTGTTCATCATTTCCCCTAGATGAGTGAGATCATGTGTTACTAGAAATATACTTATAAGAACCGAATGTGAGACGAGCAATAATAGTTATGCTGACAGGCAATTGAATCAGTCTGTAGTAAGTTTCTTTCTGGACCAACAGTTCTTTTGAGACCCAATTTCAATGTCCATCAGTTCCTTATGTGTACATGTCGGCACTGACTTTTCAGCTCTGGATGGTGGACAAATGGTGGTAATGCAGGTCCGACTCCCTCTGGTTTGGTCTCGCCCGGACCCAGGGGCGCGGCTTCACCCGGACCCAGGGGCGCGGCTTCACCTGGACTCAGGGGGCGCGGCTTCACCCGGACTCAGGGGCACGCAGCCTCACCTGGACCCGGGACCCAGCCTCACCCAGATCCAGGGGCGCACGGCCTCACCCGGACCCGGGATCCAGCTTCACCCGGACCTGGGACCCAGCCTCACCCGGACCCAGGGGCGTGTGGCCTCACCTGGACCCAGCTGATTGCTTTCTTTATCCCAGTTGAGCAGTGTGGGATATGTATAGTGTGTGTGGCAGTAGTTCAGTGAGTGTTTTTTTTTGTTTGTTTTTTTTTTGGGTGGCCAGCCCCTGGTTCTAGCGTATGCTTGGTGCAGTTGCTGTGCTGTTCTAGCTGTGATGTCAGTGCCCTACTGTATTCTAGCCTAGTTCCCCACCCCCACTGCAACCTCTGTGCTGCTGTGCTCCTTTCCCTGCACCTGAGATGAGTGGTAAATATGCCTGTCTTCTGGCCCAGCAGACACAGTGTCTGCATCTTAATGGCCGTTCTGTTGCTGATCAGCTGCAGGGAAAGCTTGTAGCACTAAGTGCAGCTTGTTCCCTTTATATCTCTGCCAGAGAGCAGACCTCCCCCCTATTTCTCCATTCCTGAGCTGCTATTGTTGTCCCTGTTTTAGGAGTCCTGTGAACCTGGTCTTTGGCCTTATTTTTATCCCTCACGTATCATGCCATTGAATGCATTCTCTCGTGGGGAGTTTCTGCTGGACTATGGAGGCTAAAAGGCCAGAATTTGGAGTTACATGTGCTGTGGCAGCACGTAGCAGCATTTGTGTTGGCAGCAGCCTCTTCTTCCCCTCCCTGAAGAGTTGGTCCCAGCAGCATCTGTGGTGTCCTCCTCCTCACCTGCACCATCATGCCCCCCTCCCACCCCCAAACGCTGTAGCGGGACACCTGTACCATGTGACTTAGTTTTAGCAGCCTCGCAGTCACTCCACTTTTCCATCATCCCTCACCCCCAGGGTGACCCACCTTGGATTGTGTCCCTGCCTCTCCATTAGCAGCCAGAGCGTCTCCACTCACTATGATCTTGCAAAAGGATGTAGACCATTCTAAAAGCATTGCTAGTTATAGTTGCATGATGCAGGGTGTTCCCAGTATGATTCTGCATCCAGTGTCTGATCCTAACTCCTGTACAGAATCCCCCCCCCCCCCCATTCCCCACTGCATTCTTATTTTTCTTACCCATGTCCTGCCTGAGTATTCACTTAGTTTCTTCCTTTAATATTCTAAGTGGTGGTGTGTTTCTGCTTTACCATTATGGTTGTCTGTGTTTCCTGTATCCTCATTGAACGTAGGAATATGGAGGTTTTCTTTTTGGGTCAATGCTTATTTTGTTGGTCAGCCCCAGTTGTTAGTATGTGCGTGGTGCATTTGCTGTGCTATCCAATCTGGGGTGTGCCAGCGAGATGCAGTATCCCAATTTCCTGCCCGACCCCCTCCCTAAACCCCACCCCAAGCTCTGGACTGCTCTGCTGCTTTCCCTGCACCTGGCATGGGTAGAAAGTATGCTTGACTCCCGGCTGCTGTCCTAGCACCCAGATGCCACACCATGGGCTGCGTAGTGTTGTGCAGCTGCATGGAAAGCCTGTGCTATTAAGTGCACCTTGTACCCTTCATAGGTGTATGCAAGAGCACACCTCCCCCCTCCACCACCAGCATTCTGCCATTCACCTATCACTGCTGCCCCTGCCCTGTGAGTCCTGCTAGCTTGGTCTTTGGACTGCTTTTCATCCCTCAGGTATCCTGCCATGGTCTGTGCTTTCATGGGGAGCTTCTGCTGCTGGTGTACTATGCAGGCTGGAATGAGGGCAGAATCTGGCGTTGTATGTGCTCTGCTGTAGCAGTATTTGTGTTGGCAGCAGCCTCTTCCTCCCCTTCCTAAAGAGTTGGATACCAGCAGCATCTGTAGTGTCTTCATCCTCGCCTGCACCATCAAGTTTCCCCCCGCTTCACCAATGCCGTTGGTGGACACCTGCATCATGTGACTTATTTTTAACCACCTTGCAGTCCCTCCACTTATCCACCATCACTCACCCTTGGTACTGATTTCTGAGTCTGCTGCCCTCTCTCTGATGCCAGTCCCCATCATCCAGTGAAAGGACACCATTCCAAATAGCATTGCTTGTTCCAGTTGTGTGGTCCTGGATATTTCCACTTGATTTTTGCATCCACAGTGTATGATCCTAAACCCTGTATCCAAGACTTCCTATCCATGCTGCAAGCATTCTTTTGTTGCTCAGCTATGTTCCTGAGTCTTCAGTTGTCTGTTCCTGGTCTATTGGCACTCTAGGCTCCTTGTTTTCTTTATCCCAATTGAGCCAAGTGCAACATGTGCAATGTCTATGGCAGCAGTTCGTTGCTTTTATTTGGGCGGACCCAGGTGTCATCATATGCTTGGTGCAATTGCTGCTCTGTTGTAGGTGTGGTGTGTCAGAGCCCTACCATGTCCTAGCCTAGTTCCCCACCCCCAGTGCAGCCTCTGGGCTGCTGTGCCCCTTCCCCTGCAGCTGAGATGATTGGCAAACTTTGCCTGGCTCCTGCCCCATCGATAAATGGTCTCCATCTTCAGGGGCTGCCAGTTGCTGTGTAGCTGGTCTCCTTCATAGTTGGATTAAGGATTCCCCCCCCCCCCCAATTTTCCTTAATCATTAGCTGCCATTGCTGACCGCCCCCCCCCCATCTTGTGAGTGAAGCGTATTTGGGCTGCTTTTAATCCCTCAAAGTATCCCGCCACGGTCTGCAGATTCTCTCATGGGGACCTGCTGCTATTGGACTATGCAGACCAGAATCTGGAGTTAGATGTGCAGTGCAAGCTCCTAGCAGCACTTCTGCTGGCAGCAGCATCTTTTTGCTGGATAGTTGGATACCAGCAGCATCTGTGGTGTCCTCATCCTTGGTTGCATGATCATGTTACCCCCCCCCAAAAAAAAATCTTTTGCGAGACATCTGTACCATGTGATCTAGTTTTAACTGCCTTGCAGTCCCTCCACTTTCCCACCATCCCTCACCCCAGGGGGACTGACCTCTGTCCCTGCATCTCCACTAGTCTAGCAGGCTGAGCATCCCCACTCACTATGATCTTGCACAAGGGTGAGACCATTCTAAAAGCACTGAGAGTTCTAGTTGCACGATGGAGGATGGTCCCACTACGTTTCTGCATGCACTGTGTAATCCTGATGCCTGTAGAGAATCACTACCCCCCTCCGTACCTGCTTCGTTCTTATATTTCTCACCCATGTCCCACCTGAGTCTTTGTGTACTTTCTTCCTTTAATATTCTTAGTGGTGCTTTGTTCCTGTTCTTCTTTCATGCCTGGGCTAGTGTTCTCTTTCTCCCAATTGAGTGTAGTGAAAGATGGAGTGTGGCAGAAATTCGGGAATTTGTTGCATGTCTAGGTGTTACTATGTCCTTGGTACAGTTGCTGTGCAATGCTAGCTAGGGCGTGCCAGTGTGTCCTAGCTCACTGCCTCCCCCCCTATCCCAAACTCCCAAGTGCTCTGCCCCTTTACCTCCAGCGTAGAGGAGTGGAAGGTATGTTTGTCTCCTGCTTGCTTGCACAGCACCCAGATGCTACATTTTCATGTGCTGCTTCCTGCTGTGCAGCTGTATGGAAAGCTTGTCATATGATGTGGACCTTGTCCCCTTTATAGCTGTATCAAGGTGAATGGCCCCCCTCATACTCTTTTCCTGGTTGCGAGCTGTCACTGCTGCCCCTGTCTTGTGAGCCCAAATATCAGCCCTGATATTTGGGCTGATTTTAAGACCTCAGGTATCCTGCCATGGAGTGCACTGTCTCATGGGGAGCTTTTCCTGGACTATGGACTCTAGAAGGACAGAATCTGGAGTTATAAATGTTGTGGCAGAAAGTAGTAGCATTCATAATGGCAGCAGCCTCTTCCTCCCCTCCCTGAAGAGTTGGTCCCAGCATCATCTGTGGTGTCCTCATCCTCACCTGCACCATCATGGACTCCCCTCCCCCGCAAACTCTGTTGTGGGGCACCTGTACCCTGTGGCTTAGTTTTAACAACCTTGCAGTCCCTCCACTTTCCCACCATCCCTTATCCCAGAGGGGAATGACTGACCACTGATTGTTTTCCTGCATGTCTATTAGCGGCCAGAGCGTTCCCCACTCGCTATGATCTTGCAAAAGGATGGGACCATTCTCAAAGCAGATAGTTCTGGTTGCATGATGCAGGAAGTTCCCACCATGATTTTGCATCCATTGTGTGATCCTAACTCTTGTATAGAATTCCCCCCCCCCCCCCGAGTCTCTGCTGCATGCCTGCTTCATTCTTATTTCTCTTACCCAGGTCCGACCTGAGTCCTCACTTACTTTTTTCCTGCAATATTCTAAGTGGTGGTCTGTTTCTGCTTTCACATTATGCTTGCCTGCGTTTCCTTTTGCCTAATTGAACGCAGTGTAATGTGGAGTTGTTTTTTGGTTAGTGCTTATTTTGTTGGTCAGACCCAGTTGTTAGCACATGCATGGTGCAGTTGCTGTGATATCCAATCGGGGGCATAGCAGTGTGATGCCGTATCCCATTTCCATGCCCAACCCCCTAACCCCAAGTTCTGCACTGCTCTGCTGCTTTCCCTGCACCTGACATGACTGGAAAGTATCCTTGTCTCCTGGCTGCTGTCCCAGCAACCAGATGCCACAGCACCACGTGCTACCTAGTGCTGTGCAGCAGCATGGAAATCCTGTGGCACTGAGTGGAGTTTATTCACTTCTCAGGGCTGTGCAAGAGCACTCCTCCTCACCATTTTTCCTGCCATGAGCTATCACTACTGCCCCTGCCGGGTGAGTGCTGCAAGCCTGGTTTTTGGGCTGCTTTTCATCCCTTAAGTATCCTGCCAGTCCATAGTGTCTCCCATGGGCACATGCTGCTACTGGGCAATGCAGAGCAGAATCAGCCCAGAAGCTGGTGTTGGATGTGCAGTCCCATATTGCAGCAGCATTTGTGCTGGCAGCGTCCTCTTCTTGAGAGTTGGCTGCCAGTAGCATGTTCTCATCCTTTGTTGAACCAACCCACCCACCTTCTTTGTACTGTGAACAAGCTCTGGCCTCTAAAACTGGTTGTTGCAGAACATATGTTGCCCCATGTTTTTCTTTATTGTGGCGCTGTGTGAATGTTCTGAGACACTTTTTTGCTCTGTGCCATGTTCCCATCCTTTCCTTTTCCATCATCCAAGGAGTACAGGAGCCCACGCCTGAAGGTGGTCATGGTTGCAGTGCTAAAATCTGGGATGTCTACAGCCATATATCTGCCATTCTTTTCAGGTTTTGTGGTGTTTTGGCTCACTAAGTGTGTTGCTTTTTGGGAGTACGCTGTTGAATGCTGGAATGAGAATTACAGTGCATCAGACAATCGTGTGTACACCCTGCTCTTGCCCATCGTGTATTCCCCCCCCAGCCCTATACCATTGACTCCATCACATTGCTGCCTGCTGTGAAGAGGTTATGTGTCTGTGAGCGGTGGAGCAGTATGTCCTGAGCACTATCTAAAGGTGGTGTGTGCCCTTGTAAATGGTGTCTGCGTTCTGCAGTTGGCCATTGCGTGCCCGCCTTAGGGATGGATGTGTGCCAGGAGCAGCCCCCAAGACCCCCCCCTCTAGCCTATCTGAGTGTATTCTTTGTACTTCTTTTTACTTTTTCTTTGTTCCCTCCCCACAAGTGTTCATGTGGCAGTGTGGTAACCCCCCTCCTCATTGCCCTCTCAAAGTGGTGTAAGCACCCTTCATGGTATTGTGGCATGCTCGCGTCTGTCCTGCTCTATCCATATGGGCTCCTCAGAGTTGTGGGGCTGCAGCAAGTCCACGTGCAATGAGTGAATTGTCCATTCATACAGCAGGGGAGCAGAAGCCCACCCCGTCCCCTATAGCCCTCATGGATGGCTGCTGCCGCTATCCAGCAGCTGCATCCTGCCACCACTTTTTCAGCTATTTTTCCCCCCAGGGAGGCTTTTTGTTTGGAGCATCCCACCGTTCCCACCAAGGTGTGCTTGCTGCACGTCATCTCCTCAAAGCCAGATGTCCTTGGCCCTGCCACTCCTCTAACAGTGGTGTTCCCCCCATGGATCCCACCCCCTTGGTGGCACAGGCATCACACACACGCGCCCACCTGTGGGTCCCATCCAATATCTCTGCATTGCCGGCAAGTGCCTGCTGCGGCTCATTCCAGGTATTTTGTGGAGTCAGCAGTTAGTCCTTATGTCCAATGTCTGCTAACCTGCCAACTGTGACTGTGTCTGCGTGTGATGCCTGCTACCGGATAGTCCTGTGTGCTGTGCTCCCCTGGCGACAGGGGCTATTTCTAAGAGCATATGTATGGCTGTGAAGACGACCTCCAGGGCTATTCTAACCATCACTTTTACATCCATAGTGATGATCGGGTTTTCACCTTCTCCGGTTTGTTTGAGAAGAGAGGCTATTCTGCTGCTTCCTTTGCACCCATCCCTGCAAGAATGATTTCTGCTATTCCCCCCCGCCCCCCCACAGGTTGTTCCCAAAATTTATGCCCTCAGTGCATCTTCTCCCTCCATGGGCTTTCATGTGAATATGTGCCCGTGCTTGTTCTCCGCTTGTGTCAGGTCTGTGCAGTTAAATAAATGTGGGATGAATATGTGCATGGTGACTGACTCAAGTTGTGTGTGCGCCCTCCACCTTTGCTTTACATCTGCCCTCAAAACGTGGGGAGCTAACAACCACCCTTTCTTCATAATCAAGTCTTCCTGGGTTCTCTGCCAGGGTGCCCTCAACATCACTCTCTGCTTTTCCTGCCAACCTGAGTGACCCCCCAGCTTTTCCTTTGTGTGCACAATCACAGTCCAAAGGATTCTTCCCACCCTGTTACAAACCCAGTGAGATGTCATCAGTCACAGGAGTGTTGTTGTCATGCTCTACCCAGGGTGCCTCTTGCTGTGTGTGCTTCATGAGTGTTCCTTTTGGTCAGCAGAGGCACCACATTTTGGTGATGACCCAAGCGCTGTTCTGCCGGGTGTCTTCCCCGACAGCTATTGCTTTTGTCTGACATCTTTGCCCACTCATCATGTGTCCTCCTGCCCCCCCCAAAAAAACACGCGCCCCATTCCTTCCCTCCCTTTTTTGTCTGTGGTCACTCCCTCTTCCCTCCCAGTGTCTACCCTGTCACACACCGTGTCCCTCTCCCCCAAGCCGTGTTGGTCGGAGTCGCTCATCTGCAAAGAAAGCATTGACACTCACCAGGGAGCTGGGGTTAGGGACAGGGGGACAGCAGAGCACCAGTAGTGCAGGGTGGTGTGAGGGGGCCATGGGAGCTTCATGCAGGGAAAGAGATTGGGGATAGGCCAGACTTTGAGGGGCTGTGTAGGGTGAATGGGTGCTTTCATGTCTTCTGAGCTCCTGGGGAATGGGGAATAGGCATTACGTATGAGCTCCTTGGTTTCTGGGCCTGGTGTTGGAAGGTGATGCTTGGCACTTTCCCTCTGTGTCCACGGTGATGAACAGCTAGGGTGGTCAGCTGTGATTCACGTGGTGTCTGAACAAGGTGCACTTCCACAGTGCGTTGTCCAGTCGTCTGGCCCCAGCAGCAGCAGCATGGTTTCCTGCACTTCCTTTCCCTGTGAGGTGGGTGAGGGTGTCATCAATGCTTCTGCCCTCTGGCGTTCTATGTGCTTGGCAGCAGCAGGAGACGCTTTTGGTCTTGAGCCTGCGTGCCACACAATGCCTGCTGTGCTCCCCACAGTGCTCATTACTCTCTTCCAAGGTTGTGCGGTATTTATCCCACAGCCTGCATTTCCCACTTCCCGTGTCTCCTTTCAAGCGCATGCAGCCCCCTTGTTTTTCAGTTCCATCCCTCAACAATTAGGGAACCTCCTTTCCTGGCCTTTCACACTCGGAATTGTTACCTCCCAGGAAACCGGCTGGCTCAACCAGGGCGGGTTTCCTCTCCCTCCTTCTCCGCTATCCTTTTCGTGTGAGTAGGCATTGCCAGCCTGCAGCTCCTCCCCACAAATGTCGCTCAAGTATCCTTGGATGGTCTTGCCTTCATCTCACCTACAGTTTCTGCCTTCCTTTCCCTGCCTTTGTGCACTTGTTTGCTTGCGCCACAGGGAGAATAAGGGCATTTGTCTGCTGGGTATTTCGCAGCATCTTTGTGCAGCTGTCTCCTTTCTTTGCCTATCTAGTGCCCCTAGCAGTACGCCCGAATAGTTGCAGCCCCACCCTTTCCCCCATCTTACAGCAGAGGTCTCTGTCTGTGTCCTGCCCTGAGGGGATGCTTCAGCTCTCTCTGGAATAATGGCTATCCTCCCCCACTCATTCAGAACTAGGCATATCTTCTCTTTGTGCTCCCGTAAAGGCACTCACCTCTTCCCATAGCAGCTCCTGTCTGCTGCATGGGCTCTTCTACTTCTGCCACCTGTGCAGATAGTGTTTCCAGGGAAGCCATTGCATGTTCACCTCAGACATCTCTTTCTTGCTTTTCCCGGTGCTATCGGCCTGTGAAAGGAAAGACAGGAAAGACGGCATCGTCCATGTGTTTCTGCAAGGAATGGCTTTGCAGTTCCCCTGCTTGCTTATAGCGCACAGGAAGGCGTTTCTGCACTTGCCATGCCAAGCTATGCTACTGCCCTAGGAACATGCGGTATTCCTATGTCCCCTCTCTCTCAATGAAGGCTGTCTCCTTACTGCAGCTGCTGCGATTCTGGAATGACATTGTGCAGATTTAGTCTTCCCATTTTCATTTCCATTAGCGGGGAGCATTGAGGGCGCATGAAACTAGGTGGATGGATGGATTGAGTGTGAGAAAGCAGAATGGATTTCTGCCAGGAGCGAGTGCAGTTGGGGAGCGCAAGCTGGGGCAATGGGCGTCTCTTTGTACTTATTTCCGAAGCCATTTGTCGTTGCCACTCACTCCCTTGGATCTTCTCAGTCTTCCTCAGGGCTCTAGTGCTTCCCAACACGCTTGATCATCCCCTTTCTTTCGCTTTATGGTCGCCTTCATTTCCTTTGGTGTGACTAAGGAATGCTTTTGTGTTCCTCAAAGACTCCCTGCCTTTCACATTGCAATTTGCGATCATGTATGTTTCGAATTTTCCCTGCTGAAGGTTTTTGGGTGTCTGCTTTGGGTATTGCTCTTCAAGCATCATTCAGGAGGCCATGTGAAATATCTTTCATATTTTCTCAGTGCTGTTATTGCTAATCTTATTGCTATTCCTTTTTTGAGGGGGTCACTGTGTTTTGCCTGCATTTCCTAGGGAGCTTATGGGTTGGTTTCTCCTGTGTGCTGCTTCAGGGTTCAGCTCTGTGAGGCTTTTGCCCCTCACGTCGCAATTAAGCCCTGGTACGTGCTTTGTGTTCTCGGCCAGCTGTCTGAAACCGCCTCACTGTCTGCTGGAGCTGGCCTGATAGGCCTTATTTGCTCTCCTCATGGTCAGAAAGTCACCAATACTTCCCGAGAAGGGTTATCCTAGGAGAGGAGCATGTGCGTCCTCCCTTAGGCATGGCCCTTCACTCCCTCCCAGACCTTTCTTGTCCCCTAAGGGCACTCGGGAGTCGCCCAGGAGGGAGGATGTGGTCCTTCCTCCTTCGGAGCTGACCTCGTTCAGCCCTTATTTTTGGAGCCCTGCTTTTCCTGCTCCCACTCTCACCGCTTCCTTCCCATTTCTCTGCCCCCACTCAGCCACAGCCACCCATATGTCACCTCCACATTGGCCTTGCTCTGGTTTCCCCTGCGTCTTCCTCTTACTGGTGGCCCGACTCATGATCTAACGTTGAGGCTGACTACAGTGAATGCTTACAGTCGAACGAAAGAAGGGAATGTCGTGCCTCCAAGAGACAACTCACCCAGGTGCATCGCATGCGGCCGACAGGCAGACGGCGGGACACAATGGGCCCCTGGCTGGATCCGAGCACCGAGTCTCGCTTCGCATGATGTTCCCAGGTGAACTGCTTCGTAATCCTCCCTCTGCTGTGAGGAGTCTGATGAATGCAAGGTCTTTGCTGCTCCTCCTGTTGTGCATCCCTGAGTGAGTGCTTTGCACTGCTTCTGTAAACATCTGCAGGAAAGGTGGCTTGCGGATTGGTGCCACTGGGAGAGGAAGGGCGCTTCGCCCCGCTCACTTATATCTTCTCCTTAAAATGAAGCTGCGTCACTGTGTCCCACGGAATTCATTGGGTGCCACATTCTGGGTGTGGGGCAGGGCTCCGCTCGGAAAGAGCAGCGATTGGGTCCGCAGCGGGATGATGGGCATTCCCTTATCTTGCAGGGAGGGGCGGCGCGTGCTTGAGCTACCTGATGGTCGGCTATTAGCTTGATAGTCATGACAAAGAGCTAGAGCCTCAGGGCCACGGAAAGAGGGAAGTCACCCCTAGCCCACACATCTTGGAGCTGCATGGTCTTTTCTGGCACCAGACAATTGCTCAGCCCAGCTCTTTGTGTAGATGCAGATTTCAAGCATTCCTCCCTCAGGGCATTTCAAGGAGGGAAGGCAAGAGTTGCACGGATAGCTTTGAGCTGCCTGAACTCTGCTGCCAAAACAGTAGTGCTCAGCTAAGGTTAGCTTTGCAGTTCAGGTTCCAAAGTCTCAAGGCAGGTCCCTGTGCTGATTGCCTGTCATCGCCCTGTTCCCGGCATGATTCCTTCGTGCGGCGCTTGGAGACATGGACCCTTCCTGGGGGATCGCCTTTCTCGCATTCACACGTAGGGTCCAGGCATCGCGCTTGCGTTCCTGAGTCCCGAGGTGAGACGGGTAGGGAACCTGGGGAGGACGGTGGCCAACTGCGGGTGGGGTGTGATTTGAAATGCGTGTCTCGCGTTGATTGCCTTAGCCAAAGCTTGCGCTGCTTTGGTTGCGCCTCGTTTTTCCTTTTTTTAAAAAAAATATTTATTTTACAGATTTTTTTGCAGAGAGGAAAGGGAGAGGGTCATATAGTTAGGGGCATCGATGAGAGAGGAACATCGACCAGCTGCCTCTTGCACACCCCTTGCTGTGGTTGTGACCGCTGCCAAGGTATGTGCCCTTGACCGGTGTCGCACTCGGGACCTCTCATTCCGCAGGCTGACGCTCCATTCAGTGATCTAAAGTGGTTATGGCTGCGTTTTTTTATTTTTTATTTTTATTTTTATTTTTTCCCCTGGGAGTGGTGTGTGCCGTGGTGCACCAAGGTGGCCTATTCCTTTGGTCAGCATGCGCGGCCGTTCGCCCCTTCAGGGGTCCCCAATTACTTAGGCTTGCCTGAGCCGTTTTTCTTTTCCGTTTGTGGGTTCCCTTTATAGGCCCTTTCCTTCACAGATGTCCCCGTCTCTTCTCCCTTGGATCGTGTACAGTGATGTGTTATCTTCTGCTGCCACCTTGTGGCTATTACTGCAATTCATGCTCCTGTCTTTCCAACTTTGCAACGTCCTCCTGTGATGTCTGATCCTCTGCTGTCACCTTGTGGCTGTTATTGGGACGGCATGCCATTTCACTAGGGATGTGTGGCTGCGTTGTTTAGGTGTTCTTTCTTGTAGTCATGTTGGCAAGCACTGCTTTTCAAATTGCAATCTGCTGTTTTGGGACTCGAAATTCTGCAACGAGGCAGAAACACTACTTTTTGAAACTCGCAGGTGGGAGCCATTCCTGTTTTGATTGGTGTGGTGGTTAGTGGGACTAAGTGTCATGAATATTTTACGTCCAGTCATGCTGCCAGTCAGTCTACTTTTCTCCGACGACATCCTGCTCATTGGTCTGCTGTCCACTCATTGATGTTGCTGGTTCTTTATGTGCTTTGTTTAATTTCATTGTCGTCTGCACAGGCTTGTCAAGGTACATGGTCCGGGGGTAGGATGTTAGGGGTTCGGGTCAGTGAGGTCTTGGTGACTTTTTCACTGTGTGAGGGCGTGCTGTTTACCTGCTGTGTCTGTCATCTGGTAATATGCCTCTGTTGTGCAATGGCTGTCTAGGCACCTGACTTCCTGTATGCAGATCTGAGTTTCAATTGCGGTGTCTGTGGTCTCTGGGTAAATTGTGTGAAGGTATGCCTTGGTCTGGTTTCAGGGTTCTGATTGGGTGTGCCTTGTTTTTTGCGTTTGTTTTTGTGTGATGTCCATGTGCAGCTGTGGGTTCAGGTCCTCATGTAAAGTATCCTGTGTTATTCTCTTTCGCCAGCTGTTCGGTGCTTATGGTCCACGGTCAGGCTTTATGTGTCATGTTTGCATTTGGTTCTTGATCTGCTGTGTGTGCTGTGCCAGGTTCCTTTTCTGGGGTCCAGAATCTGCTTCCACTGTCTGCCATGTGTAACTGACGGGTCTTGTGTTCAGCTCTGTGCCACCCGGAGTCCTTGTCATGGTCTGAGTAAGTCCTGGGGTCAGGATGCCCTGAGTAAATTCTCTTTCACGTTGCACAATTCAGCTCCGTTGTGCTTCAGTGTGTGTGTTCCATTCTGCTCCTGTGTCGGTGTAAACGAATTAGCAATGGGTGTTGTGTGCCAGCATACTTCCCGTCACTTTCCCATTTTAGGTTTGTATGAGAGGCCCGTGTGTAGAAATGAACATGAGGCTGTGTTTTTTTGGTATGTTTGAACTCAGTTAATTCTCAGGAGTCCTTCACAGCAGGTGTCTGGATGGTCATTGTCATGCCTCTTGTGTGCTGCCTGATTTGCATGGGGAGGGAGTCCTGGGGCGGGCAAGGGACCAGGACACAGCTGGAGGCAGATTTTTGGTTGTGTCTCAAAGCACCTATGAAGGAGTTGCAGGGTCTGTGGAAGGACGTAGTTGATCTGGGGTTACGTTCTGTTTTGCTTTGATGGGGCAGCACAAGATAGGTGGAGCTGGGGTTTGTCGAAGGCGTGAGGATACAGCAGGAGACAAAGTACTTCTCCCATTTCAACACACCTCAGGGGTCCTCAGTCAGTGGTCAAGGAGAGACCTGTGGCCATATTCTCCCTCCCTGCTTCACCTGTTGTCAAGGGCACAGTGGCTTTCTGCTACATGTCCAGGACAGACCTTGAGCGCGATGCTGTCTCATGACTCTGGTCAGCCTGTGTGCTTGCAGCAGTGGCTTGTCCAAAGTAGGAAGTCCTGGAGCTGCATTTTCCTTCCCAGCTCCATTCCCTGCCTGGTGGCTGCATGTGGGAGGCTACCAATGCATGCGTTTCTCTCTGCCAATGGCTCTTCTTTGTGCTCTAGCTCTCTTTTGTAACAAAGTAGGTGCTTATCGTTTTCAGAGAGGAAGCGAGAGTGGGTGGGCAGCAACATCCATCATCAGAGGGATCCATGGATTGGTTGCATTTTGCATGGTCATACTGGCTACCCAGTAGGAAGCCTTTGCATGTGTGCCCTGCCTGGTATCCGGCCTGGGATCCTTCCTTCCTTCTACAGGCTGAAGCTCTGTCCACTGAGCTGCACCTTGTCGGGTTCCCTCCTGCTTTCTCTTACAAGCTCAGTTATAAGTATCCTCCTTGAGGAGCCACAGCTGAGAGAAAGGCTAAGCCACAAAGCTTTTTCATGATGGATGCGGTTGGCCAGCTTGGCATGAGTGGCTGGGCCAGATTTCACGCCGGAGGTGTCCTGGGATTGACGGGTGAGGTATCGCTGTGTGTCCCAAACCAAAGACCTGTGTGATGTGTGTTTTTGCCACAGCAGGGACTGGGGTGATAGCCCTGTTGAGCCTGAGGGAACAAAGGTGAGGAGCAGAGGAGAGGGCGTTGCCCAAGTGCAGCCTCCCGGGGGTCAGGGATGAGGCAGGTAATGGCGGGCCTGAGGCAAGTGGTGACCTGAGAGCAGCGTAGCTGTGGCCTCTGGTGTAAAGCCATCTACTCAGGGAGAGGGCAGTGGGCGCTAGGCTGAGGCTGAGGTGAGCCCCGTGGTGGCCATGAGCAGAGGCTGCTGGGTGAGGTGTGTGGCGAGCGTGCAGCGCGAGGCGTGAGGTGTGCAGCGTGGGGCGTGCAGCGTGGGGCGTGCAGTGCATGCGCGAGGGGTGAGGCCTGCAGCGTGAGGCGCGAGGTGCCCCGCACAAAGCGTGACCCGTGAGGAGTGAGGCGTGAGGCGAGAGGCGACATATTGGTGGGGAAACCAGCTGCGGCTGCTCACGCACGTACGACTCCACGCTGTTGCTGGGATTTCTGTCTTAGGAGCCACAGCCCCCTCCCAGATGCTCCTGTCGCTTTCTCTGTGCTGAGCATTTTCACATGTCGCTGTCTGCTGCTGAAGTGAGGTTGTTTTCCAGAAAGAACAATATTGCGCCGCTTTCATGGACGTTCTGTGAGGAAGGACAGTTTTTTCTAGCTGCAGTATCATGGTGCCCTGACACGGTTGTTCTCGCAGCTAAGTATGCTGTTGGTTTGGACCTACGTCTTGGTGTGTCCAGCCTTTCTCTGTCTCCTCTGCATCCTCTGAGGTCAGTGAATCTCAAAAGGGGAAAAACACCCACGGTTTAATTTCCCAGGTTTAGCTCCTGCATGTACAGCTTTTCTTTTCCATGTAGAGGTTGAGGTAAAGAGTGCCAAGCCTCTGCGATTTTTTGTGCTGCTGTTACACTGCTATTTGCGCAAGGGTCACCAATTTTTCTGCGAGTTCCGTGGAACTGCCTGTTAGGGATGGAACTGTAGCATCATAGCCTGTGTTTTACTCCTTAAGGCTGCAAAGAGGAGCCTGCTGGCACCCCCCGCCACCCCACATGTCCTATTGCTTTGAGTTTTTATGCACACCTCAACTGTCCCGTGTGCTTTCCTTTCTCTGATTCTCATACTGCTTCACCGTTTCTGTGGGAGCCCATTCGCTGCCAGGGGGGCCGCTCCTGCAGATACGAAGCAAGAGGGAAGCATCAATCATGAGCTAGACATGAAGTCATTGATGTGCAGTGGTGTTGTTCATTTGCAGTCTTGCCTTTTGCCTTCGTTTGTTTTGTGAACTGTTCTCCTTATTTGCTTGTGTTTGCTTCCTGTATACTTTTTCAATTCTTTCACTTTGATGTCCTTGAGCCGTTGTTTCAGGTCTCTTTCAATTTCACTGATATTTATGAGTGAAATGAATTGATTTCGCTTGCATGCTTTCCTCCATTTCATTACTCTAGCACTATTAATAATGGCATTGCTATTTCTCCCGTGTGTTAAGGAGGTATTTTCATCATTCCAAATTTCCGTTTGTTTCTCTGTTTGTTGCTGTGCTTTGCAGTCTGTTCTATCAGCTTCTGATTTTGCAGGGGTTTACCCTGGTTTCCAGTTTATTTGCTTGTTTAGCTGCCTATTTGTTCGTTTATTAATTTGTTTGCTTATGTATTTGTGTAATTACTTTTTATTTCTTTTCTGGCTTCTTAAGTTCCTTATGTATTGTTTATGTACTTTCTTATTTATTTGCCTAGTTATTTACATGCCTACTCATTTAGTTGCTTATGTGATTACTTTTTTATTAGTTATTTCATGTATTTACCTTCTTATGTACGTGCTTATTCACTTTTTTTTACTTCATTACTCATTTACTTACTTACTTTCTTACTTAGTTAATTACTTACCTATTTATTAACTTATTCACTTTTTTCTTTTTTCATTGTTTATTTATTTATTTTTTTATTTTGCTTATTTGTTTACTGATATAGGTATTTATTTATTTTGTTTTACTTTTTAATTTACTTTTCTATTCCATTAATTATTTATTTACTTATTTACTTTCTGTAGGATTTACTTATTTACTTGCTTACTTACTTACTTACTTACCTAATTATTTCTTTGCTAACTTCTTTACTTTTTAGATTACTTTTTCTTTACTTATTCATTCACTTATTTCTTTGCTCATTTATTTATTTATTTATTTACCTAATTTTTCAGTTATTTATTTATTTATTTGCTTATTTGTTCACTTACTCATTTACTTACTAATTTATTTAACTTTCTATATGTGTATTTATTTACTTGTCTTTGTATTTAATTAAATGTTTATTGGCTTTTCATATACTTAATTATTCATTGTGTACTTATTAGCTTATTAACTTATTTATTTACTTATTTGTTTGAATATTTGCTTTTTTATTTACTTATGTATTTACTTGCTTATTTACTTATGTATTTTGTTGCTTATTTTCTAATTCAGTTATTTATTAGGTATTTCTGTACTTATTTGTTTAGTTTGATCTTTATGTTTTTGCTTCTTTATTAAGTAATTTATGTAGTTACTTATTTGATTAGTTTTCAGTTAATTAGTTAATTAAATTAGTTACTTATTTGTCTACTTATTCATTATGTCATTAATTTATTTAGTTACTTGTTTAGATATCAATTAATTAAATAAGTAATTTATTTGTTTGCTTGCTTATTAATTTATTCACTTACTTGCTTATTTATTTTCTTATTTATGTATTTCTTTGGTTACTTATTTATCTACTAGAGGCCCATTGCAGGAAGATTCCTGCAAGAATAGGGCTTCCTTCGGCCTTCTCCGCCACTCCGCCTGCTTCCCTTCCTTCTCAGCAGCCCCGCCTGCTTCCCACCCCACCTGCTTCCCTCCCTTCTCAGCAGCCCCGCCTGCTTCCCACCCCGCCTGTTTCCCTCCCTTCTCCGCAGCCCCGCCTGCTTCCCCACCGCCCTGCTTGCTTCTCCACAGCTTCACTCCCTTCTGCAGTGCTTGGCTTCCTTCTACACTGTCTTCAGTCTTCGCTCTGCGCCTGGATATGCAAATTAACTGCAATCTTGGTTGGGTTAATTTGCATACTTGCTCCTGATTGGCTGGTGGGCATGGCTTATGGGTGTAGCGGAGGTGCAGTCAATTTGCATGTTTCTCTTTTATTAGATAGGATTTATTCACTTACTGAGACATTTGTTTATTTACTTGCTTATTGACCTAATTATTTATTAGCGTTTTAATTTACTCACTTGGTTATTTACTCACTTAGTTATTTATTCATGTAGGTATTTATTTAACGATGTATTTACATATTCATCTTAAAGATTTCTTCAGTTATTTAATTATGTATTTTTTACATACAAACTTAATCATTCATGTAAGTGCTTATTTGTTTATTTAGGGATTACTTTATTTAGTTATTTAATTATTTATTTATTAGCTTACTTACTTATGTTTCAAGTTATTTATTACTTTAACTATTTAGTGAACTATTTGTTTGCTTTTTCATTGATTTACGTTTGTAGTGATGTATTTATTTGTTTATGTACTTATTCAGTTATTAATTGTATACTTATTAATTTACTTATGTATGCATTCACTTATTCATGTACATGTTTATGTTTTCATATTTAATTATTTATTTGCCTATTTATTTCCTTATCTTTGTCATTTGTTTATGTATTATTTACTTATCTACTAAGTATTTGCTAATTTCTTAATTTACTTATTTCTTTATTATTCAGTATTTACCTATTTGTTAATTACTTTTTATTTACTTAGTTATTTCTTATTTCTTATTTTTTATTAATTAGTTTGTATTTGTTGTTTATCACTTACTTTGTGTTTATTATTCATTTGTTAGTAAGCATTTATTTTCTCAATTATTATTTATGTTTTATTTGCTGATGTGTTTATTCTTTGTTTATTTATTATTAATTTGTTATTTGCTTATGTATGATTTCATTATTTATTTCTTTTGTACTTATTCATTCAGTTATGTATCTTTTCAAGATATTTTCATTTACTCGTGTAATTATTTAATTATTTGTTTACTTATTTATAATTTCCTTAGTTATTTTTCTATAATGTGTTTAGTGTTTATTATCTATTTACTCTTTACCTACTTAGTTATCATTTATTACTCACTATTTAATTTTTATGTAATTTTTATGTCTTATTTAATTTTGATTTACTGTGTATTTGCTTGCTATTTATTATTTTTTTGTATTCATTATTTAGAATTTACTTCTTATTTATCACTTATTTTCATTTATTATGTGTTATTTAGTTTTTATTTGTTATGGAATGTTTACTTTTTATTCATCAATTTCTTACTGATTCATATGTTAGTTGTTCACTTAGTATTTATTCATTGATTATTCATTTCTTTATTTAGTTATTTATTATTTATTTATTCATTGGTATTTTATTATTTAAGTATTTATTAATTCTTTATTAGTGGTTTATTACTCGCCTATTTGTTATTTTTTGTTATTTCTTTATTATTTATTTATTTATTTGTTTGTTTGTTTATTTAGTACTGATTTACGTTTTATTCATTATTTATTTATTATTTATTGGTTGCTTGATTGCCTGTTTATTAATTTTTTTTACTTACTTAACCGTTTTTTACTTACTTACTTATCTATTTAATTTTTATTCATTTATTTATGTAGTTTTTCATTTATTTATTTATGTAGTCTTTTGTTTACTTTTCATTTACTTTCTCTCATTTATTCATTTAAAGATTTATTCTTTACTTCTTTACTTGTTTAGTTAATTGTTTCCTTTCTTATTTACTCACTTATTTAGTCATTTCATCATATAATCAGTTATTTAATCATTTAAGCAGTTATTGCATAATTTAAATATTTAATCATTTACTCAATTATGTGGTTATTTCTGTAATAATTATTGTAATTAGTTGATCATTCAATTAATTCCTTGACTATTTATTTCTTTATTTCTTTATGCAAGTCATAATTTATCTATTCATTTCTTTAATTACTTATTTATTAATATATTTATCTATTATGTTATGTTAATATTTATTTATTACTTTATGAGTGAGACATGAAGTCATTGGTGCTTAGTGCTCTTCTTCATTTGCTGTCCTGAATTTTTCATTCAATTTTTCTTTCTGGTGCTATCTTTATCTGTTAATGTTTGCTTCATACGTCTTTTCCCATTCTGTTACTTGGATCTCTTTGTGCCCCAGTGTTTCCGGTAGCTTTCAGCTTTCCTGCTATTTATGATTGAGGTGATTTCATTTCCCTGCGATGTTTTCCCACATTCTGTTACTCCAGCAGCATTTAGAATGAGATTGGCATTTTCCCAGTGTTTTAGGGAGATGTTTTCATTATGCCACATTTCCATGTGCATTTTGGTCTGTGATTGGACCTTGTTGTCTGTGCCATCAGCTTTTCCATTTGCAGGGCTTCAGCCAACTTTTTGTTTCGTTCGCTTGTTCATCCGCCTATTTGTTTGTTGGTTGGTTGGTTAGTTAGTTAGTTTGTTTATTTATTGATCTGCTTATTTATTTGGAAGTGTGCTTTCTTGAAATTTTGATAGAGAGGAAGGAGCAGGCATGCATAGTTACAGACATCCCTGAGAAAGAATCATTGATTAGCTGCCTCCTGCATTCCTCCTACTGGTCATGTCCCTTCACCCAAGGTACATGTCCTTGAATGGAATCGAGGTTGGGATCCTGCACTATGCAGGCTGGCAGTGTCCACTGAGCCAACCCAGTTAGGGCAGTGCTTGGCTAGCTCGTGAGTCCACAGAGCGAAATAGCAGCAGCAGCACTGTTGAAATGTCTTCTGGTAGCTACATTTCTTAGGGTTAAGCTCTTGCTAGTGCCACTTCTTTAAAGTACACTCTTCCAGTCCGTGTCGTGGTGTTTGCTGGAAGAGCTACACTCAAGAGACCAGAGACCCACATGGGGCTTACGAGCCACGTTTTTCCGGGCACTGAGTTAGGGCACTGCCTAAGGTTTTAGATTTCTGTGCCATTACAACACAGTACGTTTCTGTATCTGGTCATGGTAGCTTTTATTTATTGATTGTTATCCCCCTGAATGTACCTTTGTTATTTTTAGCTCTGATGTTTATTGATTTCCGAGAGGGAGGAAGGAAGGGAGAGGGAGAGAGGGAGGGAGGGAGGGAGGGAGGGAGGGAGGGAGGGAGGGAGATGGAACTATTAATGGAGCGAGTGAATCATTGCTTGGCTGCCTCCTGCACTGCACGCACCCCAATGAGGATCGAGCCCACAAACTGGGCATGTGTCCTGTTCGGGAATCAAATGTTAATTAATGGTTCGTGGGTTTGTGCTCCACCACTGAGTCCCACTGGCCAGGCTACCAAGAGTTTTTGCATGTATGCTTTTGAGGTTACCTAGCACGCATGAACATGTTGCACATCCTGCACATTGCAGGGTTATCACCCATTGCACAAAAGCACAGTCGAGGACCCTGTGTCCCCATTTCCCAATGTTTCCTCTTCCCAATATTGACGTTCATTTTTATGTGACTTTTCCTTGTGCATGTGTTCCATGTAGTGTATCTCTTGTTCATTGCATTATGTTAATTTGGTTATTGTACAAGAGATATGCACTTATGAGGTATGAGTTACATGATTGCTTTTTACATCTCCCACAGTTTGCAAGAGCTGGCTTTGTCAAATGATCATCTGTGACATGGCTGGCTTCTCATTGCTGCTGCAGCAGAGACATGATGGACATCTGCCAGAAACAGTAATCATTGCCATGACTCTTTTATTCTGTTATCTTGATGTGTGTGACGTTGCAGGGTTTGGTAAAATTTGGAAGTTGTCGATTTATTTCTTCTCTTAAACATTGACATTGGTATGAAAAAAAGGTATTGGTGAAACTAGATGCTTGGATTTACAGTGGCATAGGTTGTCTTGATTGAATCGTGGGATTGTGTGCAGCGTGTGCATCTGCTTCATTTCGTGCATCTGGCACCTGCAGTCTGCTATTTGTCTGCAATGCTGCATTGCAGCTTTGGTGTGTCAGTCATAGACCTCTTGTAAATGTCTACGGTGTGTGGTTTCGTGTCAGGTATGTGCTTTGTTGTGTGTTTGGGTCTTTTGGGATATTTTGTTTGTCGCTTTGTGTGCTGCATTCTGTGTGGGGTCCGAGTGCATCTATGCATTCACACTGTGTCGTATGCGATGTGGTCTGAAGAATCTGCTGTCAGTCTGAGCCATCTGATTTATGGCTTCTGTGATGCATCGAGTGCTTTGTTCAGGGCAGTCGCTTGCAGTGTGAGTCCTGTGGCTGCGGCGGGGTCCCTGGCTTGGTTAGTGTTCCGCTGCAGGGTCCAGGTTTCAGAGTCCATAGTGTGTGTCTGGTACTGATGATTGCTGTGGCATCTATTTTCTTTGCATATGTGCTCGTTGCGTTCAGCTCACCGCTGATGAGACTGTGCGATGGTGGTGGTTGTCTTGCATTTCACAGTAGGGGGAGGTCCTTGGAAAGTGGAATTGGACATCTCAGACTCCAAAAGTGCTTTGCAGTTCATTGTACCGCATGATGAATCAAACGAACGTGCCTTCTGTTACCTTGGATGCTTACGAGTGGCTGGCCTAGACAGTCCAGACCCTGTCTTTGCAGGTTCAGCCTGTATTAATTTCCTTTCCAGTGACTTTGGTCAAGGTGGTGTTGGCCACAGAATGCCCCTGATCTCTGTGGATGTTCCCTGCGATGCATTAGCATGCCAAAGCACACACTTGAGAGTTGATGAATGCTCCATGGACACATTCCGATGAGACCTCCCATAAAATGGTGGATTTCAAAGGCTAGGCAACTCATGCTTGCCTTGACTCAGTGCACAGGGTGTTGCCTTGGGAAGTGAGGGGTCCCGGGTTAGGGTTTGACTCAAGTCAAGGGCACATGGCTGGGTTGTGGGCTTCAAACCCACTGTGTCTCATGCAGGAGGCAGCTGATCCATGATTGTCTCTTATCGTTGATGTTTCTCTCTGTTTTCCTCTCTCTCTCTCTCTCTCTCTCTCTCTCTCTCTCTCTCTGTCTCTATCTTTCTGTTTCCCTCTTTGTCTATAGATCTCTGTGTTTGTCTATCTCTCTCTGTCTCTCTGTCTCTGTCTCTCTCTGTCTGCCTCTCTATTTCTCTCTGTCTCAGTCTCTCTCTGTCTGTGTCTCTATCACTGTCTGTGTCTGTCTCTATTTTTATCTCTCTGTCTCTATTTCTTTCTGTCTCTCTCTTTTTTCTGTCTCTCTCTTTGTCTCTCTCCCTCTCTCTCTGTCTCTTTGTCTCTCTCCCTCTCTCTCTTTGTCTATCTTCCTCTCTCTCTTTGTCTCTCTCCCTCTCTCTCTTTGTCTCTGTCCCTCTCTTTCTTTGTCTGTCTGTGTTTCTCTCTTTGTCTCTCTCCCTCTTTGTCTGTCCGTCTTTCTCTCTTTGTCTCTCTCCCTCTTTGTCTGTCTGTCTTTCTCTCTTTGTCTCTCTCCCTCTTTGTCTGTCTGTCTTTCTCTCTTTGTCTCTCTCGCTCTCTGTCTGTCTTTCTCTCTTTGTTTTCCTCTGTCTTTCTCTCTGTCTCCCCTCTCCTCCTCCGTCCTCCTCCCCCTCCCTCCCCCTTCTCCTGTAAGTTACCCTACCCCTCCCCTCCCCTCTCCACCATCCTCACTTCTTTTCATCCCCCTCCCTCCCTCCCTCCCTCCCTCCCTCCGTCTGTGTCTCTCTGTGTGTCTCTGCCTCTCTGTCATTTTCTCTGTCTCTCTGTCTCTGACTCTATGTCTCTATGTCTCTCTGTCTCTCTGTCGCTCTGTCTGTCTGTCTCTCCCTGTCTCTCTTTGTCTGTCTGTCTCTCTGTCTCTGTCTCTCTCTGTCTCTCTATGTCTGTCTCTCTATTTCTGTCTCTCTCTGTCTGTCTCTGTCTCTATCCGTGTCTATCTCTGTCTCTATCCGTGTCTATCTCTGTCTCTCTCTGTTTGTCTGTCTCTCTATCTCTCTGTCTCTGTCTCTTTCTCTTTGTCTCTCTCTGTCTCCCCTCCCTCCCTCCCTCCTTCCTTCCCTCCCTATCTCCCTCCCTCCCTCCCTCACTCCTTCCTTTCTTCTCCCCTCCCTCTCTCCCTCCTTTCCTCCCCCTACCCCTCCCCTTCACCACTCTTCCCTCTTGTCCTCACTCTTCCCTCCCCCTCCCCATTACCCCTCCCCTTCACTCTCCTCCCCTCCTCTTCCCTTCCCCTCCCCTTCTCTCCCCCCGTTCCCTCCCCCTATCCCCTTCCCTTCTTCTCTGACACACATAAGAATATGACTTTTCACCAACAAGGACATTTCATTCCATTTACAGAATCATTAATTCCACAATCTCCAATGCTGTTGCACTGAGCATAATCCAGTTCCTAAACATTATTGGGCATCTGCTCCCATCTTTGCCACTTCCATGAACAGTGGGGGGTGTGTGTGTGTGTGTGTGTGAGAAGATATTAACAGCTACAGGCCCGGTGCATGAAATTCGTGCACGGGGTTGGTGGGGGGGGGAGTGGGTGGTCCCTCAGCCCAGCCTGTACCTTCTCCAATATGGGACCCCTTGAGGGATGTTCAACTGCCTGTTTATTGAATTGTAATGGATTTGCTCATTGCAGCTTTGTAGCCTGCAGTGCAGGGTCAGGCCAGCCAGCCCTGCATAAGCTTGGCTTTCTCCATTGCCTGGGGCAACCACAACCTCCTGCTCTTCCAGCTCTGTGGCTGGCTGCCGCCATTTGTGTTGGAGTTTATTTGCCTTCAGTAACAAACTTTGTACCCTTGAGTGGAGGCCTGGGCCCACCAGGGTGTGTGGAAAGCTTGGCTTCTTCCTTCATTGCCAGGGAAGCCCAAGCCTCCCTCCTGCTCTCTCTCAGTGGGTGCAGCCATGTTTGCTGTGGTTCATTGGCATGCTTGCTCTGACTGGCTGCTGGCTGTGGCTTGTGGGTATAGCGGAGTGATGATTAATCTGCATATTGCTCTCTTATTAGATAGGATGGCCGCTCATCCTGAGGCATTGAGAGGGCCTGTATACACACAGGTATTATTGACACTTACGGGCATGGTGAACGGATTCGTGTGTCCTTGCTGTCACTCAGCCTGGCCTGCCTTCGCCCTCTCACAATGTGGGTGCCCTTGCAGGATGTCGGACTGCTGGCCTGCTGGTTTCTGTGAAGCCGGCAGTCCGTGATCCCCTGAGGGATGTAGCAATGTGTGCAGTGGCAGGCGGTTGGGGAGGATGCCAAGCTGGGCCAGGATCTCCTTGTGATCATCCAGGCACTGCTGCTGCTGCTGCCTTTGTGGTATCTTAGTAGTGCATCGCTGCATAGGTGGGAGAGAGGCTTGTGCCGCCACAGCCGTGGCTGTTGGTCAACTTAGGGGCATCCGCTCTGTTGGAGCACGCTGATTGCTAGGCAGCAGCATCTGCATTGAGTCTTTTTAGGTGATTGACTGCAAAGCAGACCTGTTCTCTGTGTTGTGCTCTTGTGGTCAGTGTTTTCAGCTCCTGCTCTCAGACAGATTTCCCTGCGGGTATGTTTCCATAAGACGGCTTTGTGAAAAGAGCATTAGATTGCAAATGCATTTCTTTTCTGTTTGTGCTGTTGGTTGGTTGATTGATGTGCTCCCTCCCCGGCTTTGTATTGCAGTTACCAAGCTTGTTGTTCATGGAACATTTACCTGCAACTGCATTGAGAGCATTTCATTTCACTGTGCTTCTTTCCAACGCACACTGCATCCATCCATCCATCCATCCATCCATCCATCCATCCATCCCACCTCACATTGTCTCCACTATGTTGATGGTGCCTGAAGTGCACATGCTAATGTTTCCTATAGTGACTTATCATGCTGTGCATGCTTGTCTGCCTGGCTCACTTATATTACTATCCATGATCTTGTGAATGCTTGTGTGCTTGCTTGATAGTCTGCATAGGTTCCCAGGCATAGAGCACCAAGTGCCCCTGGCCCTTCCATTACCTAAGGCAATGTTCTCCCCCACCTAATACGTCTCTGGTAGCATATCCCTGGATGCAGTTTGCAGGTACTGATTGGTTTCGTTTGTTTGGTATGTGTGTTACATGCAGCACAGAAAGCTGTGGGCACACTTGTTCTACGTTGGGATCAGGGTTCCTGATTAAGTTACTTGCTTCTGGTTCTACTTCTCTCTGTTTGGGTGGCTTCTTTCTGTGACGGCGGCCTTTCAGAGTTGCCTATGTCTGCAGTTCTGATTTCCTGGCACACTCGTGTTGTGTCCTGCAAGTGTGTGTATCCACCATATTTGTCTGTGTGATGCTGCTCAGGTCCTGATTTTCATGGAAATTGTGTTTGGAAATTATTACCAGACTAGAGGCCCGGTGCCCGACATTTGTGCATGGGGGTTGCTGTCCCTCAGCCCAGCCTGCACACTCTCCAATCTGGGACCCCTAAAAGGATGGATGCCCGAGCCCTTTTAGCCCCGATCCCGGTAGGATAGGGCCTAAACAGGCAGTTGGACATCCCTCTCACTATCTAGGACTGCTGGTTCCCCCTTGCTCACCTGTTTGCCTTCATTATTGACCCTAACCACTTCTGTCTGGCAGCCTGATTACCTCCTAACTACTGCCCTGCCAGTCTGATTGCACCTAACTGCCCTCACTTGCAGTCCTGGTTCCCCCCTAACTGCCCTCAACTGCAGGCCTGGTCCATCCCCAGTGCCCTCCTCTGCTGGCCATCTTTTGGCGAGCAACTTTTGTTCACATGGGGCAGCCATCTTTCACCACATGGGGCAGCCATCTTGTCTGTTGGAGTTACAGTGCATTTGCATATTATGCTTTCATTACATAGGAGGATGCAGTCCTGATGCACAGGTGGTGCTTGGCTGGTTTGCTCTGCAGGGTGTCCTGGATCAGGGTTGGGGTTCCTTTGGGGAATGTGGCAGCCTGGGCAAGGGTCTGTCGCGGTTTGCAGGCTGGCCACACCTCCCCAGCGACACATGCGGAGGCTTTGGTATCTGCGATTCATTTCTCTCGTATAATTAAAAGTTTGTGGCCTGGAGCGCATGCTGGGGCATCGTAGGAAGTTTGGCTTCCTCCATCGCTGGGTACACACAAGTCTCCTGCTTGCTCCATGACTGCAGACATTTCTGTTGGGATTTACTTATTTTCCATAATGGAAACTTCGTAGCCATGAGTGGAGTCTGGGGCTGGTCACAGTGGGCGGGGAGCTTGGCTTCCTTCATCGTATGGAAAACCCAACACTCCTCCAAGCTCCCTGTCCACAGGCATCGTGTTTGCGATCATTTGCATACTCGCTCAGCATTGGTTTGTTGGTGTGCTATGTGGGCGTAGTGGGGTGAAAGTTAATTTGCATATCATTCACTCATTGGATGGGATTGCGTCTGCAGATTAACATCCGTTTCCTTATGCACGCGTTGTTGTGATTGGCACTTCTGTTTGCTAGTTTTCTTTGTTTTTGCAGTGCATCTCAGCTTTCTCATTGTCTGGTGTTTCATGCTTGTATGGGTTGAAGACGTCATTTTGCTTTGCTGTTTTCTTAGATCGCGTGCATTTATCTCCGGTGGATAGTGCAGATTCACGGTGTGGTTGCCTGTGTTTATGTTTGTTCGTCTATCAGTTGTCTCATTTTGATCACTGCTGACAGGTAGGAACAGGGGTGCTGACTGTTGTGCTTTCATGTTTTGTTGCATTCTGTGCTAATCTCTTTGCTCCCCCTTCAGAGGGGAGGGAGGAAAGGAAGGAAGGAAGGAAGGAAGGAAGGAAGGAAGGAAGGAAGGAAGGAAGGAAGGAAGGAGTACCTTGCTGTAGGGTAGACTTTCTTGGCAATAGTTACAAGGTTGCCAGTTATTAGTGGTCAGGCTAAAAGTTTCTGCTAACTTGGTGGTTGTTCAGTTAGAAATCAGGCTACTACTATCTGGTAACTGCGTTAACAGTATTTAGTATTTCTTATTTGCCTGGATGCCTGTTAATATTTGCAAGGTTTCCATTTCCTTACATATATCATGGTAGTTACTGGTTACCAGTTACTAGTTGCCATGTTAATAGTAACTACTAACCAGGATGCAAGTTGATAGTTACCAGCTACTAGTTGTTCTGTTAACAGTTACCACTAATGAGGTTAATAGTTATCACTAACTAGGAAATTAGTTACTGCTAGCAAAAGTAATTGCTAACTAGTTGCTACTGCTTTGTGTTAGGCCTAAGGGCTTAGGCCTCAGGGCTAGGTCTATCTCGCTGGGGCCTCCAAATGTTGTGGGGTCGAACCCTGGAGTAAAAATAAGACCACCGGAGGCTGCTAATTGATTAAAAAAGCAGGCAAGGATTTATTAAAAACTGGCCAGGACAGCCGCGAGGGCACCTCACGCAGGTGACCACCCTCACGACCGCACTGTCCCAGGTGTAGGCAGTGCTTTTAAAGGTCTAAACCACAAGAATTTTTCTTTTTCTAAATGCTAAATTCTAAATTCTAGACATTGGAATGCAGACTTATCTTGCGAAAGCAAATTGTACAAAAGCAGGACTGAGCAGGGTTAATAATCTCTAAAGGTAGTCAACTCCTAGAGCCACTGAGTCAGTGGGAATCAATCTTCTGTGGTTCTGGTCCACAGGCACAGGAAAATAACCTTTGTGAGTTTCCAGGTCTCAATCTGGAGCTGAGGTAACTACCCTATTGTTTAAGCAAGTAAGTGAGTGCAGAAGCCAGAATAGCAGGGTTAAAATTTAAAAAGCAGTTTTTACCTAAGTATGTTTGCTACCATATTTCAAGAAGAGTGTACAAAGTTATTTGTACATGTGGGAAAGTCCCATAATTAGAGCAGAAGGCCAATTATAGGACAGTGCAAGGAACCACTAGTAATTCAGAGCAAATAATAGTGAATGGAACAGAATTGTGAGAATGCAAGTAGAAAAGACAACAAAATATAAGTCTATAGCATAGAAAGGTCTTTGTACACTCCAGAAAACCCTATAAATACAGCAAAGTGCACATTAAAACAGTCTTTGAAACCACTAGAATTCACTGAAAGAAAGCATTAAACTGTAAAATAGTTGAGAGACAAGTGTATATAGCTTCTCAATTTCACAGATGAGTGTACAAAATTGTTTTTACATGTGGGGAGGTCCCATAAGTAGAGCAAAAGGCCAGATATAGGACATCGCAAGAAACCAGTAGTAATTCAGAGCAAATACTAATGAATATCACAGAATTGTGAGAGAACAAGTGGAAAAGACATCAAAATGTCAGTCTCTAGTCTAGAAAGGATGTTGTACACTGGAGTAATCCTTGAAATAGAGCAAGTACACATTAAACCAGTCTTTGAAACCAGTAGAATTCAGTGAAAACTAGCATTATACTGTAAATCACACTTGGGAGAAAAGTGTATATTGCATCTCCCCTTCAGAGAAGAGTGTAGAAAGGTGTTTGTACGATGAAGGTAAGTCTGGTAACTGTAGCAGAAAGCCAATTGTAAGACATTATAAAAAGACTAGGAACTAACTGTAAAATAGCAGTAAATTGAACAGAATAGTTAGATTATGAAGGGAAAATACATCACAATTGTAGGGTATAGTAATAAAAGTGTTTCGTACATGCAGGATATCTTTGAAATAGAGCAGTAAGCACATTTAAGCAGCTTTAGAAACCACTATAATTCCCTGAAAAGTAGAATTAAACTGTAAATCATACTTGGGAGACAAGTGTATATTGCTTCTCCACTTCAGAGAAGAGGGTAGAAAGGTGTTTATACAATTCAGGAAAGTCTGCTAATTGTAGCTGAAAGCCAATTGTAAGACATTGTAAGAAAGACTAGGAACTAACTGCAAAATAGCAGTAAATTGAACAGAATAGTGAGAGAGCAAGTGGAAAAGAGATCACGATGTTAGGATACAGTAATGACAGTGTTTCATACAATGCGGGAAATCCTAGAATAGAGCCAAGAGCACATTTAAGCAGCTTGGGAAACCACTAGAATCCACTCAAAGTAGCATTAAACTGTAAAACAGTTGAGAGACAAGTGTATAAAGTTTCTCAAGTTCAAAGAAGAGTGTATAAAGTTTTTTGTACATGATGTGAAGTCCCATAGGTAGAGCAGGAGGCTAATTATTGGACAGTGCAAGGAACCACTAGTAATTCAGAGCAAATAATAATGAATATAAAAGAATTGTGAGAGAACAAGTGGAAAAGACATCAAAACATAAGTCTATAGTCAGGAAAGAATGTTGTACACTACAGAAATTATTGAAATAGAGCAAGTGCACATTAAACCAGTCTTTGAAACCAATAGAATTCACTGCAAAGTAGCATTCAACTGTACAACAGTTGAGAGAAAAGTGTATATAGCTTCTGAAGTTCACAGAAGAGTATACAAAGTTGTTTGTATATGTGCGGAAGTCCCATAATTAGAGCAGAAGTCCAATTATAGGACACTGCAAGGAACCACTAGTAATTCAGAGCAAATAATAGTGAATGGAACAGAATTGTGAGAATACAAGTGGAAAAGACAACAAAATATTAGTCTATATTATAGAAACGTGTTTGTACACTGCAGAAAACCCTTTAAATAGAGCAAAGTGCACATTAAACCAGTCTTTGAAACCACTAGAATACACTGGAAAGTAGCATTAAAATGTAAAACAGTTGAGACACAAGTTTATATAGCTGCTGTAGTTCACAGAGGAGTGCACAAAGTTGTTGTTGGTACATGTGAGGAAGTCCCATAAGTAGAGCAAAAGGCAAGTTATAGGACACTGCAAGAAAGCAGTAGTAATTCAGAGCAAATACTAATGAATATCACAGAATTGTGAGAGAAGAGTGGAAAAGACATCAAAATGTAAGTCTCTAGTCTAGAAAGGATGTTGTACACTGCAGAAATCCTTGAAATAGAGCAAGTGCACATTAAACCAGTCGTTGAAACCACTAGAATTCAGTGAAAATTAGCATTAAACTGTAAATCATGCTTGGAAGAAAAGTGTATATTGCTTCTCCACTTCAGAGAAGAGTGTAGAAAGGTGTTTGTACAATGCAGGTAAGTCTGGTAACTGTAACAGAAAGCCAATTTAAAGACCTTGTAAGAAAGACTAGCAACTAACTGCAAAATAGCAGTAAATTGAACAGAATAGTTAGATTATAAAGGGAAAATACATCACAATTTTTTCGGTATAGTAATAAAAGTGTTTTGTACATGCGGGATATCCTTGAAATAGAGCAATAAGCACATATAAGCAGCTTTAAAAACCACTATAATTCACTGAAAAGTAGCTTTAAACTGTAAATCATACCTGGGAAACAAGTGTATATTGCTTGTATACTTCAGAGAAGAGTGTGGAAAGGTGTCTGTACAATGCAGGTAAGTCTGATAATTACATTAGAAAGCCAATTGTAAGACATTGTAAGAAAGAGGAGGAACTAAGAGCAAAATAGCAATAGATTGAACAGAATAGTGACAGAGCAAGTGGAAAAGAGATCACCATGTTAGCATACAGTAATGAAAGTGTTTCATACAATGCGGGATATTCTAGAATAGAACAAAGAGCACATTTAAGCAGCTTTGGAAACAACTAGAATCCACTCAAAGTAGCATTAAACTGTAAAACAGTTTAGAGACACGTGTATATAGCTTCTCAAGTTCAAAGAAGAGTGTATACAGTTGTTTGTACATGTGGTGAAGTCTCATAAGTAGAGTAGAAGGCCAATTATAGGACACTGCAAAAAACCAGTAGTAATTCAGAGCAAATAATAATGAATATAAAAGAATTGTGAGAGAACAAGTTGAAAAGACATCAAAATGTAGGTCTATAGTCTAGAAAGGATGTTGTACACTGCAGAAATCCTTGAAATAGAGCAAGTGCACATTAAACCAGTCTTTGAAACCAATAGAATTCACTGCAAAGTAGCATTCAACTGTACAACAGTGGAGAGACAAGTGTACATATTGGCACAAGGACCGAGCACAAGGTCGCGGCGTCGACCCAACGGGGCCCCGAGAGTGCCCCCAACTTCACGGGTCCCGGGTCCGAAGAGCCCGCGCGAGAGCAGCGGCGACGGCCCCAGGAGCCATCCCGGCCCAAGCCTCAGTCCAACCTCAGGGAGGTCGCGTGTGCGGTGCCCGCCGAAGCCGTCCTCATTCACCAGTCCCGGGACTGAGGGGGCATGGCGGACCGCCTGCTCAACCATCCAGCCGGGGACGTCCTTCCCGGGGGGGCCAAGGGCACTGGCCAAGGCCCTGGTCCCAGAGGGGGAGAAAAGGTGAACAGGAAGAAGAAGCAGGGGCACAGGTCCGTGCCCGCGTGCCAGTGATGCCAGCAGCAGGAGTGGCCCAGGAGCCTGCGGGAGAGCCTTGAGCTGAGCGCTGAGGGGTTGGGGTTGGGGGGGGGGGGGGAGGGCGGGCGTGGTGGGCGTGGTGCGGGGGGGATTGGGAGGGTGTGTGGATGTGTGTGTGTGTGTGTGTGTGTGTGTGTGCTACTTTCCAGGGTGCCGGGTCAAGGGTCAGTGATGGGCGGCACAAAATCGCAATTTTGGCAAAGTTGGATACTCCTGAACCCATGTAGGGGGGTGAGGGGCGAGAGAAAGGGGGCGACAGGAGGAAGGTGGGAGGAGGAGGAAGGGGCGTGGTTGTGCGCATTGATTTTAGTCTCTCTGTTCACGTGCCCCGCGTCCTGAAGCCCATTAGCCCATCAGCCCATCAGCCCTTGGCGTCCGCTTCCCAGATCTGCCTGCACTCCCAGGCCCCAGTTCTGCCCCGTGGAGGAGCTGGGTCTCCACTCCTGTGACTAATCACTGGAATGGCTCGATGTCCCCCTCCCGAGGCGCATGCCCAGCTGTGCTGATGTGAACCCGGGTGGATCATACCCGCAGGGTGGCCACGACTGCAGGCAAACGTCCCGGCGCCCTCCCAGGATCCCAGGATCGGCAGCCCAGCACAGCCGGGGAGGCTTGTGTGGCGCACGAGAGCCCCCAAAACATTTCCAACCCCTCCCTGGTGGGCTGTCACTGCTCTTGCCACCCTGGAGAGGCCGGGAAATGTGTGACCAGCTGCCCCAGAGTCCTCCAGGTTTTGCACCGCAGCCCCCAGCCCCCGGGTCCTTCCGCCATTGCCAAAGAGGGTTGTCCTGGGCCCACCCGATCCTGTCTAAACATGTGTGGTCGCCTCTCCGACCCAGCAAACGGTGGTGCCGCCCTGCAAGACGTGGAGAAGGTGTCCTGCGGGGGTCCTCGGGCACCTGCGGAATCTCCCAAGTCCTCTCTAAGCCCGGGAAACGCTTCGGCAGGCCCGTGGCGCCCTCTGCTGGTCGATGAGCGCTAATGCGTGTGTGTGTGTGTGTGTGTGTGTGTGTGTGTGTGTGTGTCCGCCCCGCAGCCTCCTCTGGGGGAGGCAGAGCCAGGTGCCTGGACCTCCCCAGGTCTGGGGAGACCCGAGGCGGTGGCGGGGGTGGGATGGGGAGGCTGGAGGGGGACGAGCGAACGTCCTGCAAGGAGCGCTGTCTATGAGAATGCAGGGACTTGCGGGGACAGGGGGTGGGTGGGGGGGTGTTTGGCGCGAGGCGACTGGTGGTAGGTGGGGGGAGGGGCGTGCTCATGGATGCGTTCAGAGCACTCAATCAGCGAGTGTGCCTGGGAGACCGCTGACGAACACGCGAACACGTGGCAGCACAAGGACGGCTACCAAGATTTCTGCCGAGTGATCCACGTCTGGGAGATTCACCGTGGCTGTTTTCCTCGTGGCTAGGGCCTGCGTATGATATTTGGTGCTCACGCGAGATTGTGATCACATCTACAGGAAAACTGACCTCATTCGATTAAATGGTTTTGAGAGACAGACGTCGTGCAGCCCGTCTTAAGGACGGCATCCTATGCCTTTCCTAGATTCGCCATGTCCCGCTACCACCAACGAGGTGGCGTACCAGAAGAGAAAGGCATTCCCCGAGAGTCCAGATGGCAGAAGTCAAAAATCAAGGTGCCAGCGGGACCCCTTTCCATCTGAGGTCTCTGAGGTCGCTGGGCGGGGCCGCTGGTGGCCTCTGGTGTCGCTCGCCCAGTACCTTCAACTCCAGCGTCTGCCTCCCACGACCTCCAAGGCCAGCTTCGATGTGTCTGCGTCTCCCGTCTCCCTCCCCTTTCTTCGAGGAACACCAGGCGTGGGGCGCGGAGACCAGCCTCTGTTCAGGAGCACCTTTTCTCGAGACCCTTGCGTTAATCCCACCTGAAAGGTGTGCCTGGGTCCGCCTGGGGCAGGAGGGCCCACACCCTAAAGTTGATTCCATCAAGCCTGGGGGCCACTGATTGGTGGAGCTCGTGGCTCCTCCCAGCACGCTCTGGGCCTATAAAAGGGCGGGTGGGGCGGCCAGGGCCTTCATTCTCAGACCTCCTCTGCCCCGGACGCTTCGTTCTCCAAGGGAGCTTTCAGGGGAGAGATCTCGCGAAGGCCCTGTCCGCGGACATGGAGGCCGCTTCTGCGCACCGGGAAGAGGAGCTTCAGCTCAGGCACCCCCCGAAGGTCGAATCCGCTGGATTCGGTGATGGGGCCGCAGAAGTCCACTGTGGCCCCCGCGGGCCTCAGGAACCACCACCACCCCGGGAGAGCGGGTGCGCCCCGCGGGGCCCACTGGCTCCCGCCGACACCCCTCCTCCGAGTGGGAGCTGGAGCCCGGGGAGACCCCGCGCGGTGGGGGCCGGGCTTCAGAACCTGGGCAACACCTGCTACGCGAACGCAGCCCTGCAGTGCCTCAGCTACACCCCGCCCCTGGCCCGCTACCTGCTGTCCGGGCGGCACTCGGGGGCCTGCGGGCGGCGGGCGTCCTGCGCCCTGTGCGCCCTGCAGGCTCACGTGACCCGGGCCCTCCTGCGCCCCGGGGACGTCATCGTGCCCGAGAGGGAGCTGCTCGCGGGCTTCCACACGTACCGGCAGGAGGACGCCCACGAGTTCCTCCTGTTCACGCTGGACGCCCTGCAGCGGGCCTGTGTGCCTGAGGAGCGGCCGCCGTCGCCGCCGGGCCGGCCCTCCCAGGAGGACGCCACCCTGATCCGTCGGGTCTTTGGAGGCCACTGGAGATCTCGGATCCAGTGCCTCTGCTGCCAGGGCGTGTCCGACACCCTGGACCCTTACCTGGACATCGGCCTGGACATCCAGGCGGCGCAGAGCGTGACCCAGGCCCTGGAGCTGCTGGTGAGGCCCGAGCGGCTGGGCGGGGCCGACGGCTACCAGTGCGGCAAGTGCCGCCGGAAGGTGCCGGCCACCAAGACGCTGCGCCTGCACGCGGCCTCCAGGGTGCTCACGCTCGTGCTGAAGCGGTTCTCGGCCCTCGCGGACAGCAAGGTGGAGCGGGACGTGCGCTACCCGGAGCACCTGGACCTGCGGCCCTACCTGTCCCAGGGGCACCGCGCGGGCCCGCTGCTGTACCGGCTCTACGCCGTGCTGGTCCACTCGGGCCGCACCTGCCACAGCGGCCACTACTTCTGCTACGTCCGAACCGCGGGCGGCCGGTGGTTCAAGATGGACGACGCCCAGGTGACCGCCTGCGATGCTTCTGAGGCCCTGAGCCAACGCGCCTATGTGCTCTTTTACGTCCAGACCAGTGAACTGGAAGGAGACAGTGGGAAACCCACATGCCCCGGGACCGAGCACAAGGTCGCGGCGTCGACCCAACGGGGCCCCGAGAGTGCCCCCAACTTCACGGGTCCCGGGTCCGAGGAGCCCGCGCGAGAGCAGCGGCGACGGCCCCAGGAGCCATCCCGGCCCAAGCCTCAGTCCAACCTCAGGGAGGTCGCGTGTGCGGTGCCCGCCGAAGCCGTCCTCATTCACCAGTCCCGGGACCGAGGGGGCACGGCGGACCGCCTGCTCAACCATCCAGCCGGGGACGTCCTTCCCGGGGGGGCCAAGGGCACTGGCCAAGGCCCTGGTCCCAGAGGGGGAGCCAAGGCGAACAGGAAGAAGAAGAAGAAGAAGAAGAAGAAGAAGAAGAAGAAGAAGAAGAAGCAGTGGCACAGGTCCGTGCCCGCGTGCCAGTGATGCCAGCAGCAGGAGTGGCCCAGGAGCCTGCAGGAGAGCCTTGGGCTGAGCGCTGAAGGGTTGGGGGGTGAGAGGGCGGGCGTGGTGGGCGTGGTGCGGGGGGGATTGGGAGGGTGTGTGGAAGTGGGGGGCGGGGACACTTTTCAAGGGGCTAGATCAAGGGTGTTGAGCAGCATCTGTGTCCTGTATACAACCCGTGGGAGGAGCAACACAGCTGCAGAGGCTGCCACACACCCCCTGGGCCCAACCCACCCCAGGACCTGGTGCTGCCTTTTTTTTTTTGCTTAATCCCCACCAGGTATAGGGATATAGGGGATATAACGGATATAAGGGATATTGGAAATGGGGATATGGGGATATAATCGACATAGGGATATAGGGATAAAGTGATATAGAGATATAAGGGATATAGCGATATAAGGGATATAGGGATATAAGGGATCAAGGCATATAAGGGATAAAGGGATATAGCGATATAAGGGATAAAGGGATATAAGGGATAATGGGATATAGAGATATAAGGGATATAGGAATATAGGTATATAAGGGTAAATGTATAAAGGGATATAAGGGATATAGGGATTATCAGGGATGTAGTTCTCTATCTGTAACCCAGACCACCATTCCATAACCCAGATGTCCAGGTGAGGTACCAGACCGCCCCCTGGGACCCAGACCTCCCTCCCTTGTCTGAACTACCATCCTAGGACCAAGACCTCCATCCGAGTCCCAGACCATCATGGCGGGGCCGAGAAGATTATCACGGGGCCCAGGTCTCTAACACAGAATCCAGTAGAGAACTACACCCCCAATACAAGACTGGATTCATGATGGGGCCGAGAAGATTATCCTGGGGCAAGGTCTCAAACACAGAATCCAGTCTTGTATCAGGGGTGTAGTTCTCTATCTATTACCCAGACCACCATTCCAAAACCCAGATGTCCAGGTGAGGTACCAGACCTCTCTCCCTGGCCCGAACTGCCCTCCTAGGACCCAGACCTCCATCTGGGTCCCAGACCATCATGGCTGGGCCAAGAAGATTATCCTGGGGTAAGGCCTCAAACACAGAATCTTGTATCAGGGGTGTAGTTCTCCATCTGTAACCCAGACCATCATAACATAACCCAGATGTCCATGTGCGGTACCAGACCTCCCCCTGGGGCCTAGACTTCGCTCCCTGGCCCGAAGTATCCTCTCAGAACACATTCCTCTATCTGGGGCTCAGAACTACATCCGGGTCCCAGACCATCAGGGCAGGTCCGAGAAGATTATCCCGGGGCCCAGGTCTCTAACACAAAATCCAGTCTTGTATCAGGGGTGTACTTCTCTATCTGTAACCCAGACCACCATTCCATAACCCAGATGTCCAGGTGAGGTACAAAACCACGCCCTCGGGCCCAGACCTCCCTCCCTGGCCCGAACTGCCCTCCTGGGACCCATTCCTCTATCCGGGGCTCAGACCTACATCCTGGTCCCAGACCATCAGAAGATTATCCAGGGGCCCTGGTTTCTAACACATAATCCGGTTGGGAACTGGGGCCTCTGTGTGCCTTGCAGGGTGTTGAGCAGCATCTGTGGCCTGTATACAACATGTGTGGGGAGCAACACAGCTGCAGAGGCTGCCACACACTCCCGGGGCCCAACCCACCCCATGTTCGAGTGCTGCCATTTTTTTCTTTTTTGGTTAATCCTCACCAGAGATAGGGATATAGGGATATAGGGGATATAGGGATATAAGGTATATAAGGGATATAAGGAATATAGGGATATAGAAATATAGGGATATAGGTATATACGGATAAAGGGATATAAGGGATATAAGGGATACAAGGGTAAAGGGATAAAGAGATATAGAGGACATAGGGATATAAGGGATTAGGGATATAATCCAGTCTATAAGGGATTAGGGATATAATCCAGGGGTGTAGTTCTCTATCTGTAACCCAGACCACCATTCCATAACCCAGATGTCCAGGTGAGGTACCAGACCGCCCCAGGGGCCCAGACCTCCCTCCCTGTCCCGAATTGCCCTCCTAGGACCTATTCCTCTATCCGGGGCTCAGAACTACATCTGGGTCCCAGACCATCAGGGCAGGTCCGAGAAGATTATCCCGGGGCCCAGGTCTCTAACACAAAATCCAGTCTTGTATCAGGGGTGTAGTTCTCTATCTGTAACCCAGACCACCATTCCATAACCCAGATGTCCAGGTGAGGTACCAGACCGCCCCAGGGGCCCAGACCTCCCTCCCTGTCCTGAATTGCCCTCCTAGGACCTATTCCTCTATAAGGGACTCAGACCATCAGGGCAGGTCCGAGAAGATTATCCCGGGGCCCAGGTCTCTAACACAAAATCCAGTCTTGTATCAGGGGTGTACTTCTCTATCTGTAACCCAGACCACCATTCCATAACCCAGATGTCCAGGTGAGGTACCAGAACTCCCCCCGGAGCCAGACTTTGCTCCCTGGCCCGAACTATCCTCTCAGAACCCATTCCTCTATCCAGGGCTCAGACCTACATCCATGTCCCAGTCCATCATGGCGGGTCCAAGAAGATTATCCCGGGGCCCAGGTTTCTAACACATAATCCGGTTGGGAACTGGGGCCTCTGTGTGCCTTGCAGGGTGTTGAGCAGCATCTGTGGCCTGTATACAACACGTGTGGGGAGCAACACAACTGCAGAGGCTGCCACACACCCCCGGGGGCCAACCCACCCCAGGTGCTAGTCCTGCCATTTTTTTCTTTTTTGTTTAATCCTCACCAGGGATAGGGATATAGGGATATAGGGGATATAATAGATATAAAGATCATGGGAAATGGGGATAAAAGGGATATAGGGATATAGCAATAAAGGGATATAGCAATATAAGGGATATAGGGATATAAGGAATATAAGGGATATAAGGTATATATGGGATATGAGGAATATAAGGGATATAAGGTATATATGGGATATAAGGAATATAGGGATATAAGGATATAGAGATATAGCGATAAAGGAATATAGGGATATAAGGAATATAAGGGATATAGGGATGTAGAAATATAGGGATATAAGGGATAAAAGTGATATACGGTATATAAGGGATGTAAGAAATATAGGGATATAGTTCTCCATCTGTAACCCAGACCATCATAACATAACCTAGATGTCCATGTGCGGTACCAGACCTCCCCCTGGGGCCTAGACTTCGCTCCCTGGCCCGAAGTATCCTCTCAGAACACATTCCTCTATCTGGGGCTCAGAACTACATCCGGGTCCCAGACCATCAGGGCAGGTCCGAGAAGATTATCCCGGGGCCCAGGTCTCTAACACAAAATCCAGTCTTGTATCAGGGGTGTACTTCTCTATCTGTAACCCAGACCACCATTCCATAACCCAGATGTCCAGGTGAGGTAAAAAACCACGCCCTGGGGCCCAGACCTCCCTCCCTGGCCCGAACTGCCCTCCTGGGACCCATTCCTCTATCTGGGGCTCAGACCTACATCCTGGTCTCAGACCATCAGAAGATTACCCAGGGGCCCTGGTTTCTAACACATAATCCGGTTGGGAACTGGGGCCTCTGTGTGCCTTGCAGGGTGTTGAGCAGCATCTGTGGCCTGTATACAACATGTGTGGGGAGAAACACAGCTGCAGAGGCTGCCACACACTCCCGGGGCCCAACCCACCCCATGTTCGAGTGCTGCCATTTTTTTCTTTTTTGGTTAATCCTCACCAGAGATAGGGATATAGGGGATATAGGGATATAAGGTATATAAGGGATATAAGGAATATAGGGATATAGAAATATAGGTATATAGGTATATACGGATAAAGGGATATAACGGATACAAGGGTAAAGGGATAAAGAGGTATAGAGGAAATAGGGATATAAGGGATTAGGGATATAATCCAGTCTTGTATCAGGGGTGTAGTTCTCTAACCCAGACCACCATTCCATAACCCAGATGTCCAGGTGAGGTACCAGACCGCCCCAGGGGCCCAGACCTCCCTCCCTGTCCCGAATTGCCCTCCTAGGACCTATTCCTCTATCCGGGACTCAGAACTACATCCGGGTCCCAGACCATCAGGGCAGGTCCGAGAAGATTATCCCGGGGCCCAGGTCTCTAACACAAAATCCAGTCTTGTATCAGGGGTGTAGTTCTCTATCTGTAACCCAGACTATCATTCCATAACCCAGTTGTCCAGGTGAGGTACCAAAACTCCCCCCGGGGCCAGACTTTGCTCCCTGGCCCAAACTATCCTCTCAGAACCCATTCCTCTATCCAGGGCTCAGACCTACATCCATGTCCCAGTCCATCATGGCGGGTCCAAGAAGATTATCCCGGGGCCCAGGTTTCTAACACATAATCCGGTTGGGAACTGGGGCCTCTGTGTGCCTTGCAGGGTGTTGAGCAGCATCTGTGGCCTGTATACAACAAGTGTGGGGAGCAACACAACTGCAGAGGCTGCACGATACCCACTGTCGAAAAAAGAGCGGAATACGTATAACTGCCTGCCTCGAGGACTGCAGCCTCCAACCTCCTGGCTGTCTCAGTAGAGGCGGCCGGCACCTGCCTGCCTGCCAGGGTAAAGGCCCCGTGCCCAGTACTGGCTGCCTTGTTAGCAGGGGCCTCTGCTGTACGGAATGTCCCAGTAATGTCGGCCTGCCCGCTATGGCCTGCCTCAATAATGGCAGCCTCTCGTGGTACTCAGCACCTCGCTGTAAGGATTGACTGCCTCAATAATGACGGCCTGCACCGTACCCACTGCTGCAATGCTATCGGGCTCCGTGTAATTGCATTCCTCGAGGACAGTGACCTCACCGGTTCTGGGTGCTTCAAAAATGGCTGCCTTTAGGGTATGGAGTGACATACTGAACGCACAGGTTCACCATGTCAGTGCAGCAGCCCTTTGCAGGGCTGGGCTGTGAACGGGTGCAAAATCCAGGCTAGTAACTTTAGTCCATCCAGGGAAGGAATGACTCCCGCCCTGGACAGACTTGATGATTTTGAGGGATTTTCTTTTTTCCTGGGTGTTTGTTTGTTTTGGGGTAGAATTATTTGTTGCGTTCACGGGGCATTAGCTGGAATTTCAGCACCGTGGACCGGAGCGCACAGTGTTATTTCTTGAATGGCCACAACAGTAACTTGGTAACTAGGAACCAGTAACCTGGTAACCAGTAACCAGTCACCTGGTAAGCAGTCAACTGGTAAGTAGTAAACCAATAACTAGTGACCCGGTAAAAGGTTAGCAGGGGCGGTGGCGGGGCCTCCGCCTTACAGAAGGTCTCAGTAATGACGGCATGCTGAGTATGGCGTGCCTCAATTACAGCGGCATCTCGGGAGGGCGCTGCATCTTGCAGTACTCAGTACCTAGCTGTACGGACTGGCTGCCTCAATAATGGCGGCCTGCACAGTACCCATTACCGCAACCTGAGCGGCCTCCGTTTTTCTGCCTTCCTCCAGGAAAGCTGCCTCCAACCTCCTAGCTGCCTCAGTCAGAGGCGGCCTACACCTGCCTGCCTGCCAGGTTAAAGGCCCCGTGCCCTCTGCTAGCTGGGTCGTTAGCGGGAGCCTCTGCCGCATGAAAGGTCTCAGGAATGTCGGCCTGCAGCATTCGGCCTGCCTCAATAATGGCAACCTCTCGTGAGGACGCTGTATCTCGCAGTACTCAGCAACCTCGCTGTACAGACTGGCTGCCTGAATAATGGCGGCCTGCACCGTACCCATTGCTACAACCTGAGCGGGCTCCGTTTTTCAGCCTGCCTCCAGGAAAGCGGCCTCCAACCTCTTGGATGCCTGAGAAGAGGAGGCCTGCACCTGCCTGCCTGCCAGGGTAAAGGCCCCGTGCCCCGTACTGGCTGTCTCGTTAGCGGGGGCCTCTGTGTTGCGGCAGGTCTCGGTAATGTCGGCCTTCAGCATTCGGCCTGCCTCAATAATGGCGGCCTCTCACGAGTACGCTGTGTCTGGCGTTATTTAGCACCTCGCTATAGGGACGGGCTGTCTCAATAATGGTGGCCTTCTGGGTACCACAGCAGCAACCCGATAAAACTCCGAATAACTGGCTTCCTCGAGTCCTGTGGCCTCCAACCTGCTGGCAGCCTCAGTAGAGGCCGCTTGCACCTGCCTGCCTGCCAGGGTAAAGGCCCCAGGCATGCGTCTATTAAGGCGGCAAATGGCGAGCACGCTGCGTCTCGCAGGACCTGCACCTCGCTGCACGGACTAGCTTCCTCAAAAATGGCGGCCTGTACCGTACACAATGCCGCAGCCCAAGCGGGCTCCGTAAAACTGCCTGCCACAAGTACGGCCGCCTCCAACCCCCTGGCTGCATGAGTAGAGGAGGCCTGCACCTGCCGGCCTGCCAGGGCAAAGGCTCTGTGCCCAGTACTGGCTGCCTGGATGGCGGGGGCCTGCGCCGTAAGGAAGGTCTCAGTCATGGCGGCCTGCAGCGAATAGCTTGAGTCCATTAAGGCGGCCTCTCGCATCCACGCTGCATTTCGCGGGTCTCACCACCTCTCAGTTCAGACTGGCTGCCTCAATATTGGTGGCTTCTAGGTTTCCAAAGGGTTCATGATGTCAGCGCAGCAGCCGAGGCCTCCCTTTGCAAAGAGGGAGCAGGAAGCGGTGAAGTACCCACAACTGTGACTTTGCTCCATCCAGGGACGGAATGCATGCCGCCCTGCCCAGCCTCTCTGATCTTGTCACCCTTTTTTCCTGGGTAGAATTTTCGGTCGAGTTCACAGGGCTTTAGCGGGAATGTCAGCACCAGGGACAGAGGCACAGCGTGTTATTCCTGAAATGGCCACAGGAGGGCAGCAAAGGATAGTTTTTGCCTGACAGCTTCCTTTTGAGGTCCAGTGGAATAAGTATATGGTTCCATAGACAGACGTGTACAGTATAATCAGTAACTTACTTGAAAGAAAATGAAAACATTTATCTGATAAAAGTCGTGCTTAACCCTGGTCTATAATCATAAACATTATGATAAATCACAAAATAGGGTGTACTTACTATTAGCACATTTCTATAACTCCCTGCCAAGGGGACAGCAGCCTCCACACCCCTGGTTGCCTCAGTAGAGGCGGCCTGCACCTGCCGGCCCGCCAGTGTAAAGACCTTGTGCCCACAACAGGGGGGTGGGGACATTTGTGGGGAGGGGTGTGGGCTGGGAATGGGGGGATGAGGAGAAATATGTGATACCTCAATCAATAAAGAAATTAAAATAAATACATAAATAAAATTTAGTTTAGGTCTAGGGTTATGGCTAGTTTTAGGGTTAAGGTTAGGCCTAGGGTAAGGGTTGGGTTTAGGGTTAGGTTTAGGGCTTGGGATAGGGGTAGGTTTAGTGTTAGGGTTAGGGTTAAGGCTATTGTTGGGGCTGGGTTTAGGCCTAAGTTTAGATTAGGGTTAGGGTTAGGGTTAGGGTTAGGGTTAGGGTTAGGGTTAGGGTTAGGGTTAGGGTTAGGGTTAGGGTTAGGGTTAGGGTTAGGGTTAGGGTTAGGGTTAGGGTTAGGGTTAGGGTTAGGGTTAGGGTTAGGGTTAGGGTTAGGGTTAGGGTTAGGGTTAGGGTTAGGGTTAGGGTTAGGGTTAGGGTTAGGGTTAGGGTTAGGGTTAGGGTTAGGGTTAGGGTTAGGGTTAGGGTTAGGGTTAGGGTTAGGGTTAGGGTTAGGGTTAGGGTTAGGGTTAGGGTTAGGGTTAGGGTTAGGGTTAGGGTTAGGGTTAGGGTTAGGGTTAGGGTTAGGGTTAGGGTTAGGGTTAGGGTTAGGGTTAGGGTTAGGGTTAGGGTTAGGGTTAGGGTTAGGGTTAGGGTTAGGGTTAGGGTTAGGGTTAGGGTTAGGGTTAGGGTTAGGGTTAGGGTTAGGGTTAGGGTTAGGGTTAGGGTTAGGGTTAGGGTTAGGGTTAGGGTTAGGGTTAGGGTTAGGGTTAGGGTTAGGGTTAGGGTTAGGGTTAGGGTTAGGGTTAGGGTTAGGGTTAGGGTTAGGGTTAGGGTTAGGGTTAGGGTTAGGGTTAGGGTTAGGGTTAGGGTTAGGGTTAGGGTTAGGGTTAGGGTTAGGGTTAGGGTTAGGGTTAGGGTTAGGGTTAGGGTTAGGGTTAGGGTTAGGGTTAGGGTTAGGGTTAGGGTTAGGGTTAGGGTTAGGGTTAGGGTTAGGGTTAGGGTTAGGGTTAGGGTTAGGGTTAGGGTTAGGGTTAGGGTTAGGGTTAGGGTTAGGGTTAGGGTTAGGGTTAGGGTTAGGGTTAGGGTTAGGGTTAGGGTTAGGGTTAGGGTTAGGGTTAGGGTTAGGGTTAGGGTTAGGGTTAGGGTTAGGGTTAGGGTTAGGGTTAGGGTTAGGGTTAGGGTTAGGGTTAGGGTTAGGGTTAGGGTTAGGGTTAGGGTTAGGGTTAGGGTTAGGGTTAGGGTTAGGGTTAGGGTTAGGGTTAGGGTTAGGGTTAGGGTTAGGGTTAGGGTTAGGGTTAGGGTTAGGGTTAGGGTTAGGGTTAGGGTTAGGGTTAGGGTTAGGGTTAGGGTTAGGGTTAGGGTTAGGGTTAGGGTTAGGGTTAGGGTTAGGGTTAGGGTTAGGGTTAGGGTTAGGGTTAGGGTTAGGGTTAGGGTTAGGGTTAGGGTTAGGGTTAGGGTTAGGGTTAGGGTTAGGGTTAGGGTTAGGGTTAGGGTTAGGGTTAGGGTTAGGGTTAGGGTTAGGGTTAGGGTTAGGGTTAGGGTTAGGGTTAGGGTTAGGGTTAGGGTTAGGGTTAGGGTTAGGGTTAGGGTTAGGGTTAGGGTTAGGGTTAGGGTTAGGGTTAGGGTTAGGGTTAGGGTTAGGGTTAGGGTTAGGGTTAGGGTTAGGGTTAGGGTTAGGGTTAGGGTTAGGGTTAGGGTTAGGGTTAGGGTTAGGGTTAGGGTTAGGGTTAGGGTTAGGGTTAGGGTTAGGGTTAGGGTTAGGGTTAGGGTTAGGGTTAGGGTTAGGGTTAGGGTTAGGGTTAGGGTTAGGGTTAGGGTTAGGGTTAGGGTTAGGGTTAGGGTTAGGGTTAGGGTTAGGGTTAGGGTTAGGGTTAGGGTTAGGGTTAGGGTTAGGGTTAGGGTTAGGGTTAGGGTTAGGGTTAGGGTTAGGGTTAGGGTTAGGGTTAGGGTTAGGGTTAGGGTTAGGGTTAGGGTTAGGGTTAGGGTTAGGGTTAGGGTTAGGGTTAGGGTTAGGGTTAGGGTTAGGGTTAGGGTTAGGGTTAGGGTTAGGGTTAGGGTTAGGGTTAGGGTTAGGGTTAGGGTTAGGGTTAGGGTTAGGGTTAGGGTTAGGGTTAGGGTTAGGGTTAGGGTTAGGGTTAGGGTTAGGGTTAGGGTTAGGGTTAGGGTTAGGGTTAGGGTTAGGGTTAGGGTTAGGGTTAGGGTTAGGGTTAGGGTTAGGGTTAGGGTTAGGGTTAGGGTTAGGGTTAGGGTTAGGGTTAGGGTTAGGGTTAGGGTTAGGGTTAGGGTTAGGGTTAGGGTTAGGGTTAGGGTTAGGGTTAGGGTTAGGGTTAGGGTTAGGGTTAGGGTTAGGGTTAGGGTTAGGGTTAGGGTTAGGGTTAGGGTTAGGGTTAGGGTTAGGGTTAGGGTTAGGGTTAGGGTTAGGGTTAGGGTTAGGGTTAGGGTTAGGGTTAGGGTTAGGGTTAGGGTTAGGGTTAGGGTTAGGGTTAGGGTTAGGGTTAGGGTTAGGGTTAGGGTTAGGGTTAGGGTTAGGGTTAGGGTTAGGGTTAGGGTTAGGGTTAGGGTTAGGGTTAGGGTTAGGGTTAGGGTTAGGGTTAGGGTTAGGGTTAGGGTTAGGGTTAGGGTTAGGGTTAGGGTTAGGGTTAGGGTTAGGGTTAGGGTTAGGGTTAGGGTTAGGGTT